>NC_034613.1:91665443-91692464 GCF_900095145.1 Mus pahari
AAAAAAAAAAAAGACCAGGTTTCAAGGAACAGTCCTTACCAAAAGAAGGAAAAATTCACAGACCAGGTTTCAAGAAATCTTTCTAAGGCATTGGGATTGAATGCAAGCACTCTACCTCTGAGCCCCAGCCTAGGCTTGGAAACATGTTTGTTCCTTCCTTCCTTCCTTCTTTTTTTTTCTTTTCTCCTGGAGACAGGGTCTCACTATGTAGCCCAGGCTGACCACAAACTCACAGAGCTCAGCCTTCATCTACCACAGTCTGGCAAGCCATTTTATTTCTGTACTTAGGCAACAAATCAGTATTTCATGATTGTGTTTTCTCATTCTTCTAAGAGAGTCCTTTCCATGAACACAACTCAGCTTATTTTTCTGTTAGGTAAAAATGAAATCAATGACAATGTATAACTTATACAAACATTTGAGACCATTTATAAGTTATACTGATTTTTTAGCAAGAAACTATTATTATTATTAGAGAAGGGCCACTTTCAATCAAACTAGAAACAGAATGAATGAGAAATCTTTTCATGTACAAGGTAGTTATAGCACACTCATGCACGCATCATAGTCTTTACTTAGAGGTACTTCTCAATGTGTAAAAGGAGGCATGTGTAGCTGATTTCAGGCGGAAAGACACAGGAAGACATGGATCTTTCCAAAGGTGACACAGTCCATTTTCAGATCACACAGTGTATACGATACCTTGGCCCAAGAGGAAAGGTCTGTAAAGCACACACATCTGCACAAAGAAGGAAAGGGAACAATGGCTTCCAGATGCAGTTGTTTGCAATAGGCAGAGGTGGAGATTCCTGTTCAGAACCTTCCGCCCCCAACCTTCGATAAGATAAAATCAAGTTAACTATAGTAGTTTTGAGTTTTTCTCTAAGTAAAATGAAGTAGTAGTTTTAAATGTTTATGAAGTACTTAATTCTACAAACCCCAAATGTTTCCTAAGTTCACTGGGAAGGGAAGGTTAAGAGGAGTACAATTCCAAATACTTCATGATCTTTACAACTGCTTGTTAAGGCACTACACATCTTTGGTTAAATGATGAACTATTTAGATCACTTGACAAAAAGAGGTAATATAAAATATGTGAGTTGCATTCTTCAAACACCAAATAGTTTTTATTTTTCAGTTTCCATTACCAGTGTCAATGTTTCTCTGGAATCCTCTTTAACTCATCAGAAAGCTGAAACAAAATATATATCAGTACGTTAGTCTCTGAAAGGAAACTGAGTTTTACTTCTTTTAGTATAAAAGCAGGTTTATTGTGGGGCTGGGGGGAGGAAGGACCTAGAAAAGGGGTAGAGGCAGAGAAAGGGGAGCAGAGAAGGACAGAAGAAGAAAAAAAGAGGCTGGCTGGGAACACATGAGAAGAGAGAGAAGGAGAAGAGGAAGGCTTTACTTTTCCTTTGCTTGGTTTTGAGACAGGGTATATTTGTGTAATAGCCCTGGCTGTCTTGCACTTGCTTTGTAGACCAGGCTGACCTCAAACTCAAAGAGATCTGCCTGCTTCTTTGTCCCAAGTGCCAGAATTAAAGGAATACGCCCAGCTAAGTTTGACATTTTATAAATACACAGTATGTTGATTTTAGTATATGTACCAAGACCTGAGTATCAAAAACAAAAAGTGAGAAACACGGAAAGACCCAGTAGTCGTCATCTTTTTTGAGATAGTGTCTCATATAATGAGCTTGAAGCCAGCTCAATTCATTATGTAGCCAAAGACAATCCAGCTCTGATCCTAGCTGTAATTCCGAGTGCTGGGACTATAGGTCTGTAATACCATAGGATGACATCTATGTATTAAAACATAGACTGTGGAAGCCAGGCATGGTGGCGCATGCCTTTAGTTCCAGCACTTGGGAGGCAGAGGCAGGTGGATTTCTGAGTTCGAGGCCAGCCTGGTCTACAAAGTGAGTTCCAGGACAGCAGGGCTATACAGAGAAACCCTGTCTCAAAAAAACCAAACAACAACAACAACAAAACAAAACAAAAAACAAAACCATAGACTGTGGAAGCGGGAGTAATGTTTCAGGAGTTAACAGCATATACAGCTATCACAGAAGACTCAGGTTCAATGCCTAGCACCCACATGGCAGCTCACAACCATTGGTAACTCTAGTTCCAGAGGCTTCAAAGCCCTTCTTCTGACCTCTGTGGGCACCAGGTTTGCATGTGCTACACATATATACACGCAGGTAAAACACTCATACATATAAATATAAATAAGTCTTTAAAAAACAATACCCAAATAATACTCAGATTATAAAACCAACACAGGCCAACCATTTCACTTGCCTATAAAAGCAAACCCAAAAACCTATACCATTAACAATTTCCTCTTCCAAGCCACTGGGATCTGAAATGATCCAACTGTTGTCCTTTTCTGTTTTTTAGGTTTCTTTCTTTCTTTCTTTTTCTTTTTCTTTTTCTTTTTCTTTTTCTTTTGGTTTTTCGAGACAGGGTTTCTCTGTATAGCCCTGGCTGTCCTGGAACTCACTCTGTAGACCAGGCTGGTCTCAAACTCAGAAATCCGCCTGCCTCTGCCTCCCAAGTGCTGGGATTAAAGTCATGTGCCACCATGCTCAGCTTTTAGGTTTCTTTTTAGTAATTTGAATTGTGTATATGTGTCTGTATGTGAGTATATTCACATGAGGGTAGGTTTCCTCAGTGGCCAGAGGCATTAGATACCCTGGAGCTGGAGTAACACAGATGGCTGTGAGCCACCTTGACATGGCATGGTGTTGGGAAGCACTTGTAACTCAAACTGGAGGAGGATCTTAAAACGCACATGCATACGCAAAACAAAATAAAACCAACCAACCAAAAACTCAAGGAACTGGAGAGATGCTCTTCTAGAGGACCTGAACCCACATGGTGCAGCTTATAACAAACTCTAACTCTAGCTCCAGGGGAAAGGAAATGATATCCTCTTCTAGACTCTGCACATGCGGTGTGTGTGTGTGTGTATACCCACACACATACATATATATGTATATGTATATATGTGAATGTGTGTACATATATATATGTATATATATATATATATATATGCACACACACACACACATATATATATATATATTCTTTGTCGCACATGAATTAAAAAACGAATATTTTTTAAACCCCCCCCCACAAACTATAGCCAGGTGGTTGTGGTGGTGCACACCTTTTATACCAACAGAGGCAGGCAGATTTCTGTGACTAAAGGCCACCTTGGTCTATAAAGCAAGTTCCAGGATGGCCAGAGCTACACAGAGAAACACTGTCTTGAAAACCAAACCAAACCAAACAACCCCACTCCAACAAAACTCCTTGCAATTCCATAAAAGAATTTACCAGAGCTGGGCGTGGTAGTGCATGCCTTTAATCCCAGCACTTAGGAAGCAGAGGCAGGTGAATTTCTGAGTTTGAGGCCAGCCTGGTCTACAGAGTGAGTTCCAGGACAGTCAAGGCTACACAGAGAAACCCTGTCTTGAAAAAACAAACGAACAAACAAACAAACAAAAGAATTTACCAGAAAGCTGTGGTGGTACACACCATTAATGCCAGCACTGGGAGGCCAAGGCAGGCGGAGTTCTGAGTTTGAGGCCATCCTGGTCTACAGAGTGAGTTCCAGGACAGTCAAGGCTACACAGAGAAACCCTGTCTTGAAAAAACAAACGAACAAACAAACAAACAAAAGAATTTACCAGAAAGCTGTGGTGGTACACACCATTAATGCCAGCACTGGGAGGCCAAGGCAGGCAGATCTCTGAGTTGGAGTTCATCCTCACCTATATAGTGAGACCCTATCTCAAATTAGAGGGGAGAGGGAGAAAGACCACACAAATCAGGCAGGAGAGGTACATGCCCTTAGTTCCAGCACTTGAGATGCAGAAGCACTGCTGCCAAGTTCAAGGGAAGTCTGGGCTAGATAATGAGTTCCAAGCCAGTGAGATACATAGTGAGACCCTATCTCAAAACGCCAACATAGAAAATGCACACTCAAGTACAATGACCTCCACAACACAGTATGATAGTGTAAGCCCAGAACTTAGGTGATAGCGACAGAAGAATCTGGAGTTCAAGGCTAGTCTGGGGTAGATGAGCTCCTGTTGCAAAACCAAAATGAAACAGGAAAACAAGTGGAAACCAGGAGATGTTTCAAAATGAAGGCATAGAAAGGTAAGCAATAAACTATTATAAAGCAATACTAACTCTAATCATTTTAAGAATAGGTAAAATAGGGCTGGTGAGATGGCTCAGTGGGTAAGAGCACCCGACTGCTCTTCCAAAGGTCCGGAGTTCAAATCCCAGCAACCACATGGTGGCTCATAACCATCCGTAACAAGATCTGACGCCCTCTTCTGGAGTGTCTGAAGACAGCCACAGTGTACTTACATATAATAAATAAATAAAATCTTAAAAAAAAGAAGAATAGGTAAAATAAGAATATACCTGTATGGATAGCCATGGTATTTTGATCGAAAGATGGAGAGCATCCAACTGAAGAATAACACAACGAGTCCAATCCCAGCAACACACATCACTGTGAGACAAAAAAAAAAAAAGGAGTCACCAGCTCGCCCCTGACAAAGCCCCTGCAGTGTAGGCTGTGCACTTCCAAAGAGGAAAACACACTAAGCCTCAGCTCTCCAACAGATTTAAGCCCCATCTGTGGGCAGGGCTTTAGCATTTTAATATAGACTCTGAAAACAAATGTTAGGAGGAAGAGAGGTGGCCTGGAAGAAAGTAAGGCACATCATAGAGAGTCACTCCCACCTCATCTCCTCCCACCTTAAGACAGTGTGTCTCTGTGTAGCTCTGGCTGGCCTAGAACTCACTATGTAGGCCAGGCTGGCTTCAAACTCTAAGAGATCTGCTTGCCTCTGCTTCCTAGAGTGCTGGGGTTAAAGGTGTCATTACTGCCCAGCTCTCATCTCTACTTAAAAAAAGAATTTTATTGTATGTATGTGAATACACTGATTGTAGCTGTCTTCAGACACAACAGAAGAAGGCAACGGATTCCATTACAGATGGTTGTGAGCTATTCTGTGGTTGTTGGGAATTGAACTCAGGACCTCTGGAAGAACAGTCAGTGCTCTTAATTGCTCATTTCTACTTTTTAATCTTTCAGAGTTTGCATTACTTGTAAGCTTACTCCAGTACAATGCAATAGAGTCAATTTACTTATATACCTGTGCAATTCAATTGTATAAAACAATACATTTCCTTAAATATATCACATTGTGCCTATAATCCCACAATCCACGAAGCAGAGGCAGCAGGATTGAAGCAAATATAAGGCCAGGTCAGTCTACAAAGCAAGTTCCAGGCTAACCAGGATTATATAGTGAGACCCTGTCTTGAAAGATAAAAAAGAAAAAATTAAAAGTATCACAGCCTTCAATAGTTTAATGTTAAAAAGTAGTCTCCTATCTGTGATCCCAGCACTTGAGAAGAAGAGTTCAAGGCCAGATTAGACTAAGTACGAAGTGTGAGATCAGCTTGGCCTATATGAGAGTATCTCCAGATGACAAAAAAGGCCAAGTATGGAGCTAGAGAGATGGCTCAGCAGTTCCAAGCATGGACTGCTCTTATAGAGGACACAAGTTCCCTAACAAGCACCCCTATCAGGATGCTCACAAGTGCCTGTAACCCCAATTCCGGAGGGATCTAACACCTCTGGTCTCCAAGGATACTCACATGCACATAACCATACCCATACAGACACACACATATATAATTAACCATTGTAAAAATAGGTCTTAAGAAAAACGGCCAGGTGTGGTGGAGTACACATGTAATTCAGTACTCAGGAAGTGCAGTTAGTTAGAGCCAGTAGTTAGAGTACACCCTGAACGACATGGTGAGTTCAGAAGCAAGCATGCTCTCTCTACATAGCAAATTCCAAGCTAGCCAGGGCTATATAGTAGGACTATATTTAAAAAAACAAAAACAAAAAAACAGATTCCAAGAACTAGTTGAAATTATGACGATTTCAATATACTCTGCTACAGTGTTTTACCACTTAAATTCATACCAGATTATATTTAGATGGCATTTTTCAAATGAGGAATATTGAAATGGGCAATCCAAACAAATCACCATTGGGTCAGCAAGGTGGTTCAGCAAGAAGTACTTGCTGCCAAGCCTGACTGAGTGATCCCCAGGACCCACATAGTAGGAGAGAGAAGGGACTCTTACAAGTTGTCCTCTGAACTCAACATACATGTGGCATTCCCATACATACATACATACATACATACATACTGTGGTGATTTGAATAGGTATTGCTCCCCCATAGACTCATGTCTTTGAATGCTTGGCCCATGGGAAGTGGCACTATTAGGAGGTGTTGGAATAGGTGTGTCACTGTGGGTGTGGCCTTTGAGATCTTTTAATGCTCAAGCTCCATCCAGAGACTTCTTGCTGCCTGCAGAATCAGTCCCTTTCTGCTGCCTATGGATCAAGATGTAGAAGTCGCTGCTCCTCCAGCACTATTTTTGTCTGTATGCTGTCATGCTTCTTGCCATGAAGATAACAGACTGAATCTATGAAACTACATCAGCCCCAAGTAAATGTTGTCCTTCATAAGAGTTGCCTTGGTCATGGTGCATTTTCACAGCAATAAAATCCTAAGACACATAATATGTACGTACATACATACATATGAATATAAGACACACATAATAAAAATACTTTGAAAATAAATCTAAGCCGGGCAGTGGTGGTGCATGCCTTTAATCCCAGCACTTGGCAGGCGGATTTCTGAGTTCGAGGCCAGCCTGGTCTAGAGGACAGCCAGGGCTACACAGAGAAATCCTATATTGAAAAACCAAAAAAAAAAAAAAAATTCTAGAAAATAAAAACACTACAATGTATTATTTATTAATACATTAATAGATATATTCTTATAATGAAAGGTTTATTTTTATTATTTTTTGGGACAGGGTCTCACTATGTAGCAGTGAATGACCCTCCACTCTGAGATGAACTTGCCTCCTGAGTCTCTGGAGTATAGGTGTGTATCACCTATGCCTGGCAAAAATTATCTGTCAAATCAGAAATCCAATATATTTATCTTTTTACAGAAAATAAGTATTAGGCATGAATAACTTAACATTTTAACAAAATTCCAGAAATAGTGCTAACAAGATGTTATATTGTAGGCATCTTTTTGAAACAATAAAAATATGTAAATATTTGTTTCCTTGAGACAGGGTCTCTCATGTAGTCTGAGGTGGCTTCAAACTCACTACGTAGCATAAGATGGCCTTGAACTCCTTAACCCTTTTGTTTCTACTGGCTAAGTGCTTGAATTCCAAGTGTGTCAACTTGCATAGCTTCTTTGGTTTTTGAGACAGTGTTTTAGTACACAGCACAGGGGTTGGGGGGCTAAATTGGCCGCAATCTTGTCTCAGCCTCTGGAGTGCAGGGATTATAGACTGTCACCACACCCAACAATATGTGCATGCTCCCAGGGGGCCAAGAGCTTGTAATTCTATTACTTTCTACTTCCCAAGTTTTGGAATTAAATGTGTGTACTATCACAGCACACCTAAGCTTTTTATTTGTTTTGTTTCAAGGTAGGGTCTCTTACAGCCTTGTCTTGCTTAGAACTTGCTATATTTACCAATCTGGCCTCAAATATAGGGGGTTGGTCTGATGCAGCTATGTATTCAAATGCTAAATACTGGCCCCCAAGATCTGGTTGCCCCTGAGGAGTCCCTCATGTTCACCAAGTGATGGATGCTATGTAACCCTGCTCCCTAGATTAGTCAATAAAAGGTTAAATCCTGTTATTGGGCAGTCTATAGAGATAGATGTGTTTTCAGTTACTTGGCTGAGGGTCCCAGGGAGAGAAGAAAGGATACCAAGGGAGAAGAAGGATGTCAGAGAGAGGGCTGGGTCTAAGTTAGAATAGTTTCAAAACCTGCCTAACCCAGGCTTACAGCTTATAAATAAAATACCTGGATTGTGTTGCCTTTTATATGGAATAGCTTGAACTTACAATTTCTACACACAAACTTGCATCAATACTACTTTTGCTTTCCAAGTATTTTTGTTGTGTGTTTTGTTTTGTCTTTTGTTTTTTTGAGACAGGGTTTTTCTGTGTAGCCCTGGCTATCCTGGAACTCACTCTGTAGACCAGGCTGGCCTTGAACTCAGAAATCCATCTGTCTCTGCTTCCAAAGTGCTGGGATTAAAGGAGTGTGCCACTACCACCCAGCTTCTTGTGGTTTTTTGGTTTTTGTTTTGTTTTGTTTCGAGACAGGGTTTCTCTGTATAGCCCTGGCTGTCCTGGAACTCACTTTGTAGACCAGGCTGGCCTGGAACTCAGAAATCCACCTGTCTCTGTCTCCCAAGTGCTGGGACTAAAGGCGTGCGCCACCACACCCGGCTGTTGTGGTTTTTGAAACAAAGTTTCTCTGTGTAGCCCTGGCTGACGTGGAATTTACTCTGTACACCAGGCTAGCCTGGAACTCACAGAAATCCACCTGCATTTGCTTCCTGAGTGCTGGGATTAAAGGTGTGTCCTGTTATCCCTTACACACACACACACACACATTTTGTACTGTTGGTGTGTGCCCATTTGCAACAAGCAATCTACAACAGAGATATAGTCCCAGGCCTGGTTACAGTTTTTCTGTTTTTTGTTTCCTTTTGGGATATTGGTGATTGACTCTAGATTCTAGACCATATTAGGCAAGGACTCTACCACACAGTTATATGTTCAGCCCTTTTTTTACTTTTGTATTTTGAGACAGGGTCTTAACTAAGTTGTAGTCTGGCTGACTTCCATCTCACTTTATAGACCAATTAGGCCTTGAACTTGTGATTCTCCTACCTCACCCTCCTAAATGCATGGCATTATGGACTACTGCCATCAAGTCTGGCTCTCATACATTCAATTTTTAAAATGTTTTTCCAGATGGGGCTGGAGAAGTGTCTCAGTGGGTAAAATACTTGGCTATCATGCATCGGTCCTTGGGTTCATTCCCCAGCGAAGCAGACAACCACATATAACGGCACTATCTGTAACCTAATACTTGAAGGTAGAGACAGGAGGATCATAAATTCAGGGTCAGCCTCAGGTACATAGCCAGTTTGAAGCTGAAGCTGATCTAGGCCATATAGACCCTGTCTCAAACAAAACAAAATAAAACAAAACAAACAAACAAAAAAAAAACACCAAAATCCAAAAACCAACCAACAACAAAAAACCCAAGATGTTCTTATGAGTGGGAAAAGATGGTGAGCATGGAGGCTGAGGCAGGAGGCTTGGAAGTTCTACCTCTGGCTGGCGAGATGGCTCAATGGGTAAGAGCATTGACTGCTCTTTCGAAGGTCCTGAGTTCAATTCCCAGCATCCACATGGTGGCTCACAACTACCCATAATGAGATCTGATGCCCTCTTCTGGTGCGTCTGAAGACAGCTTCAGTGTACTTGTGTAAATAAAGCTTTGGGCAGGAGTGAGCAGGGACTGAGCAAGGCAGAGTTGACCAGACTGAGCAGACATCCTAAAAATTCAATTCCCAACAACCACATGAAGGCTCACAACCATCTGTACAGCTACAGTGTACTCACATACATTAAACAAACAAACAAATAAATAAATGTTAAAAAAAAGAAAGTTCCAGCTCAGCTTGGTCATGTAGCAGAGCTTATCTCATATCAAAAGAAAATCAACTGAACAAAAAAGCGGTAAGAAAGAGATTATATTAAAATCATTAGTTGTTCTTGGTGGAATAACATAGAAAAGTCTTCCTAGAAGTTTCAGTTTCTTTTTCGAATTTTCTATAAAGGGAAAGCGATTAGTTAAGATTCTTTTCTTCTGGATTAAAGGCAGAACTGAAACATTGTGGCATGTGACTTACTCCTTCGCTTCCCAATATCCATGTCAGAGGTAGCAGCTTCACATAAAAGCACCATACCTAAGGTAACGCCACCATCTTAGAAAACTGTTTAAGGAGAAATTCATGTAGCCACAAAAGACAACCGTTTTCCTACTCCCAGTTTCTCATGACAATAATTAAGATGGATTTATAAACCTTAAGGTAGTAACCCAAATATTCCTTTATGTTTACAATATTATTAACTGTAAAGACTTAATTAAAAAGGAAAGTTGAGCTAGGCTTGGGAGACAGGCCAGCCCAGAGTACATAAGATCAGGTGGTACACATCTTCAACCTGAGCACTTGGAAGGCAGAGGCAGGCAGAGCTTTGTGAGCTCAAAGCCAGCCTGGTTTATGTATCGTAGGCCACTCAGTGCTATATAGTAAGACCCTGTTTCAAAGAAACAAACCAAACCAACACCACAACCCCATATTGATCCCCTCAAAAGAATTATGGCTGAAAATACTTCAGTTTTGTAAAGTAAAACATACTTCTAAGAAATCCCACCTATATATAAACTGAGCTTTTTGGATATCACATCTTGAACACAGCAATTTTCTAACCCCAAACACATTAAGAAATACTAAGTAGTCATCACCAACACCCCTGAAAAGGACATCCTTGAAATATGCATCATTTTAGACAATAGCAAATCACTTTTACATGGAAAATAATCTCAGATATTCAACAATTAAACGTTTGAGCAGAACTTATTACTCAGCTATCCAATTTTGTCATATTCTAATGAAAAAAGGAAAATTTCCCCATGTAGAAGAACCTTATCCTTATTCATTTTGATAACACCAGCTACATAAATCAAAATGGAAATACTACAGCAAAGGAGCACATCATATGGTTGAATAATAAGCGGTATCAATGTTTAAAGAAAAAAGTTTGTTCAAGCAGAAAAGTGACCATCACCTGTACTTTGTGAATACTAGTAATGGTCAAACATTCCAAGTTAATTGTATACATGATGCACGTTGTAAGCTATTGCCTACGGGTATAATTAAGTGATATGAGAGAAATAGGTGTTCTGATTTACCTCTTTATTACCATCTTTTTTCTTTTTTTGGTTTTTGTCAAGACAGGGTTTCTCTGTGTAGCCCTAGCTGTCCCTGAACTCACTCTGTAGACCAGGGTGGCCTCGAACTCAGAAATCCACCTGCCTCTGCCTCACAAGTGCTGGGATTAAAGGCATGCGCCACCACTGCCTGGCTTCATTACTATCTTGTATTCTCTCCTCAATAGCCTTATTAAGAATGACTGCCCATGTTCCATGTTTATAATTAATTTAATTAGCTTTTAATTAACTTAACTTAGTGTATATATGTGTGTGTGGCACAGGTACACCTGTTTGCACGTCTGTTAGATATGTGTAGGTCAGAAGACAAGTTGCAAGAATTGGTTCTTTCCTTCCACTGTGTTAATCCTGGAGATCTAACTCAGGTTGGCAAGGTGGCTGGCAGACACACACTCTGCAGCCCACTGCTTTTTTTTTTTTAAATTCAGCCAAGATTCTTTTCCAGCATTTTTTTCCAGCAGTTTTTCTTTTTCTTCATGTGGTACTTTATTTATTTTAAAAATTTGTTTATTTTATGTGTATGGGTACACTGTAGCTGTCTTCAGAAGACGGCATCAGACCTCATTACAGATGGTTGTGAGCCACCATGTGGTTGCTGGGAATTGAACTCAGGTCCTCTGGAAGAGCAGTCGGTGCTCTTAACCACTGGGCCATTTCTCCAGCCCCCTGTGACACTTTATATGTAAGTTTTCTCTGAAGAGTGCCAAGAATTGACCTTGGGGTCTTGTGTATGCTAGGCCAGTGCTATACTACTGAGATATATCTCAGTTGCAACTTCTTTTTTAGCCTATAAAATTAATGCTTTACCCATTCTTTCCATCTTTCTTTCTTTTTAATTTTTGGTTTAAGACAAGATTTCTCTGTATAGCCCCGGCTGTCCTGGAACTCCCTCTATAGACCAGGTTGGCCTCTGCCTGATTAAAGATGTGTGGTACCATCACCAGGCCTAATGTTTCATTTTAAATACCACCTAAATCCTTTCTTTTAAACCCTCAGTTCTATTTAGCTTTATTAACAAGACATGCCATGCTTCTATTGTGTGTAGACCTCCATACATCAGTGAGCTCATGAAGCTGGCTTGGTCAGACTTAAGGTTTGAGGAAGACATAAGCAACACAATTTCCAAAGGATATTAGGCCTGCATTAAGATAGCAGCTCCAACCAAATGCTGTACAGAGAACACAAAATTGTAAGAAAACAGGCAAATTAAAACGCAACAATAAAGACTTATTATCTATACAGAGAAACCCTGTCTCGGAAAAAAAAAAAAAACAGAAAAAAGAAAAGACTTATTGTGAAAGGATACTGAAGAGAAGAACGATGTGGGTTTCAGCTACAAACTGGGCCTGGCTGCTCCCGTGGATGTAATTCTGGGAGGAGAAGACAAATACAATCTTTGTGTTATATACTGAATTATAGTGTTGTAACCCTAAAATACGGTATGTTAAACATTAGGAAATTATCAGTTCACTTTCTCTATGTAAGCATGTAGCTTACTTTGTGAGACTGTTAAAAGCTACTTCTGTATTTATTTACTTGTTCCTTCTTTGCATTTGTACTATATATTTCACAAAAATGTATGAGGAAAACAATATTTAAGTATATAAACCGACAAGGTAAAACAATGCAGACTTGACAGCAGGGAGCACATTTTCCCAATCACCATCTCTGATAGTACCTGTCTCAGTGGCTAGAAACAACAGAAAATTGGATACTTGACTAATTTTCATATTTAGTTTGAGACTTAACCATCCTAGTCAAAAGAACTCAATAAATGGAATAAAGACTGTTCCAACTTAGAGCACTGTATGCTCTAATTGTACCTGGGGCTCATTAACAGAGATTAAACAGTCAAAACTGTATCTAGTTGCTGTATATGTCAGCACTGACCTCACATGGTAATCGTCATTACAGTAACTTTAGTATTCAGTGCAAAGAAATTCCAAACTTTCCTTACCACGTGTCCTGTGTGAGGATTCTTATGAGCATATGGTGGTCCTCTTATATGGTTCCACATTTGGCCAGATGTCATAGCAAGTACAAAACACTAGAAAACAAAAATAATGGAATACTCATGGTTTAGCTAGCTCATACTGATTAGCTTAATAGGAACATGAAAACACATGACTTTTTTTTTCAAATAAATGATTTCTTTATTAAAATTTATATTTTACCACAAGGATCACAATTCAATGTCATTTCTAGAGGTATTTTAAACTATAATTAAACAGAAGAGTTTCAAACTTGAGGATTGGAAATATATCTGAAAATTATTTTCAAAGGAACTGTAAAGTGGGGCTCCTGACTGTGGATTGAGATGTGAGCTGAGCTCTCAGCTATTCCTTCACTCCACCACTGTGAACTCTCACCCTCTGAAGCTAAGTCAAATTAAATGCTTTCTTTTATAAAGTTGCCTTGGTCAGAGTGTTTTATAACAGCAATAGAAAAGCAACAGAGACAATGACCTAAGTTCAATTCCCAGAATCCATCCATATAAAAAAGCTGAGGGCACGTGGCCAGAGAGAAGGCTCAGCAGTTAAGAGCATTTGCTTCTCTTGTAAAGGACTGAAGTTTGATTGCACTCCCATCTGGCAGTTTACAAATGCTTGTAACACTAGGGGATCCAGTGCCCTCTTCTAGCCTCCAGCCAGCCTAACTCAAATCCCTGAGACACCTTCTAAAATGCAAAAAGAAAAACAAGGTGGACAGATCTTAAGCAACAATAGGAGAGGTTCACTTTCTGGCCTCCCCAAACATGAACACATACATCTACATAAATAAGCACTGAACAGATGGGGCTGAATAGATGGCTCAGTGGGTAAGAGTACTCGCTATAAAAATAAGAGGCCCTGAGATCAAATACCCATTTTTTTTTTAGATTTATTTTATTTATTATATGTAAGTACACTGTAGCTGTCCTCAGACACTCCAGAAGAGGGTGTCAGATCTTGTTACGGATGGTTGTGAGCCACCATGTGGTTACTGGAATTTGAACTCTGGTCCTTCGGAAGAGCAGTCGGGTGCTCTTACCCACTGAGACATCTCACCAGCCCAAATACCCATGTTTTTACCCTTGTTAAAAGCCTAGCATGGCTGTACATCCATGTAAAAAAATCCATGTTGAAAAACAGAGACAGGCAGATCTCAAGAGCTCACTGGCCAGCTGATTTGAGATTGGCTAAAAAAAAAAAAAGGTGGAGTTGGGTATGGTGGCTCATGCCTTTATTCCCAACACTTGGAGAAGCAGAAACAGATCTCTGAGTTCGAGGTCAGCTTTGTCTACAAAGGGAGTTCCAGGATAGCAGGGCTGTTGCACAGAGAAACCCTGTCTCTGGGAGGAAAATGTGGAGAGCAATAAATAATGACTCTAAATATTCTCCTCTGGTCTATGTATGTGCAGTTGTATGTATACACTCTCTTTCACAGGCAAAAAAAGCTAAGCTGCTTTTCACATAGATGAAAGCTAACAGAACCGTAGAGAATATTCTGGGTGCACTAGTATGTGCTTATAATCTCAGAAGTAAGGAGGTGGAGACAGGAGGCTCTCTGAGGAATTACTGTACAACGGTCAACCCGAATTAGTTAATTCCTGGTTCACAGAGAGGCCTTGGGGGAGATGCCCAATGTCTACTTGTGGCCTCACACGAGAGAGAGAGAGAGAGAGAGAGAGAGAGAGAGAGAGAGAGAGAGAGAGAGAGAGAAGAGAGAAGAGAGAAGAGAGGAGAGAGGAGGAGGGAAAGAGAAAGAGAAAGAGGGAGGAGGGAAAAGAAAATAGAGGGTTTCAGGGAAGTGCAAATCAAAACAACTCTGAGACTCCACCTTACACCTGTCAGAATGGCCAGGAACAAGGACAAAAGAGACAGAACTCATGCTGGCAAGGATGGGGAGCACAGGGAACAGGGAGAGCACGCCTCCATTGCTAGTGGGAGTGTAAGCTTCTACAACCACTTTGGAAATCAATATGGTGGTTCCTTAGAAAGCTGGGACTCAATCAACCTACTCCTAGGCATATACCCAAAAGATGTTCATAGCAGCCTTATTTATAATAGCCAGAAGCTGGAAATATCCAAGATGTCCCTCAACTGAAGAATGGATACAGAAAATGTGGTACATTTACACAATGAGATACTATTCAGCTATTAAAAACAAGGGCATCATGAAATCTGCAGGCAAATGGGAGGAACTACAAATGACCATCCTGAGTGAGGTAATCCAGACTCAGAAGGATACACATGATACGTACTTACTTATAACTGGATATTAGCCTTAAAGTAAAGGATAATCATGCTATAATCAACAGACAGACCCAGAGGAGCTAAGTAACAGGTAGGACTCAAGGGGGAATATATGTATATGTATCTCACTGAGAAGGGGAAACCGAGAAGACATTATGGTTGATAGGGAGAAGGGATTAGGTAGGGGTGGGGATGGGGATGGGAACAAGAGGGATCAGGTGTGGATTGGATGGGGAGAGAGAGTGCTGAGACACAACTGCGATGAAGGGGGCATCTCTGGGACAACCTAAAACCCAAAGGCAATGGAAACTCCCTGGAATCATTGAGGGTGACCTAGCTAAGACTCCTAGCAAGGGGGATATAATTTGCTTGAAGAAGCCATCCCCTATATCCAGGCAAGATTTCCAGTGAAGGTACTGGGACACCGAACCAGCCATAAACCTTTGACCCATATATAACTTGTTCTGCATACAAGATGCACTGGGGTAAAGGTGACACAGAAATTGTGGGAGTGGCCAACCAATGACTGGTCCAGCTTGAGGCCCATGCCATGAGAGGGAGCCCACCCATGACACTGCCTGGAGGGCCAGCACCCAGAGGCTGGAGAGCCCAGAGGCCTAGGATAGAACTAAGCAGGAATGGGGAAAAGGCAATGAATTAATTCCTAATGATATTCTGCTACACTCATAAATTGGTGTCTAGCCCAAAAGAAACTTCATCCAGCAACTGATAGGAACAGATGCAGAAACCCACAGCCATGTATTAAGTAGCACTTGGGGAGTCCTGCGGAAGAGGGGAGGAAGGACTGTAGGATCCAGAGGGGTCAGGGACACAAGAAAACCCAGAATCAACTAAACTGGCCCACTGGGGCTTACATAGATAACCAAAAGACAGGGAGCCTGCATGGGCCTGATCTAGCTTGGTCTTTATGTGGGACTCCTAACAGTGGGAGCACTGGCCTTCTCTGACTCTCTTGCCTGCCTTTGGGACTCTTTCCTCCTCCTGAGTTGTCTTGTCTAGCCTTCAATGTCTTCTCTGTTCCCCCTTCTCAGTGAGATACATATACATATATTCCCCCTTGAGGCCTACCTGTTACTTAGCTCCTTTGGGTCTGTCTGTTGATAGAGGAGCAGGCACCTAGTCTTACTGCAACTTGCTATGTCATGGCTCCTTGATATTCATTAAAGTCAGCCCTTTTCTGAAAAGAATGGGAGGAGGAATGGATACAGGGTGGGGCAGAGAGGAGAGGTGGAGTGGGAGGGGCTAGGAAGAGAGAAGGAAGGAGAAACTGCCATAGAGATGTAAACTAAATAAAATTCAATAAAAATGAATAAAATTTAAAAAATAACAAAATTCAGATGATAGTGGTGAACACCTTTAATCCCAGCACTCAGGAGGCAGAGGCAGGTAGATCTCTATGAGCTCAAAAGTCAGCCTGGTGAGCAGGAGAGATGGCTCAGTGGTTAAGAACATTGACTGCTCTTCCAAAGGTCCTGAGTTCAAATCCCAGCAACCACATGGTGGCTCACAACCATCTGTAATGGGATCTGATGCCCTCCTCTGGTGTGTCTGAAGACAGCCACAGTGTACTTCATTATAATAATAAATAAATCTTAAAAAAAAAGTCAGCCTGGTGAATAGAGTACCAGGACAACCAAGGCTACACAAAGAAACCCTGCCTCAGAAAAACCAAAGGAAAATAAATAAAAATAAAAAGGGATAGATTATTAGGTTCTTTTCTGTTCAATTGTTCTTCTTCAATTTACTTACCAAAGCTGCAAAAGCCCATCCAGTTTTATTAAAGAGAAACTCCATATTGCTTCTTCGCAGATACACAAGTCCACCAATAACAGCCAGAAGCAATCCCAACATTAGGGGTCCAGCATAATTTGGAGGTCTAATTACTCTAATCTAATGGAAAGGATATAGAAAAACATGTTAAAGTATAAAATGTATTTATTTTGTAATTAATAATAGTGAAATGAAAGCAGGTAAAATGTAATTTCAGGGAAAAATACCTCCTTCCTCTATTTTAATCCAATCAAACAGTCTAAACTACATCCTAGAAATAACATCTAAGAACTGCCAAATTATTTGACCTCAATGATATGAAGACAAGACCAGCTATGATCTCCAGATAAGATTCAAAGACAATGAAAAAAATCACTTTCTGTAAAGCAGGGAAACTTACGTTGACATCAGTTCTGTCTGCAATCCACCGGGCAATCTGCTCAGCTGAAAACCCTCGCACCTGCAACTCATATGTATCAGCCCTTTTGGGTTTTCCTTTCGGGGGAAAGTTGATGAAAGTTGGAGCTGAATTCATGTTTAGCTGAATAAAGAGTAGTCCATGAAAACATGTTACCAAGAAAATAATCTTTTTTTGTAACAAATACAATCTCACCACATTTATTGTCACCTAATGATAATGTGCCACAAGAACAAGATGCATGAATGTAGCTCCCAGCAGAAGACAGCTTTAAAAATACTGACCTACCTTCTCCGCTTCTCCCATGCTGGACCATTGCTAGCTGGAAACACTCTGGAGCAGAGTAGTAGTATTTCCTTTTAGCATGATTTGACCCAGTTGTCTTCCTGACTTTGTTTTAGAATGAACCTCTTCTGTATCATCTAATCTGAGGTTCGTGCACTTATCAAAGCCAATAATCAACTCTCTATCCGAATATTCACTTGTTCATACAGACACATCTGAATTCGAGATCTGTTTTGCAAGTATCTGAAGATGAGGTTCTGTGCCACGGCGATCAAGGAAAAGAAATACACAAACAGTAGAGATTCTGCTCCCAACCTCATCTGACTCTAGCGCCCCAAGGCCAGGGCAGGCTATACAAGCATGCACTCCAGATGTCCTAGAAACTCTAAAGAGACTCCCTCCCTACTGCCCTTCTTTCTTCTTTCTGATGACCCACATCTTCCTTTATTCTGTTGACCTCGCTTTCATTCTGTACCATATGCCCAGTATGCCCATGTCCGTGCCCAGCATCGTACACACACCCGAGCCCACCTCCAAGAAAATAATCTTAGTGGCAAAAAATAATTTTAAAATTTAGGCCTTTTTGAAACAGGCTTTTGCAGAGCCATCCAGGCTAGCCTTGAACTTGCAGTAATCCTCCCGTGTCTGCTTCTTGAGTGCTAGAATTAAAAGCATGCATCACCATGCTTGATAGAAATTTAGGCTTTCACAGACATAAGATCATAATTATACAGCTGAAATGATTTGTCTAAGGAGTTATGAAGCATGCTTTCAAACACATGGTTACCTGTGACTGTAATAATCACACCTTTTCCATACCAGGTTGTTCCTATATTCTATTAAAAAATAAGCATACATTCATGACACCTAAAATTATTTTATATAGCTATAACAAGCTCATGATACTAACATGGGAAGTGTTTAATCCCAACACTGGAGAAGCAGAGGCAGGCAGATCTTTGTGAGTTGGAAGTCATCCTGGTCTCCATAGTGAATTTCAGCACAGCCACCTCCCAAATGCTGGGCGTTTACACACAAGTTACTGTGCCTGGCTTGTTCTTTATATATTTACAATAAGAATATGTATAGGTGGGATTTCCTGAAGGACAACACTCCCTCCTCCAAATAAGATAGTTATACCGAAGATAAGGCTACATTTTGGAGCAGAGGTGATCTCAGGGAACCAGATTAATCTCATTAAGCTATGTTGACTTTGCATTGATCATTTTGATGAACCAGAACTGAGACAATGATTAGACAAATAGCTTTGGCTTGGCTGTTTAATTACACATACTTCTTTCTCCTGCCCCACTTCTTCTGCTTAAACTACTACCATGTAGAGGGTGTCACTGATCACATATTTTCCTACATTGAACAAACTCCTCTGCTTTACACACACACACACGAATGTGTGTAAGTATGTATGTATGTATGTATGTATGTATGTATGTATGTATACGTTATTAGGTAGGGTGATGAACACCTAGAATCCCAATACTTGGGAGATGGAGGAAGGATTGGAGGTTTGAGAATCCAGTCTATGCTACACCACAGACGACGTCACACAACAACAAACTTAAAACTGTGTCCATATTACTTGCTTACTGCCCAGTTTCTGTACTCTAGTTAGGGTGGCATGGGTTGTCACTGTTTTTACTTAGGCATAGTTTGGGACTGGACAGATGGCTCGGCAGTTAAGAGCACTAACTGCTGTTTCTGAGGTCCTAAGGTCAATTCTCAGCAACCACATGGTGGCTCACAACCAACTGTAATGGGATCCAATACCCTCTTCTGGTGTGTCTGAAGACAGCTACAGTGTGTTCATATAAATAAAATAAATAAATATTTAAAATAATAGGTATATTTTGCTTTTAGTTTAATACTTTAGCTCCTACATTAACATATTCCTATTTTACTTCTTAAGAAATATTTTTAGACTTATTTTATGTGTATGAGTATTTTGTCTGCATCCATGTATGTGCACTATATGTATGCCTAGTGCCCATGGAAGCAAAAAAAAGTATCAGACCCCTTGGAACTGGAGTTATGGATGGTTTTGAGTCACTGTGTGGGTGCTGGGAACCAAACCCAGAGTCCCCTGCAAGAGGAACAAGAGCGCTTAACTTCTTGGAATCATTAAAAACATATTTTGCTTTATCTGTACTTTATTCCTGCATAAAAGAAACCAAACATCTTACCATTTGAAATACATCTGAGCCTTCATCAAAATCTACCATGGCAAAAAATATCCTGTTGGTAAATGCATTGGAGTATCGCCAAGAATTTGCCAGAATCTGGAATTCTTCATCAGCTTGCCTGAATTGAATCAGATTGGTGGGGGAAAAACATATGAAACAATTTTAAAAAGCAAACCAGCTTATCAGTGGCAAAACAAAACCTAATTAAGTAATAGCAAATTTTAGTGAAAGAAATATTTAAAATGATAGGCAAGAAAGTTAAGTATAGCTGATAAGGTTAGAATACACTTTAAGAGAAGCCCTCCCTATAACTAAGTGTTGGAGATCTCACCAGGAATTAATAATTGTCTGATTAGCCGGGCGTGGTGGCACACGCCTTTAATCCCAGCACTCGAGAGGCAGAGGCAGGCGGATTTCTGAGTTCGAGGCCAGCCTGGTCTACAAAGTGAGTTCCAGGACAGCCAGGGCTATACAGAGAAACCCTATCNCGAAAAACCAAAAAAAAAAAAAAAGTAATTGCCTGATTTTGTTTCAGACTTTATTCGAAGCCCTGGCTGTCCTGGCACATCCTCTGTAGACCAGGCTGGCATCTGCCTCCTGAGTTCCTGGCTCCAAAACATTTTTGGTGGTCACTGAAAAAATCCAGCTAATATCCTCTGTAAGTTATGGGGGGCTTTCCCCCCTTTAGCGTTTTTTTTTCTTTATTTGTATGTCTGTGTGTGGGCATATGTATGTGAGTACCAATGCCCACTGAGGCCAGGGGCATCAGATCCACCTGGAGCTGGTTACAGGTAGGTTGTGAACTGTCCAACACGGGTTCTTGGGACTGAACTCTGAGAGAGCAGTAATGGGCTCTTAAATGGTGTGCTATCTCTCTAGCCTGAGTTCTTAAAACAGGGTCTGGTTACGGTGCTCAGCCTGGGCTCAAAGTACTGGTCTCAAATGCTCCTTCTGCCTCAGACTACTCAGCAGGAAGGATTGTGAGCATACCTGACAATACCCAGTATCTACTCATTTGGTTTTGGTGCTGGGGATTGAATGGAGTCCCACACAGTCAATGCAGGGATTCTAATACTCATCTGTACCCCACACTCTCAATAATTTGGGGGCCCTAAATTATCAGACAAAGAAGATCTAACAGCCTACCTTAGAAATCTTTAAAAAGTATGTAGCCAGAGAGAGATGCTGGCACAGGCTTTAAGACCAGCACTCAGAAGGCAAAGACAGGAGGACTGCCAAAGTTACAAGCCTGCCTGCTGTTATAGTAAGTCTCAGAACAGCCAAGGGCTACATAGTGAGACCCTGTCTCAAACATCTTAAAAATTAAATAAATATGGAGGCTCAAGAGCCGACTGGGTCAGTAAAATGCTTGCCCTGAAAGCATGGAGGACACGAGTTTACTTTCCAGATGCCATGTTAAAAGAAGGCAAGAGTGGTGGTGTCCTGTGGAATTGCAGTACACGGGAGGCAGAGACAAGTGGATGCCCTGGGCTGGCTGGAGAGCTAGCCTAGCCTAATCAGTGTGCTCCAGCGCCTCAAAGGAGGTAGACAGCATTTCTGAAGATGACATCAAAGACTGTCTATGGCCTCTACACTGAAGCACACACATGTACCTGCACACTTATGAACACACACACACACACACACACACACACAGAGAGACAGAGAGAGAGAGAGAGAGAGAGAGAGAAGCACAGATGATAGTTGGTAAGTAAAAATACAATCAGATGAAATATTAGAATGAAAGACAACAAAACTCTAGAGACGAGTTAAACCTTGAGTTATCCTTGAATTTTTTATTTTTACTATCTGCTTTCATTTTGAAGACTGGCTAATTTACATATTTCCCATATATATGTCTGTATCTTTTTTTTTTTTAATCCTTTGGGGGTTTAAGTAACATAAACGATTAACTTATACCTATTTATCAAAGGAGGTTTTGGGGTTCTAGTGTTGCTGTTTTATTTTTAATTATTCTGCTAGAAAACATTTTCTTTATTTATGATAAATGTTTACCTCTATCCTCTTCTGTTTATGTTTATATTTTGGTGCTGGAGATTAAATCTTGAGCCTATTTCTTTGTTTTTGTTTTGTTTTGTTTTTTGTTTTTTGTTTTTCAAGACATGAGCCCTGGCTGTCCTGGAACTCACTCAAATCCATCTCCCTCTGCCTCCGGAGTGTTGAAATTAAAGGTGTGCACCACCAATGCCGAGAGCCCATTTCAATTTGATATTCACTAATCTACTCTCTATCTATATTTTATAAACTTTGTTCAGTATCCCATTCTTCAATTCAAAAGATGTTTTTGAACGTTTAAAGAAGAATTGAGTGGTATACACATTAACTATAGGACCATAATGAACAAATTTACAGCATAAATATTCAAACCTGGCATTGTTTACCACAGTCCTGTTGAAAAGTTATTTGGAGGGGCAGGATGTGGTTGTGCTGTGACATGTTGGTGGCATGCAGCCAACTAGTCTACAGTCTAATGGCACACTAACTCCTCAGCAAATATTTCTTAGTGGACACACATAGTTAAAAGGATCCACTATGTGCTCTCTCCTATTCAGTTCCCTTTATACCTCTTCTAAATATTTCATAAGGGTTGACGTTGGAGAGATGCTCAGTGGTTAAGAGCACTATTTGCTGTTCTAGAGATCTGGGTTCAATTCCTAGCATTCACATGGGGGTTCACAGCTGCCTGCAACTCCAGTTCCAGGAGAGCTGGTAGCCTCTTCTGATCTCTGTGGGCCCTTCATTCAAATGGTACAGACATACACACAGGCAAAATACTCATACATATGCTGTTTTTGTTTTTGTTTTTAAATTACATTTAAAGGGCTAGAGAGATGACTCAGCTCTTAAGAGCATATACCGCTCTGGCAGAAGATCCGAGTTTGGTTGTAAGCACTCCCATCAGACAGCCCACAATCACCTGTAATGGATGTGTCTGACTTCTGTGGACACCTATACTCACATGCCAAGTCCTCTGAGCCAATTCACCGGCCTCTGAAAGGAATTTTTACACTATTTCATTTAAGTTCCTTTTCCTCTTCACATATACATAATTAAGATGGAAACTAAGGGGCTGGAGAGATGGCTCTAGCAGTTAAGAGAATGTACTGCTCTTGCAGAGGACCTGAGTTTGCTTCCCAGCACCCGTATCAGGTAGCTCTCAAGCACCTATAACTCGAGTTCCAGGGTATCTAATGCCTCTGGCCTCTGAGGGAACCTGCACTCATGTGCACATACTTCCACAAAGATACACATAAAGACATCTTTAAACAATACAAATGAAGTTGAGCATAGTGGCACACAGCTTTAAGCCTATCACTTGGGAGGCAGAGGCAGGTGGATCTCTGTGAGTTTGATGATAGCATGGCCAACTTCCAGGACATTCAAAAATAGTACAAAAACCCCTTTTCAATGGCTGCTGAGTTGGCTCAGGGGAAAAGGATTTTGCCACTAAGCTTTATGATCTGAGTTCAATCCCTGGGACCCATATGGTGGAGGGAGACAACCAACTTCCACAGCTGCCTGTCTTCTGACCTCTGTGTATACTCCCATGCATGCACGTGTGCACGCATACACATATAAACATATAACAAACTTCAACTCTGCTTCAAAATTATAAAAAAAAATATATATTGGGCTGGAGAGATGGCTCAGCGGTTAAGAGCACCAACTGCTCTTCCAGAGGTCCCGAGTTCAAATCCCAACAAACACATGGTGGCTCATAACCATCTGTAATGATATTTGATGCCCTCTTCTGGGGTGTCTGAAGACAGCTATAGTGTACTTACATATAATAAAATAAATAAATCTTAAAAAAATCACCAAAGGGGAAAAAGTGTGAAATTGAAAACACTTATAAACTCTTTCTTTTGGAGTATTGGGGATTAAACCCAGGAGTTTTTCTATTGCTCTACCCTGATATTCCTGAGCTACATCCCCAGACTGAAAGTACTCCTAACACTGGGCTGGAGAGGCCCAGTGGGTCAAAGTCCTTGCTGTGTAAGCCCTCTGACCTGTACTCTATCCCTGGAATCTATGGTGGAAGGACAGAAATAACTCCAGAAAGTCATTCTCTGACCTCCACATGCGCACAATAGTACACATGCATCCACTTATGTGTGCTTGTACACACATGTAGCAATAAAAAATGATGTCAGGGCTGGTGAGATGGCTCAGCAGGTAACAGCACTCGACTGCTCTTCCGAAGGTCCTGAGTTCAAATCCCAGGAACCACATGGTGGCTCACAACCACCCGTAACAAGATCTGACTCCCTCCTCTGGAGTGTCTGAAGATAGCTATAGTGTACTTACATAAATAAATAAATAAATAAATAAATCTTAAAAAAAAAAAAAAACGATGTCAATGCAACTAGTATAGTGTTATATAAATTGCTTACCAATTCAAATAGTGGTTGATTTTTGAATAACCCATGATAGCTACAATGTTTTATACATTTTCCTACATCAATATGCACAATCAAGATGATTATAAAACAGTGGTATTGCCATTAGTGGTTGATTTTTGAATAACCCATGATAGCTACAATGTTTTATACATTATCGGTACATCAATATGCAAAACCAAGATGATTATAAAACAGTGGTATTGTCATTATATACCCCTCCCCGAGTTATTAACAAACCTGCTACACAATTTTGGTTCTTCCGAGATAGAAAAAAAGTGCTAAAAACCATTTAAGTTATTTCATTTCAAAGTAGAGAAGAAAGATCATACTTGCAAACGACACACTGTCTATGAAGTTGGAGAGCAGTAAACATGACAATAACAGAGTAATTTCTTGGTGGAGCTTTAACAAGGCGACGGAACTTGTCTCCATTCATTCTTATTACAGGTCTCTTATTGGCCCATTCCATCAGCTGACCAACCTTCTCAGATAAGACCATCTACAAAAGACAAAATGGGAATTTTGTGAAGCTATTCACCTTGGCAGTTAAGGTTCATTTAGCAGGTCTTGTTAATAATTGCAGTTACCCAGGAAGTTAAAATAAGAGGATCTCCTGAGCCAAACAGCTGAAGACCAGCGTGGGCAACACAGTAAGACCCCAATTCCAAATATCAAGGACAAAACAACACAAAGAGGTGCGGAGGCATAGCCTATTATCCCAGCACTTAGCAGGTGGAGGCAAGTTCCTAAGTTTGAGGCCAGTCTACTGAAACAATACATAAAACAACAACAAAAATAGCTGGGCATGGTAGTACATGCCTTTATTCTTAGCATCTGGGAGCAGAGGTAGGTGGATCTCTGAGCTTTGGGCCAGCCTGGTCTACATATAGGGTCCTAAAGCAACCTACATTGTAAGATACCTTGTTTCAAAAGGTGGTGGAGAGCAGCCTTGCAGCAGCAACAAGAGAAGCATAACAAACCCAAAAAGGTAGTTAGAACGGACAACCTGACTTTTGTTAAGGTCAACCCAATCCCCCAAACATAGCAGTAGCTATTTTCTGCCACATGCCTGCCAGCTATTTCATATTGTTGCTGTAATATGCCTGCTGGTCATTGACACAAAGGAGTGACTTGAGTCAGAGCAGGGTCATGGTGACCACATACCTTGTTACATTCTGTATGATTGGAGGTTTGTTAATCTTAAGAAATTCAACAACTGTAAGTTCCATTTAGAACCAATCAGAATAAAGGTCAGTTAGAACTGTTCTGTCAAGCTAGTCAAAAGAGCATGAGTCAGAGCAGACCACTGGGCAGCACTTCCTGCACCTGCACATGTTTTTTTTTCCCTTTATAAGCTGGCCCTGAGAGATGTTCAGGGTTGTAGCCTTAGCTCAGAATTCTGAGGTACAACTCTGATCAACCAGTCTTAGGGTGTGTGTTCAATAAACCATCCCTGTTTGACTGAGATCAGTGTTTGTGTGGTCTGTGGGGGTGACTCTTGGACCTCAACGAGCTTGATCCCAGGAATCTATGGTAGAAGGAGAGAACGAATTCCAACTTGTCCTCTGAGCTCCACACATGTAGTACATGCATACTTGTATACATGAAAAAAGTAAATACATATTTAAAAGTTACATTAGCAAGCAACTTTCTTAGACCAAGTCCATCAAGCAGAGGTACACAAAATGTATGTATCTTAGGGGCTCGAGCGGTGGCTCACAACTTCCTGTGACTCCAATTCCAAGGGATCCAATGCCCTCTGGCCTCTTGGGGCACCTGCACACACATGATATGCATAAACTCAGGCAGACAGAGACACATATACATAAAAGTAAGCTAGTTAATCTTTTTTTTTAAAAAAAAGATTTATTTATTTCATGTATGTGAGTACACTGTAGCTGTCTTCAGACACACCAGAAGAGGGCATCAGATCTCATTACAGATGGTTGTGAGCCATCATGTAGTTGCTAGGAATTGAACTCAGGACCTCTGGAAGAGCAGCCAGTACTCTTAACCGTTGAGCCATCTCTCCAGCCCGAACTAGTTAATCTTTGAGAAAGAAAATATAAACCCTATAAAAAATTGGGAGCAAGTCCTGATGATACTTTTTTCTTTTAAGATAAGATCTTACTATGCAGGGCTGGAGAGAAGGCTCAGTGGTTAAGAGCACTGGCTGCTCTCCCAGAGGTCCTGAGTTCAGTTCCCAATAAACATATCACCATATGGCTCACAGCCATCTACAATGCAATCTGATGCCCTCTTGTGGCATGCAGGTATACACACAGAGCACTCAACACATAAAATCAATAAAATAAATATTAAAAAATAAACCTTACCATGTGGCTCAGACTGGCCAGAAACGCATAATCTTCCTGCCTCAACCTCCTGAGTACTAGGGTCCTAGGAGTAACCATGTAAGCCACCGCAACTCACTCAAGTTTTTTTCAACATTTTAATAAAGGGAATTATCATAAAAACTACTCTTTAAGGCTGTGCATGGTGACACATATCTTTAATCCCACTGGAGGCAGAGGCAGGCAGATTTGAGGCCAGGGTTAGGGTTATAGGAAAGCACACCTTTATCTTCCCAAAAAGCTTGAAAGATGTGATAATTTAGGTAAGTGAAATAACATTTAAAAAACCTCATTCTTTTTTTTTAAGATTTTATTTATTTATTTATTATATGTAAGTACACTG
>NC_034613.1:91692655-91721626 GCF_900095145.1 Mus pahari
ACCAGGCTGTCCTCGAACTCAGAAATCCGCCTGCCTCTGCCTCCCGAGTGCTGGGATTAAAGGCGTGCGCCACCACGCCCGGCTCCGCCTCATTCTTTTAAAAGAGATTTAAAACTATTTTAAATTATGTGCATGTCTGTGTGGGGTGTGCATACACACATCAGTGCAGGCATCTAGAGTCTCTAACATGGTATGAGATCTCTGGAACTGGCGTCACAGGCAGTTGTGAGCAGCCTGATATGGACTCTGGGAACCAAAATCAGGTTCTCTCTGAAATACCAAGAAACACTCTTAATCAACCACTAAGCCATCTCTCCAACCCAGAAATATAATGCCATAATAATTATTTATTAACTTTTTTGATAGTTTTAATTTTATGTGTATGAGTTTTTTGCCTGCATGCATGTGTGAGGCTGCTTCTCAGAGGTCAGAAGGCATCAAATTCCCTAGAACTGGAGTTAAAGGAAGTTATGAGCTACAATGTAGGTGCTGGGAACCGAACTTGGGTCCTTTGTAAGGACAAGTGCTCTTCACAAGTGAACTATCTCTCTAGCCTCATACTTTTTTTTTTTGGAGGGGGGGTTCAAGACAGGGTTTCTCTATGTAGCCTTGGCTGTCCTAAAACTCATACTGTAGACTAGGCTGGCCTCGAATTCAAGATGCCTACTGTATCACAAGTCCTGAGATTCAAGTCGTGGACCACTACTGCCTAGCAGCCCCACATCTTAATAATTCTTAAGGCACTTCTTTCACACGTTTGTCTTCTTTTCTATTCTTATATGGATGGCTAATCTAAAAGGTTTATTTATGTGTTTTATTTGAGTGCTTTGTCTGATGTACAACTATACATCAAAAGAGGGCATTGGATCCTATTTTGGATGCTGTGTGCTGCCATGTTATTCCTAGGAGCGGAACTCGACTATCTAGAAGAGCAGAGCAGCCAACGCTTTTAACCACTGAGCCATCTCCCTGGCCCCTATAGGTTTGTTTGCTTTATTTTTACAAGATCTCACTATGCAGCCTTGGCTGTCTTGGAACTCCCTATGTGGACTACACTGGTCTTGAACTCACTGGGATCCATCTGCCTCTGTCTCCTGATTGTTAGAATTCATGCTGTGGCTGTTTATTAGCTTTTATAAAGAAAAAACCTTAAAGCTTTGTGAGAGGGCGCACACCTGGAATAACTGTGGAAGGCTGAGATGGGAAGATGGTAATTCAAGGCCAGGCTAGACTACAAAGGGAGATCCTCTGTCTAAGAAGAAAAGGAAGCAAGTCATCACTGCTTACCCCTATGAGTCCATCACTCAGGAGAGGCCGAGGATTCCTACAAGTATGTGGGCAACCTGAGCTACACAGTAAGCTCTAGGCTGGAGAGTGGGACAAAATCAAAGTATCCTTAAAAGCATACAAAAATTTCTCTCTTGTTGAACTTAAATGGAAAGGTTTGGTTCTATTTTCTTCCTTCTGTTTTGAGATTGACTCCCCTTTGTAGCTCAGGCTGGCCTTTGATTTCTTATGTAGCCAAGCCATGCTTCAACCTCATGATCCTCTTGCCTTGGAATCCCAAGTGTTAGGATTATAGACGCGCACTCCTAGAAAGCTAGCTTCCCCTTTCTCATTATCTAGCCCTGACTAAACTTAAACTTTACTATGTAGACCAGGCTAGCCTTAAGCTTACAGAGACCCTACTCTCAAGTTCTGTGGTATCAAGTACGCAACATCACACCCAGGCATATTCATCTAGAGAAGCTTAAATCTTAACCAGCAGGAATTCTGTCACTACAACTCCCTCATCAGAAAAAAATACAGAAATCCATTAGTTGTTACAACTAAAACGAATTCTGTCATTTAAGTTATTTTGAATTTCTTCAAAACCTGGATTGTATCTCAGTTCTAGTACACCAGGGCTTACTCATTTTTTTAAAAAAAAGTCTTATTTTTAGCCTTCCTACTCATCTAACTGCTCTTCAGCAATACATATACAACTTTGTCCTTCAATTAAAACTGAAACTGAACAGATCTGGAGACGTAATTGACAGATAATTACTGGAAGAGACAGACTGAGCAGAAAAGAGAGCATTTTAAATCCTTTTACCATCTGCTCCATTCTTGGTTTACCTACTTCGTAAACAGAGCCAAAATCTATCCATCCCTGTCTCTTTCTTTGATTTTCTTTTTTTGGGGGTGGTGGTGGTGGTGGAAGCTAGGATTGTCTCAACTTTTTGTAGTTGTTTTGTTATTGTTATGTCTCTGTAATAAATGCCACCCTCAGGAGTTTGCATCTGTGATACTTCATTTAAAATTATTGTCCAAGCTTTATTTTAGTTTATGAGTGGAAGTGTTTTGTGTGCCTGTGTGTCTGTGCACCACCCATGTGCCTGGTGCCCAAGTAGTCAGAAGGTGCTGTCAGGTCTCTTGGAGCAGAAGTCACAGATGGTTGTGAGATACCACGTGGGTGCTGGGAACTGAACTCAGGTCTCCTGCAGGAGCACTATGCACTCTCAACTGCTGAGCTGTCTCTCCAAACTAACATCCGTGATACTCCTATGTCAGAGAGAGAGAGAGAGAGAGAGAGAGAGAGAGAGAGAGAGAGAGAGAGAGAACGAACGAACTTGTGTATACCTGAGTGTGGACCACAAAACTTCAAAAGCAAAAAATGGGGGAAAAAAAGCAATTGGCAACCATCTAGTCATAGAGGAAAAGGATCTCATATATTTTATATTCCAAGTACTGTATTAGGGAGTCTCTGGACTGAGCTCATCCCATTTAATTTTCGAAGGGACTTCTCCCAATCTACTAATGATGAAATTAGAATCAGCTATTTACTAAAGTTCAGTAGTGACTGGATTAAAGACATCCTTTTTAAAAATCCTTAAGACATTTTTTGAGGGCAGGTGGTGGTGGTGTAAGCCTTAATCCCAGCACTAGGGAGGCAGTTCTCCACGAGTTTGAGGCCAGCCTGGCCTACAGAGCAAGTTTCAGGACAGCGAGGACTGTCATATAGAGAAACCCCATTTTGGAAAAAAAAAACCCACAGTAAGAAAAAAAGTTTTGTTTTTTTGTTTTTGTTTTTTTTTTTTTTTTTTGAGAACTAAGAATCAGGAAGAAAGCCATTCAAATAATACCATGACCATTTATATCATGCTTTAGTTAGGGTTTTACTGCTGTGAACAGACATCATGACTAAGGCAACTCTTTTTTTTTTTTTTTTTTTTTTGGTTTCACAAGACAGAGGTTGCTATATAGCCTTGGCTGTCCTGGAACTCACTCTGTAGACCAGGCTGGCCTTGAACTTAGAAATCTGCCTCTGCCTCCCAAGTGCTGGGATTAAAGGCCTGTGCCACCACTGCCCGGCTTTTTTCTTTTAAAAAACAAAACTTACTTATTTACTTTACATACATGAGTGCACTGTAGCTGTCTTCAGACACCCCAGAAAAGGGCATCAGATCTCATTACAGATGGTTGTGAGCCACCACGTGGTTGCTGGGATTTGAACTCAGGGCCTTCGGAAGAGCAGTCAGTGCTCTTAACTGTTGAGCCACCTCTCCAGCTCTCCAAGGCAACTCTTATAAGGCCATTTAATTGGGGCTGGCTTACAGGTTCAGATGTTCATTCCATTACCATCAAGGCAGGAACATGGCAGCATGGTGCAGACAAAGCTGAAAGTTTAACATCTTGTTCTAAAGGCAAATAGAAGACTGGCTTCCAGGCAGCTAGGATGAGGGTCTTAAAGCCCACACCCACAGTGACACACCTACTCCAACAGGGCCACACCTCCCAATAGTACCACTCCCTGGGCCAAGCATATATAAACCATCACAGCACCTATCCCTTTTCATAGTTTCTATCTTTTTTGTCTTAGTTAGGATTTTTATTTCTGTAATAAGATATCAAGATCAAAAGCAACTGTGTGTGTTTGGGAGAGGGAGGCTTATTTTACTTCCACATCATTGTTTGCCACCAAAGGAAGTCAGGACAGGAACTTCGACAGGGTAGGAACCTGAGGCAGGAACTGATGCAGAGGCCACGGAGGAGCGTTGCTTACTGGTGTGATTCCCATGGGTTTGCTTTCTTATAGAATTCAAGACCACTAGCACAGCTTAGAATGGGTTGGGCCCTTCAACATCAGTTAGTAATTAAGAAAATGCCCTACCACCAGTAGTAGTGGCACATACCTTTAATTCCAGCACTCAGTAGGCAGAGGCAGGCAGATCTCTGTGAGTCTGAGGCCAGCCTGGTCAACATAGGGAGTTCTAGGCCAGAGCTATATAGAAACTGTGTTTGAAATAAAAAGAAAGGAGAGGGAGGGGAAGGGATAGAGAGAGGAAGGAAGAGGGAGGTGGAGGGAGGGGAAAAGGAAGAGAAAGGAAAGTCAGCCTGGTAGATGTCCTTTAATTCCAACTTTCAGGCGGGGCCAGGGCAGTCAGGACTACACAGAGAAACCCTGCATGTGTGGAGGGGGTGAAAGAAAAGAAAAAGGAAATGTCCTTACAGGCTTGTCTGTTTACATCCCAACCTTATGGAGGCATTTTTTTCCAATGGAGATTCTATCCTCTAGGATGACTCTCTAGCTAATGCCAAGTTAAAGTAAAACTAGCAGGGCAGAGGATAAGGATTCCCAGAGGTCAAGAAACATAATCTTAGATGCTGGAGAGATGGCTCACTGGTTAATAAGAGCACCTAAGAGCTCTTGCAGAGGACCCACGTTGGTTTCTTAGCACCCACATGATAGTTAACAACCAGTTGTAACTCTAGTTCCATCATAAAGGAGGGAGTCTTGCTTGAGAAAATGCATCTATAATATTGGGGTGTATGCAGCCTGTAGGGGATTTTCTACATTAGTAATTGATGGAGGAGGGACCAGCACATTGTGGGTGGTGACATTCCTGGGCTGGTGATCCTGGCACTATATGAAAGCAGGCTGCACATAGGGAAGCCACTAAGCAGCATCCCTCCATGTCTTCTGCATCAGCTCCTGCCTCAAGGTTCCTACCCTGTTTGACTTCCCCGATGATGGACTGTGATGTGGACATGTAAGCTAATGAACCATTTACTCCCCAATTTGCTAGGATCATGGTCTTTCAACACAGCAATAGTAAAGTAACCCTGACTAAGACATTGGGGATATATAGATCAGTTGGAAAGATATGGGTTCAATTCTCAGCACTCCCTCACTACACACACACACACACACACACACACACACACACATCCCTACCTACCTACTTACCTACCTGCTAGAGAGATGTCTCAGCAGTAAGAGCACTTGCTGCTCAATCATACATATCCTGTGCTATTGTATGTTAGAAGTATGTAATCTGCTTTTTTATATTAATTTTATAGGAGATTACGGTTAAGAAATTACATGAATCTCAGAAGAGACTTTGAACTTTTCAACAAGTATGAGACTGTCATAGACTATGGTGCCTTTTGAAGTTAAGACTGAATGCATTTCTGCATCATGGTATGGCTATAAGCATATGAGGGCAGGGGAGTGGAATTTGGTGGTTTGATGAGGAATGGCCCCCACAGACTCATGTGTTTGAATGTTTGGCTATTAGGGAGTGGCACTATTAGGAGGTGTGACCTTGTTGGGTAGGTGTGGCCTTGCTAGAGAAAGTATGTCACTATGGGAGTAGGCTTTGAGGTCTCATATGATCAAGCTTCATCCAGCGTGGCACATAGTCTCCTTCAGCAGCCTGCAGATCAAGATGTAGAACTCTCAGCTCCTTCTCCAGCACCATGTCTAGCTTCATGCCATCAAGCTTCCCACCATTATAATGGACTAATAAACCCCTGAAGCTAATCCAGTCCCAATTAAATGTTTTCCTTTATATGAGTTGCCATGGTCATGGTATCTCTTCACAGCAATAAAAGCCCTAAGACAGAAGTATAGCCAAGTAATGTCTGCAACTCCAGCTCTCTTAGCTCTTCTCTTCTGGTATCTGCAGGAACCAGTACATACATACATACACACACACACACACACACACACACACACACACACACACAAATAAAAAAAATCCATCCCTGGCTTGGGCTGCTGGGGCTGTAGCTCAGTTGGTAGAATGTTCGCCACGCATGTATGATGAAGCACTGCATAAATTGGGTGTGGTCTGTGTAACCCAGATTGGCCAGAAATTCAGAGTAGCTCCCTGGCTCAGTCTCTCAAACGATAGAATTACAGGAGTGGACCACCAATCTTGGATTTATTGATACTTATTGAAAGGAACATTACGGGCTGGTAAGATGGCTCAGCAGGTAAGAGCACCTGATTGCTCTTCCGAAGGTCCTGAGTTCAAATCCCAGCAACCACATGATGGCTCACAACCATCCGTAACGAGATCTGGCGCCCTCTTCTGGAGTGTCTGAAAACAGCTACAGTGTACTTACGTATAATAAATAAATCTTAAAAAAAAAAAGAAAGGAACATTACGATTCTGCATTCAAAATGTTCAGTTTAATGAAAAGGGTTGATATATAAACCATGCCCGTATCATGTGCTAAATTCATGTCAATTTACCCCATGGATCAGAGAAAAGTTCAAGACTTAAAGAGTTGGAAATACCAAGGGCACTGGTGCACATTTGTAATCCCAGCACAGCTGAGGAGGCCAACGTTTGGCTATAAAGTGAGTGTGAGATCAGTGTACACTTGAGACTCTAAAAACAACACACAGAAAAAGGAGTAGAGACCCTCAGGTAAATAGGGGTAGGTGGTAAGGAAGAGGGAAAAGTTCCTCCAGCAAAGTGGAGACATTTGTACAAGTGTAGAAGAAAGATCAGGAAAGGTAGATAACTCAGCACACATGATACAGAAAGAAGGTGTGAGGACTGGAGTTGAGAGCCGAGCACCCACGTCAGACAGCCCACAAAGGCCCAGAACTTCCGCTCTAAGGGAGTCGGACCCCATCTTATGGCAACTGCAGGCAACCCTACACATGTACAACTCCTCACACAGATGCACATACATAAATAAAATAAATATGTAGCTCAGTTGGTAGTGCGTGGTTCAGAGCACTTACTGTTCCTGCAGAGACATGGGTTCATTTTCCAGTACCCACGTGGTAGTTCACAACTGTCTATAACACCCTCTTCCAGCCTCTGTGAGCATTGCATGCATATGTCACCCATGCATATGTGCAGACAAAATACTCATGTGCATAAAATGAGTATTTCCTTTTAGTTGTGTATACGTATTTCTGTGTATAGGTATGTGCATGTGAGTTAGGTATGTGCATCAGGTGCCCACAGAGGCCAGAGGAGCAAGATCCCCTGTAGTAGGGTTACAGGTGGCTGTAAGCTGACTGACATGGGTACCAGGAATGAAACTTGGTTCCTCTGTAGAAACAGTATACACCATTGAGCTATCTCTTCAGCCCCCCCCCCCAATAAATAAATTTAAAAATACAAACTTTAAAAAGCCTTCGGGGACAGGGGAGCTGGAGTGATGGCTCAGCAGTTAAAAGCACTGACTGTTCTTCCAGAGGTCCTGAGTTCAATTCTCAGCAACCACATGGTAGTTCATAACTATGTGTAATGGGATCTGAAGCCCTCTTCTGGTGTGTCTGAAGACAGCTACAGTGTACTCATGTATGTAAAGTAAATAAATAAGTTTTTTTTAAAAAAGAAAGAAAGAAAGAAAGAAAGAAAGAAAAGCTTGGGCCGATACAAGGCTGGTTGAAGCAGAATATAAAAGCTAGAGAATCCCTTTTTATACCCTACAAAGTAGGTTAAGCGGTTTCCATGTTTTCCGTTAGTACTTCTACAAGCAAAAAAATGGGTCAACAGAGCCTTGTGCACTGTAGGCAAGCATTCCACCACCCACCGAGCTACACTCCTAGCCTGGAACACTGACTTCTGTAAACAGTTTTTATTATTCTTGCATAGTGGTTGATACACACAGCAGAAACAGTAAGTTAGTTAAAGAATACATCGAATAATGCTACTATCTCACCATACTACCTTTCCCCCTGTATCTTTGGTATAGATCTGACATAAAAACATGAACTTCTGGGAAACACTTTTCCCAATTAAAAATAAAAGAAACACTGAGTTACAATTTCCCCAATATTTCTTTGTGGTTGTACTTGGATCCTGTTTACAATCATTTCCTTTGGTATACATAAAAAATAATGGGCTAAAGGTTAGTTGGGCAATTAGTTAGTGTAATATATTTCTAAAATCTGAATAGTAGTCATGAATAAAAGGGAGTTAGAATTAGACTATTTTTAGAAATGCATTGGCCAGGTGAAGGTGGCTCATGCCTTTTATCCCAGCATTTGGGAGGCAAAGGCAGGAGGATCTCTGTGAGTTCGAGGCCAGCCTGATCTACAGAGAGTTCCAGGACAGCCAGGGCTACACAGAGAAGCCCTGTCTCAAAAAAACAAAACCAAAAAATTATTGAGGTAAAATTTATATAACACGAAATCTACACTAACCATTTTTCTTCTTAAAAAAAGTTTTATTTTATGTGTTTTCTCTACATGTATGTATGTATATGGCCGTGTACATACCTAGTTTCCTCTGAAGTCAGAAGAAGGCATGTGGATGAAGGCAGATACTCTGCAAGAACAACAGATGCTCTAGTTCCCTTCCCTTCCCCACCAAGAAATCTGTTTTTCCAAAAAGGAATTTCTGGTTTTAGTTCAATACAAAATTTATGAACATAATTCCACTGGTAGAATATCTAGTTCAAAAACCCTTTACTTTTGCGTTGGGCATGGGAGCATACCACTATAATTCAGCAATTTAGGAGAAAGCATGAAGATCAGGATTTCAAGGTTATCCTTATCTCCTCAAAGAATTTGAGACAGGTCTGGTCTAGTTTCAGGAACCTGTCTCAAAACGAGCAACAACAAAGAACCCTCACTTTTTATTTGAAAAGATTAAGTGAGGGCAAAGAGATGGCTCATGGGCAAAAGTGCTTATCACCAAGCCTATGACCTGATTAAACCCTGGGTCCCATATGGTAGGAGAGAACCTATGCTTGCTATTCATCTTTTGGCCTCCACAGGTATGTCGTGGCACTTGCCCACTACCCCCATCTACACACAAACAAATAAAACTGAAGGGACCAGAGAGATAGTTCAGATCTTCCATAGAATCCTTCAGTTCCCATCAGTCAGCTTATAATTCCAGCTCCAGGTAATCCAACGTCCTTCTTCGGCCTTCACAGGCACCTACACACAAGTGACATATATGTATGTGTGTACACACCACACACACACACACACACACACACATGCATGCAGGCACACTGGCAGGCACAAATAAAAATATCGTATCAAAAGATGGTTTTGCCAGTTAAGAGCAGTAGTTGATGTTGCAGGATACCAGGTTATATTCCTATAGTGTGGCTCATGTGACTAGTTCCAGGGGATCTCTTCTGACCTCCAAAAGACACCATCTACACACATGGTGCACATCCATCCATTCAGGTAAACACTTGGATAGCTAAAATATTGTTTCAATTACTTAAAAATAAAAGCAAATCTTTAAAAAGGTTGACAAAACCAAAACCAAAAAGACTTAAGTGTCCTGGAATAGTGGCAGACAGACACTTGTAATTCTAGCACTGGAGAATATGAGGCAGGACAAACTCAAAAGACAAGCAAAACTTTGACCTGTGATTCTGTCACCCCCGAAGGAGTTCAAGAGCAGCCTGGAATATGTACCAAAACTTGTTTCAAGTGTAAAAAGTAAGTCATTACTGTACACATTCAGGCAATATGAATATATAGGGCAAAATCTGAAAGCATTTCCCTTACCAGCATTACTAAATGCCTAGAGATAGCAGCTCTTAAGGGGCTGTTTGTTATGTGTCTTAACAGAGCTTTGAGTTTTTCCTATACATATACATACACTTACAAACGTGGCTTAAAAACAGGACTTTAAGGGTTAAAAAACAAAAAACAATGTATTATATATTGTTATCTACAAAGAACGGCTTGGGATTCTCCTAAAAAGCCACAGCAGGCACCAGACAGCTCATGTCAAGAGCTTCTTTTTCTTCTTTTGCACAACGTCCAGAATTGGTTCCTAATTCCCAACTGGCATGTCACAACTGTCCTCAAACTACAGTTCTAGTAGATTCTCCACCTTCTTTGGGCCTCCATGACGGCAGTGAGCACACACGCATGCAGCAAACACTCCAAAACAGAAAGGCTCTATCAATTTCTTCACCCAGCAAAAAGGCTGCTCACTAGATTATATCTTTGATAATTGTACATTTTTACTTTCCTCTCTACCAACTTCCCTAATTCAATGTTTTCCTTTGCTAGTTCTTCAGTGTTACTGTCTTCAAATAGGGTCTCATGTAGCCCAGGCTAGTCTCTAATTCACTTAGTAGCCAAGGATGACTTTGAATTCCTGAACCTCGTTCACTACCGTGTTCTGAATACAGGCATGCTCACCATATGAGGCTTTGCTTAATTTTTAAATCTTATGAAATCTCTGAGTTCGAGGCCAGCCTGGTCTACAAAGTGAGTTCCAGGACAGCCAGGGCTACACAGAGAAACTCTGTCTCAAAAAACCAAAAAAAGAGTCGGGCGTGGTGGCGCACGCCTTTAATCCCAGCACTTGGGAGGCAGAGGCAGGTGAATTTCTGAGTTCGAGGCCAGCCTGGTCTACAAAGTGAGTTCCAGGACAGCCAGGGCTACACAGAGAAACTCTGTCTCAAAAAACCAAAAAAAAAAAAAAAAAAAAATCTTATGAAATAATTCAAATACTCAGATACAGAAATTCGTTTATTTTATATAACTTAATAGCTTCAATATTTAACTGGTATTTCAAAAATGTGCTTATAGGTTTTGTGTACTAAAGGAAGCTCAGAATGCACTGGAAATGGCATTAGAATTAATGGCTTTAGTCTACTTTAAATACTGTGAAAACCTAGGGCTGCTCTTCCTTACTTATAAAATTAGAGGGTATAAATAATTATCACTAGTCTCTTAAAGCTCTATGAGTATATGGTTCTAAGTCACAAATGTTCAGAAACACAGGGCTAAGATCCATATGTTCGGACTGCTAAATATCAAGCTTAAAAATAAAATAAAATAAAATAAAGCTGGGCGTCGCAGCTCACACCTGTAACCTCAACACTTGAAAAGCAAAGGATTGTCATTAATGGGCTATAAGGGGGAGAATGCTTCAAACGAAACAGAACAACAACAACAAAACACAAAAAGGAATACGAATATTGTTATGTTTTCTACATCTCAAAGACTGCCTGTTCCTCGAAAAACCAAAAAAAAAAAAAAAAAAAAAAAAAGGCTGCCTGTTCCATAAATGGAGGGTCGGGGATGGGGGGCTTAGTTTGCTCATTCGTGATTGGTGTCCGTCACCGAATACAGACAACTTTACACATTCTGGACGCTTGAACACGGGCATGAAACTGGCATCATCTCACTCATCTAGTTTTCCCACTCCTGGGTTGACATGACAGACACACGTCCGAGTGAGCTACACATGGTCGGCAGCAGAAGCTTGCATTATTATACCCTCTGGGTAGCAAAATGAGCTCCTCAGCCCAACACCCAAAGCGGTCCAAACTCCAGGAGTGTCACTACTTGTAGCTGCACGTTCCCCAGCTGCTGGGAGCCAGGTGGTCACCTACTCCAGCCTGCTTTAGGATGTGAAAACCCTACAACACAAGAAGTTGCAGCTCCCGCTTTTGTGAAGCCAACTTCCTCCCAACCGCGGACTCCAAGTCACGCCCAGCACAGAGCCCTGGGAAGGGGCGAGCGGACCCTTGCTAGCCCCAAGTCGAGAAAGTCCCTGCCGCTGGCAGGAGCCGCCTCACCTCCTTCTTTCTTTGGGCAGAAGCCGAAGGAACCTTGGAAAGGAGCAGCAGTGCCACCGCTGCGGTCGCACACACACACCAGAACCACCTCAGCGAGGCCATGTTCGCTCGTCTCTCTTGGCGGCGGGGCGAAACTTTCTTCCAGCACGGCCCGAGGGTGGGGCGTGAGAACGGGCGAACCGAGCCCTTGCCGCTCCCCATTGGCTCGGCTCAGCCCTGCCGCGCGACCCTCGCATGACGTCACGCGCAGCAGACGCCCGCTTTAAAAAAAAAAAAAAGTTCTTTTCCGATTGGTTCCCGGGAGCCAATCGGAAAAGGATAATCTGGAGGTTTCTTATTGGTCCGCTAAAAAGGCTGCACCCCTTTCCTGAGTGTAAAGACATCGCGCTCAGCGAACTTTCAATACACATGCGCAGGTTTGAAATGGTGCTGAATTTTTTTTTTTTTTTTTTTTTGGAGGCACAAAATGGCTTGTACGTTTAAAAATGGAATCATCCTCCAGAAAGCGTTCCTTCGTTTAGAATTGTTTGACCTTGACCCGGCCTAAGTAACGCAAGCACTCTAATCCACGCATTTTGAATGTGAAAGCAAGAGCATCAATTGTTCAAAGTTATTTTTGGCTCCATTGTCGGGATCGCAGGCCACCTGATTAATGTAAGATTGTCTCAAAGATAAAGGAGCCCATGTGATTTCTCACAACCAAACTCCCAGATTTGGGAGGTGAAAGTGGAGGCAGAACGATTAGGAGTTCAACAATTCAAGGAACCTTCAGAGTTCCATTCTAGCCTGGGCTCTTACCCTGGTCCAAGGGAACTACGTGGTCTAAAGCAGAAGCTTGCATTATACCCTCTAGTTAGCAAAACTAATTTCTCAGCCCAAACTCCAGAGCTGACAACACCCCGAACATCCAAGTATCTTACATCAAAAGTGTTTTTTTTTTTTTTTTTTGAAATTTACTCCATTAGTATAATATTTTGGGGCAGGGGCTGGAGAAATGTCTCAAGGGTTGAGAACATTTAACTGTTTTGGGGAGAAGACCCACCCAGCACCAGCTTGGTGGGTAACAACCCAGTAGTCCCAGGGGATCTGATGCACTCTTCTGACCTTCGCAGAGACCAGGCACACACCCAGTGCAATACATTCATGCTGCCAACCCCCACCACTACCCCCACCAATCTTTTTTTTCAAGCGCATACTATTCTTGAAGATGGCTCAAGTACTGTTCCCATGACTGCAACTCCTCATCAAGTTACTTTGGTCAGGGTGTTATAACATGGCAACAGTAACCCTAAGACATTGGGGATATATAGATCAGTTGGTAGGACATTTAGCTGTTATTTGTAAACACATAGGTTTAATCCTCAATATTTCCTCAGTATACACACACACACACACACACACACACTATAATGTGGACATATTTATTTATTTTGCAGTGCAGGGCACAATAAAGGATTGAGTAAAGGATCCCACACAAGCTGGGCAAGCATTTTACCACAGCTACATCCAAAGCCCAAGGTGCATTTATTTTGAATGTGTGGAACATACTATGTGATTATTCTTTTAGGTCCTGCTAGAAAGCAAAACCCCCACAGAATTATAATAATTATAATAATTCCACTATTTGGAGAGTTAAGGAGATGACTGTTGAAAGGAAAGTAACTGCTTTAAAAGGGAGAGGGGCTGGAGAGATGGTTCAGTGGTTGAGAGCTGGTCCTGAGATCCTGAGTTCAATTTCTGGCCACCACATGGTGGCTTACAGCCATCTCTAATGAGATCTGGTGCCCTCTTCTGGCCTGAAGGCATAATGCAGGCAGAATGCTATATAAATAATAAATCTTAAAAAAAGAAAGGAAAGTAATTGGTCTCAACATAAAGAGATATGAAATAAAATGAGCCTGGAGGTGCATACCTGTAATCTCCGTACTCAGGAGATAGAGGCAGGAGGATATCAGGGATTAATAGGAGTCTAGGCTGCATAGGGAGTTCCTCCCTGAGCTACAAGAGACCCTGTCTCAAACAAAACAAAACAAGACAAAACAAAACAAACAAAAAGACGGCGAGATGAGAAGAGAGCAGAAGAGAGACAGAGACAGAGGCGGAGAGAGACACAGAGAGAAAGCAATAGCCACACGTGGTGGCACACTCCTGTAATCCCTGCCCTTGGCAGACTAAAGTGGGAAAATCCCAACTTTGAGACCCACATAGGTTAAATGGCAAGTCCCTGTTTCAAAGAAGAGGGGAGCAGAGGCAGGCTGATTTCTGAGTTCGAGGCCAGCCTGGTCTACAGAGTGAGTTCCAGGACATTCAGAGCTACACAGAGAAACCCTGTCTCGAAAAAAACCCAAAAGAAGAAGAAGAAGAAGAAGAAGAAGAAGAAGAAGAAGAAGAAGAAGAAGAAGAAGAAGAAGAAGAAGAAGAAGAAGAAGAAGANAAGAAGAAGAAGAAGAAGAAGAAGAAGAAGAAGAAGAAGAAGAAGAAGAAGAAGAAGAAGAAGAAGAAGAAGAAGAAGAAGAAGAAGAAGAAGACGGGAAATGCATGTGAAAATAGGATATGAAAAAAATTAAGCTGGGCCTCATAGGTCAGTTTAATTCCTGCTACTTGGGAAGCTGAGGTAGGGCGATCACAAGTTCAATGCCTGTCTTTGTACTTTAGAGTGAGTTAATGGCCCATATGAGTCACTTGGTGTGAGCTTACCTCAAAATTTAGAAAGAAAACTTTTAAAATGGTTAAATTATAGGTACGTAAGCTCACACCTATCATCCCAGTACTTGGGAAACTGAAGCAGGCAGCTTGCCAGGAGATTAAGACCAGGCATGACTCCATAGTAAATTCCAAGCTAGCCTGTACTACAGGATGAAATCTAGTCTCCAAGAAACAAACACAAAAATAAGAAACAAGGGGCTGGAGAGATGGCTCAGCAGTTAGGAGCACTGACTGCTCTTCCAGAGGTCCTGAGTTCAAATCCCAGCAACCACATGGTGGCTCACAAACATCTGTAATGGGGATCTAATGCCCTCTTACAGTGTGTCTGAAGACAGCTACAGTGTACCCACATAGACAAAATAAATACATAAATTTTTTTTTTGAGACAGGGTTACTCTGTATAGCCCTGGCTGTCCTGGAACTCACTCTGTAGACCAGACCAGGCTGGCCTCAAACTCAGAAATCTGCCTGCCTTTGCTCCCAAGTGCTGATATTAAAGATGTGTGCCACCACTGCCCAGTTACACAAATCTTAATAAATAAATAAATGGTCACAAAGAAAATGCAGACCTACAAATCTTTTTTTTTTCTTTTTTTCTTTTTTCTTTTTGGTTCTTTTGAGACAGGGTTTCTCTGTTTAGCCCTGGCTGTCCTGGAACTCACTTTGTAGACCAGGCTGGCCTCGAACTTAGAAATCCGCCTGCCTCTGCCTCCCAAGTGCTGGGATCAAAGGCGTGCGCCACCACGCCTGGCCAGATCTACAAATCTTAAAACAATAAACAGGACTGAAGAGATGGCTCAGTGGTTAAAAACACGGAGTCCTCTTCCAAAGGTCGTGCATCTGTAATGAGAACTTCTGGGGTGTCTGAAGACAGCTACAGTGTCCTTACATATAATAAATAGATAAATCTTAAAAAAATAAATAAACAAGCACACCAAATAAGCATGATTGTTTGAGTACCTTTGTTTTATGGTCACTCAGGTTGCTTTAGGCATATGCACTGGAGTGGTCATATAGACACAATGTGGTACAGAATCACCAATGGATACAAAATATAGTGGATAGAAGCTTGATGCAGAATAGGATAGTCATTATGCATTATTCAGGAGTTGAGTTACTCCTTTTTTTGTTGCACACATCCCTCCTTTCCCCTCTAGATACTCTTTTAATTACAAAGGGAAAGCAGTGGCTTTAAAGTGTAGAAACTGGTATGCAGTGCTTTGATTAAATGATTAAGTTCATACTATTACTGAATAGGACATGCTAAGATCCTATACCTTCTGATAGGATGCTCTAAGAAGCAGTTTGATTTGTACATTATTTCTCTAACCATGACACTAGAGAAGCTAAAGCAAAAAAATTTGCAAATTCTAGGCCAGTCTGGGCTACATAGTAAGTTCTAGCCAGTCTGGGTTACACAGGGAGACCTGTCTTACACAGAGTTTCTTAAGAAGATACATTTGTATATAGTATTCTTGCCAGATGTACATCCCTAGGGGGGAAAAGGTCAATTGATCTCCCAACACTTAGGAGGCAGAGGCAGGAATATTTCTGTGAGTTCAACACCAGCTTGGTCTACATAGAGAGTTCCTGGTCAGCCAGGACTAGAGAGGCCGTGTCTCAACTCCCCCCAAAAAATTCCAAAAAAAAAGAATAAAAGTAAAACCAATTAATATAAGTAATAGGAGACAAAATGTGAAAAATTTGAAGGGACTGTAATTGGAAGTGAGACAGTAGATCCAATCCTCTGGAGTTTTAGCACCATTTTGACGCTGGTGCCTTATGTAAAGTCGGTGTCTCAGCTCTCCTTTGTAGAGTCCTAAACCTTTGTCCAAAGAGTTACCTCCCTGCTTAGTAAATACTATTTTATGGCGGCTATCAAGCTTGAAACTACATTTCCCAAAGGCCTTTCTCTTTCCTCGCAGGAACTAGGATTACAATTTCTATAGGTCAATCCCCCCAAATCTCGCGACATCTCACCAATTCTCATCAGGAATCCCCGCTGAAAGCCATTTTGTTTTTCAGGACTCTTTGCAAGGGTAGCTGGGGTGAATTTGCACCAAGGCAGCAGCGTAGTCGCCGCAGTTCCATCTTCGTCTCCGCGATGTTGCCTTTAGCCAAAAACGCACTAAGCCGTCTCCAAGGTGAGCAGATGATGTGGGCGAGTCCTTTCTGACACCCGGGATCCGGCTGTCCTCGTGCTCTCATGCCCCTTTCCTCCGCCCCAAATCCTGCGGTTTTAATTCTAGGTGCATGGTCCCCTGCGTGGGCTCCAGTCACTGGGAAGGGAAACTAGCCCGAACAGAGGTAGCCGTGACAGTGGTTTTATTATCCTGTCCTTGTGTTCCTAACCTAGTTATGCATTTTCTTTCTTCAGAGACCTATGATTTCCAGGAAGAACGCTTTGGCAGACACCTTGCTCTCTTAACGAGGTTCTAAATTTTAGCTCTGGGAGTGTATTTACGTAGAAGAACTGATCTCCTACAATAACGGTGATAGGAAACTAAATCTACCTCATCTGGATTCATAGCAAGGGGTTGAAAACCTTTAAGCCTGGCAGCTTTGAAGAAGTCATCTGTAGATTATTAACGGAATATTAACTATAGCGAAAACAATCATGGTCATTTTTTTTCTGCTTAAAAGTTAGGCAAGTACGTGGAAATTTGAGACTAGCTATATATATGGAAAATACACTGGACTGGAAAGAAAAAAAAACCTCATTTTTGTAATTGCTTTCCCCTGAAGGTGACCTTCAGTAATGTGAATGAAGGTGACCTTACACATACTTGCTTCTCTAGCCATGGCTTAGTTTTATTTTACCTTTAGATCTCATGCTGTGTTCTAAGCACTGAAGTACTTTGGGCATAATTGAAAAAAAAAATAGGAGCTCAACTGACTGATCTTTCATCTGCTACAAGCTGTATTATTATTTCTTTCACTTTGGACAAATGATTTAGCGTTATAAACATGTTTTTGTAAAACAGAGGTTAGTAAATGATACCTATGTCAAAGATTATTAACCAATCTCTGGTTACTAAACTGGGTGGGTATTTTTTTTTTTTTGGTATAGAGGGGAGACTTAAGGATATTCACTTGGTAAATCAGAGTGTTGAAACAACAGTTGTTTGGTAATCTCAATTTCTTTGACCTTTAAGTGATTTAGAAACTTAAAAAAAAATGTAGGAAAAGCTTTTTTGTCTTTTTTTTTTTTTTTTTTTTTTTTTTTTTTTTGAGACAGGGTTTCTTTGTGTAGCCTGGCTGTTCTGGAACTTGCTCTGGAGACCAGGCAAAAAAATTATTTTTTAAAGTTTATTTTGTTGTGTTTCTATTTCTCATACTCACCTTTTTAAATGTTCTGGAGCAGAATAAATTATGGAATGTTTATGACTTTGCTTATTCCGGATGTGGCTGTTTTCTGAGGGAGGGTGTCAAGTACACTAGGTTGGCCTTCCATTTTAATTTGTAGCCAAGGATGTCTTCAACTCCTGATCCTTGGCCTCCATTTCCCAAGTGCTGGGATTGAAAGTAACTTACCACCATTAGAGACCTAATTGTGCTTGCTTCTGAAGTGTTAGCAATCAAGTCTAGGGAATGTTAGGCAAGCCCTACACCAATCACACTACATTTCCCTGGGTGTGGCTGGTTAAAGGTAAAAGTTAAGGGTAAGTAAGCAGCTAAAGAGCTAATATAATGGTTAAGGAATTATTAGGAGTATACCACGTAGAGACCACTGTTTTGTTGTTTGTTTGTTTTGGGGAGGTGAGGGGAGGATTTGATAGAACTTGAACCCAAAGCTCTACCACTGAATCCAGGCTCTCCCCAGCCTGAAACATTAGTGAGTGAACAACAGTTTTGTTTTTATTTTTGAAATGGTCTTACCTTGCAGCCCAGCCAGGCATCAAAATTGAGTATAGTTTTCGACTTTAGCCTCCAAGTACTGAGAGAACAGGTATAAACCGCTGTACCTCACTCAATTCAACATTGCTTTTTCTTCTGTATCTGTAAGTACCTTTAAAACAGGGACCGGAGAAGTGACTCAGCAGTTAAGAACACCAACTACTCTTCAGAAGGTCCTGAGTTCAAATCCCAGCAACCACATGGTAGCTCACAACCATCAATAATGAGATCTGACACCCTCCTCTGGTGTGTCCGAAGACAGCTACAGTGTACTTACATATAATAATAAAGAAATCTTTAAAAAAACATAGTAAAGACCTTTAAAACAATAAGGAGGTGGTGTCAAGATTTGAAGAGAAAAACTATTGATTTTCTTGGTACTTACCACCTCTTTCGAGTTTTATTCCTTACTAAACTACCTATATACCATGTTCTTCATCCAAACTTGATTGGCTATCTCTGTCAATTTTAATTCCATTTTCCTACAAATCCTACTTGCCTAAATGCTCAGTTAATTCTACTTTCTTGTACAACAGAGATTTGTGTCTTCATGTATAATACTCACTTTTAGGCTAGAAATTACCTGATGATAAAATCTCTATCATACATTTTTTCTACTCTGTTTTTTGAGACAAGGTCTTATGCACCTTAGGCTGACCCTGATCCTCCTGCTTCCACCTTCCCAGTACTTGCCTGCTTATATACTCTTACTATATAATCAAAAACCTTATTCTTTACCAGTTATTTTAAAATCCTGTTTACCATAGTTTTGGGGGCATAATTTTAAGGTGATAAACATTTGATTTTTATTTTTTTGTTGTGAAAATTTTCAGTAATGCAGAAAAAATGAGAATTGTGTGACTGATTCATGTATTTCTATGTTCTTTTCTAAGTTCGAAGTATTCAGCAAGTGGTGGCAAGGCAGAGCCACCAGAAGAGGACACCTAGTTTCCATGACAAATATGGAAATGCTATATTAGCAGGTGGAGCCATCTTCTGTGTTTCTACATGGACATATGTAAGTACTATTAGTTGATTATTTCTTCTGCAGTTCTAGGGATTGAACTCAAGGTATCACACATTAGGCAAGTGCTGTCATTGAGCTATAATCTCAGGCTCAGTGTTTTTTTTTTAAGGTTTATTTATTTATTATATGTTAAGTTCACTGCAGCTGTCGTCAGACACTTTTTTTTTCTCACCCTGGCCCCAATGCCTTGCTGTAGCTGTCTTCAGATACCCCAAAAGAGGGTATCAGGTCTCATTACGGATGGTTGTAAGCCATCATGTGGTTGCTGGGATTTGAACTCACGACCTTTGGAAGAGCAGTCGGCACTCTTAACCACTGAGCCATCTCTCCAGCCCAGGCTCAGTGGTTTTTAATTTAGATATGTTTTATTCTCATCTAGTCTATGTATTGAAAATGTTAAATTTCTAGTTAAGGAAGGATTGGAAAGACTGTCTGATCATCTACCCAATGTGTGTGTCTTCCTTTGCATTCAGCCTCTTAATGTTTCTAGTAACAAAGTTTTTGTTGGATTGCAAGGCAGCCCTTTTCTGTCTTGTGTAGATGTTAGAAGAATCTTATTTGTGGAGCCCAAGCACGGGGGTATATGTCTGCAAGTATGAGGTTAGCCTGGGTTATATAATGTACATAGTGAGCGCTTACCTCTAAAACAGAACATTCTAATGTTGAGTTTTGTTCCCTTTCGAAATTTGTACATCAGTTCATTGCAGTAGAGAAATTCTGACCCATCATATTTCCATATGACATCAGCTAAAAGATTGCTGTCATAGGTTTTAAAGTACATGATTAACATTGACAGAGCCCCGGGTTCAATTCACAGCAACAACAACATTGCCGTGGTGTCTTTATTATGATGAAAACATCTATAGATATGTTGGCCAGGTTTTTTGTTGTATAATTTCTGGATTTTCATATTTTGAGTCACCTTCCTAGATATATTCAGTGACTGGATTTCCTTCTAAAATTCTGTAGTCAAAGCTGAGGCACAAGCCAGTATGGTTGGAGATACACAGCTGCAATGCCAGCACATGGGGGGTTGAGGTAGATAGACTGAGAGAAGAGTAAGAGCAGCTAGAGCTATAGCAAGCCTGAGGTCTGCTTAGGCGACATAGCAGACTTTTTGTCTCAAAACAAACAACCCCCAAAACTCAAATGTAATTTTCTTGATAGATGAAATATACCTTGTTTACCATATTTTAGGGCTCTACATCTGTTGCTTAACAACTTATTTTCTAGTTATTTTCTGGTTAAAAGTGGTAATTTTAAAATTTTAATAAATATATTTCTGTGTAAATGATACAGATTGCTGTGTGAGGTGGCACACATCTGTAATCCCAACAATAGAGATACAGGAAGATCAAGAATTTAGGGACATCTTTGCTACATAACAAGTCTAAGGTCACCCTGGGCCACATTGAACCAAACCTGGCTCAATAAAACAAAAAGGGTAATTCAACCCTTGCTTGAAATACTATTAATATTAGTTCTGAGGGTTGAACCCAGGGTCTTCTGTATCTCAGCATATTCATGCACCTTTAATGATCTGTTCCTTTGCCTTGTCAGATACTGAAATAAATGAATTCTCTTAGGTAGTTGTGTTCAACAGAAGCAATATTTCAGAGGGAGAGAAAAATGTAAAATACAGTTTTTATAAAAAAGCATTTATTCATTTTATGTATGCAAGTACACTGTAGGTGTCTTCAGACAAATCAGAAGAGGACTTAAAATCCCATTACAGATGGTTGTGGGCCACCATGTAGTTGCTGGGATTTGAACTCAGGACCTCTGGAAGAGCAGTCAGTGTTCTTAACCACTGAGCCATTTCTCCAGCTCTAAAATATAGTTTTGATTTAAGAACAATTTCAAAATTCATTTCCTCAGTCTTCTAGCCACATTCCCTGTACTTTTTTGGGGTTGGGGGTAGTTGAAGATAGGGTTTCTCTGTATAGTCTAAGCTGTCCTGGAACTCATGCTGTAGACCAGGGTGTCCTCAAACTCAGAGAATTACCTGCCTCTGCCTCCTGAGTGCTGGGATTAAATGTGTGTGCCATCAGATATTCCAACTACTTAATGGCCAGATGTGGCCAGTGACTCCTACATTGGACAGTGCAGATTTAGAACATTTCCTTCAGCTCAGAATGGACAGCAGTTTGCTTTGACGACTGTGTAAAGCACTACCTCCTGGGTGACTTGCTGTTTATTGTTAAACTAAGGAGCAGACAAAATTTCTTTGTAATTTTGAAGATATAGTTTCCAAGTTGAGAATGGACTGTGGTTTAAATATGTATAACTGACAGCCTTTTAATTCTTACAGACAGCCACACAAATTGGAATAGAATGGAACATGTCCCCTGTTGGCAGAGTCACCCCAAAGGAATGGAGAGATCAGTAGTCATGCCAGCTGGTACAATAATCAAGGAATTGTTTCAAAACCAACTCATAAGTGAATGCCAAGTCAAAGAATCATGTACTCATTATACTATGGCAGATTGAAAAACAAATAAAGAAATAAAGTACCTTGAAACCTTCATTCTAGGTTTGTTTTCTTCCTTTGTAAATGAAGCCAAGCATGGTGACTTCTCATTTAAGCTGTATTGTCTCTTAAAATGGCTCTTTACCCTATGAGGTGGTATGAGGGAACTCCATGATCAGGAAGGCACCTTTATAGTAAGCTGAAATTACAGAGAATGAAGAAATAAGCACAGAGCTGTTTTAGGAGACCACTGGGTCATTGGCCATATAGGTTATGCTTAGTGTTTTCTACCTCATGGTTATATTTGGAATTGTCATTAACTCCCTTCTGCTTAGAGACTGGACTGTCACCAAACCTTAGGGGATAATGATCCTGTAGGAGCTAGGTTTGCTGAAGACTACCACTCCTTACACTGTATGGCATATTCATCTTAATTAGGTATAAGTTTTCAGCATAATCCTTAATCCTTAGGATCTGTCACATGCTTCCTAGTAATTTAACTGTTGCTGAGGAGATACAGACTGCTAATCATGGATTTAAAGCGATAAGCTTTGCTACTCATTGGCCTCTCCTGTTATTTTTCTGTAATTATAGCAATATTATATAACCTTTAGGTTTGAGGATTGTCCTGAGTTTAGTATACGGCAATGAATTTCCTGTTTAAGGTGTAAACTAAACGAAGTGTTAATTATATCACAGGTTCCATTACTCCTTTTTGTAAGAGCTGCAGTCTATAATTTATGATGTTTTAATAAGTAGAAGATGGTTTTTAAAAATATTATATCTAAGTACACTGCAGCTGTTTTCAGACACACCAGTAGAGGGTGACACCCCAGAAGAGGGCATCAGATCCTATTACAAATGGTTGTGAGCCACCATGTGGTTGCTGGCATTTGAACTCAGGACCTCTGGAAGAGCAGTCTGCTTTTAACTGCTGAGCCATCGCTCCAGCCCCCAGAAGATGGTTTTAATAAGCAGAACATGGAATTTCTGTTGCTTTTAGCAGTTTATCTGATAGGAATTTCACATTCTATTTACAAGAAGTAGTTTTCAAGCTTTATAACTATGTTAATGCTGTTTGGTAAAATTTAAGCTGGGTGCGGTAGCAGATAACCTTCAATCTCCGTGCTCCTGAGGCAGGAAAGCAGGGAGGATCACTTTGCAGTGGTCCAGGCTAGTCAGGCCCTACATAGTTGAGACACTGTCTCAAAAAGCAAACAAACAAAAAAAACCCCAACAACTTGGAACATTTATTCATTTATTTATTTATTTTGGTTTTTCAAGACAGGGTTTCCCTGGCTGTCCTGGAACTCACTCTGTAGACCAGGCTGGCCTTGAACTCAGAAATCCGCCTGCCTCTGCCTCCCAAGTGCTGGGATTAAAGGCATGGGCTACCACTGCCCGGTGGAACATTTTTTTAAAAAAAGATTTATTCATTTTATGTATGAGTACACTGTAGCTGTCCTCAGATGTACCAGAAGAGGGCATCGGATCTGATCCCATTATAGATGGCTGTGAGCAACCATGTGGCTGCTGGGAATTGAACTCAGGACCTCTGGAAGAACAGTCGGTGCTCCTAACTGCTGAGCCTTCTTTCCAGCCCATTTTAGAACATTTTTTATGAGATCTGTAGAAATGTTCAAACTAGTACTAATCCATCCAAATACAGATCAATGTGAAATGTTGATTAAACAATACATTTAACAGCTTATACAGCTTTTGAGCTCAGAGCTAGCACTCATGATGATGACATAATGTACACTATGGTTGGTTCTATTTTTTTCCATTAATCACTACATCCTAATCACCTGCTTCCCGTCCCCCCTCACACCCCGTCTCTCTTGAGTTGTCCTTTCTGTCAGGTAAGTGATAGTTGTCAACTTCACGTGGTGTTTTACTTAATTTGTGTGTGTGTGTGTGTGTGTGTGTGTGTTTTGTATTGAGGTGTGCCACAGTCCACATGTGAAAGAGGGCAATTCGTAGAGGACAACTTGAAGGGGTAGGCTCTTTACCATGTAGGTCCTGGCAGCAAATGCCCTACCTACTTACCCAACCCCAGCTTGCTTCTCTCTTGTACTTATTTTTTCTTTTCTTTTTTTTTTTTGAGACAAGGTTTCTCTACTTTGGCTGTCCTGGAATTCCATCTGTAGACTGGCCTTGAACTCAGAGTTCCGACTACCTCTGCCTCCTGAGTGCTGGGANTAAAGGCATATGCCACCGCGACTGGCTTAGATGGATGATTTTAATACTACCATGACCACTAGTAGACATGCAGCAGTAGTTAGCTGAGTTTTGTCTCCACAATATTGGAACCTTGTTACTTTCCTGCTTCATTCAGGCAAGTTCTACCTTTAGTTAAACTTAGTTATAGCTAACACATTACTTTGGATTTTATAATTACCTGGAGCTGGGAGGTCACTAAATGAATTTCTCTATCATGTATTTCTGTGGTTGAAGACTTGAGATAGCTTACCTCAGAAGCATTAAGCAATCCTTTAAGATTCTTTGAGGGACTATGAAATACTGTTAGATTAAGATGGATACCATAGGTCCTGTTTTTAACTTTGAAGTGGAATTATGTATTTTCTATTTCTATGGAGCTGGAGTTACAGTTGTCAGCCATTCTGGGAAGTACTCTTAACGGAAGAGTCGTTTTCTCAGGTTCAGATGTTAATGGTGTTACCTGGTGACCACTTCATTAAGGATATGTTGATCCCATGTTGAAGCAATTTAGTGTTTAGTATTTGCTGAATTCCCAGCAAACTTGAAAACTTTCTAAATACATTGCCTTATAATTGTTCATTCAATATAGTAATCATGAAAAGAATATTAATATGCTCGAGCATTCAGGGAATAGAGGATGCAGGCAAAGGTGGCATTTTAATGAGGCCGTGAGTGACGGATAAACCAGTGTCTAGATTACCTAGAGGAATAGCTGACTTGCTATTCTGATTCTCTCTAGCTCATTTTCTGGTTCCTCCCATTGAGTGATTTTATTTATTTTTTTTTAGTTCCATGACAATCGTATTGAGGGAAAATGTGTCCCAATTGGCCAAATGTACGTGAATAGTGATATTTTAGCTCAACACCAATCATTTTGCACCTATTACTCAGTTTGCTGATATTTGGGACCACACTTACAAGTTGCCTTAGTTACTCTTTAAAAATTAATTTTAAGATTTCACTCTCTCTGTTCCCACATGTTCCCAGCTGGCCTTTCTTCCTGTCTTTGTTGCCCTCCCTTTCACTGCCTCTACCCCTCTTCTAAGTCCTTTCCTTCCACCACAATGAATCTTTATACTAAAAAAAATTTTTTTTTTAGAAAATTATGTGCACATGTGGGTGTAAGTGACCGCAGTTCATAAGAGGGTACTAGGTCCCCTCTTACAGGAGGGCACGGAGTTACAAGTTGTTGCGAACTATCCATTATTGTACTGAGAATTCTGGAGTTTTGTTTTTTTTAGTCAACACAGAAATATAGGAATGTGTTTTAAGTTTTAATCCCAGGCGTGGGCTATGGGGCTGCTTCGAACTATCCACAGCAGCTGTGCATGATTTGCCTGGCGCTCTAACAGAAGCATGGTTTTGCCGGCTGCAGACAGTTTCTGCGATTGTGTGACATTTGGCATTCTGGGTATATACATGCTAGTGCCCTGATTGGTTTGTGTTTGAAGGTCTTTCAGGAGGTTTGGTTTTGGTTTGTTAGTAGTTGTGCTCAAAGAAGAAATAAGAAAGAAATTGGTTCCAGGGATTTCTATCTCTCCCCCTGCATCCTTTCTCTCCTATATAGTGATAGGTGGTGAAACGGGGTTTGGTGGGTTGGAGGGATGATGAAGGATGGGGAAATGAAGAGCCCACAGAGTAACAACCCAGCTGCACGTTATCACATTGTGGATTCAGGGATCTGAACTTGGGTCCTCTACAAGAACAGTACGTCCTCTTAACCATTGATCCATCACTCCAGTCCATTTTTATTTATTTTACATGTATTTATTTGTGGGTGTGCTCTATGTACTACCTCAAGCGTAAAGACCAGAGGACAATTTGGGACAATTTGTGGGAGTCCTCTCCCTCCACCAGGGATGGAACTCACGCCCGCGGATTTGGTGGTAAGCATCTTCTTGCAGGGGATTAAACTCAAGGAATTGCCAACCCCGTTGAATTATGTCGTTATGCTTTATTTGAGAAAATTGTGTGTGTGAGTGTGTGTACCACATCATTTATGTGGGTTTAGAGTGCAGTTTACAGCAGCAGTCTATCGTATGGGTAGATTTATTTTTTTGTGTATGGGTGTTTTGTTTGCATGGACATCTGTGCACAAGTAGGCAGTGCCTTAGAAGGCCAGAAGAGGGCATCAATTCCCTGGACCAGCTGTTGTGAGCTGCCTTACATGGTCTGAAAGAGGAGTCATTAATGCTCTTAAATATTGAGCTATCTCTTCAGCCTGGACAAAAAGTTTTCTTTGAGACAGTCCAGTGCGTGGTTCGGCCAAGATGAGTTAGGCACTTGCAGTCGCCTAGGCTCCCAACCCCAGTGCCTAAGGCAAACTCAACAAAAAAAGGGGGGAAAGTACTTGAATAGTGAGGGCTCGCCATAAACCACCCAGAGATTGTCCTTGCCAGCATAAAATATCATAGACCTGGCAAACCATGTTTACTTATTAAACTAACTCATCTTGGCCGAGGATGCATGAGTGCACCAGGGGGCGCAACGAGCTCCCGGCGCGTGCTCCCTTTCACGTGACGTGGACCATTTCCCTAGTCCGCCCAGCTTCCGGGCCCTGGCATCGGCCGGAAGTGGGGGCCTCAGAGGAGGGCGGGGCGAACGCTGTGGGCTGGGGAGGCTGGGGAGGCTGGGGAGGCTGGGGCTGGGAAAGCCATCGAGGGAGGAGCTGCCGCCGCCTGCGCCCAGACTCTTCTGTGTGTGCGAGCGCGGAGGCTGTGTGCTGGTCGATCGCTGCCGCCCTGCGCCCTGCGGAGCTCCAGAGCTCGAACCCCAGCCTTGGAAACCCAGGTGAGTCCCACAGCGGCTTCCCATCGGCGACTTCACTCTTTTGTCAGTTGTCTGTACGGTCTAGGATGGTGAGAAGGTCACCACTTTAAGCTGGGGCAATCTACAAACTCCTTCACAACTCACATATTTAACCACACTTAGGCTTTACCCTCTTAACCAGGGCAGAGAAAGGAGGCTGGGTCCTGACCTGTGTCACTTTTTTTTTTTTTTTACTCTCCTGGAGAGAGCATTTTAATCATCTGTGGCCTGTGCTAATTGTGGACACGAGAAGGTCCTAACCGCGCACTAGACTTCTTGTGGACTGGGATCTTTGATTAATGACATCTCTTTCTACTTTAGAAAATGAGGTTCCGAAGATCACCATCACTGACTAAATATTTTTCTTAAACGGGGTATTTGGCTTCTTGTTACGCTCTGGGAGCTTAAACTAAACGGAGGCTCGCTACCCCTTTTTATTCTTTGTGCTCCATTTCCAGGAAAGTTACAGCCATCCCTGTCCCACCCTGCGCGGCTTTTCTGAGGCTCCTCTGTCCCTTTCTCCTTCTTCCTCCCTCTTTTCAGTGCTGGGGGTTGAATTCAGTGCCTCCCACATGCTGGATTGTATCTTCCTTTTGACTCTTTTTGTTGTAGATGCTGAGGTTATTTTAAACTCGGACAACACTCATGCTTTTACAAGCCAATATTTTTCTAGGATCTGAACTTTGTTTTAATTATAGCCTCATTACTTAGTAATACGGCTTTGCGTTGAGACAGTGTGTGCAGAACATTGAATTAGGTGTGATATTGAAGTGAGAGAGATGGGGTGATGTCAAATTAAGACAGTTCTTGGACTCAAAAGAGTTTGCAATCAACTGAATCAAATTTGCCCATGAAGACTGTGGGTTCTAGCAATTAATTGAATAAAGAACCTAGATTTTTCTACTATCGTTCTTAAAGAGAGATTATTTTGAACTGAGAGGTTTTAGTTTTTTTAACTTTTTAAATTTTCACTTTCTTGTATCTATGGTAACGAAGGGTTTGTTGTACTTGAGTGTCCCACAATGAAGTAGGAAAGGAACACACAGTCACCTAGTCATTTAAAATCTCAGTAACATATATTACAACCAGGAAGTTTATAAAGGTGTACGGGAAGAAGCATTGGAGCTCTGTCTGAAAAAGTGAACAGGACTTAGCTCTGTAGGGGTGGAGGAATGGGGGGATAGTCCAGGCCCAGAAATACTGGTAAGATCACTGTACATACACATCTCTATTTCTAACAACCACACCTTTCAAGATTTCAAGAGGGAACAAAAAGAATAAGGTCTGTGGAGGTAGTTTGGTGGTAGAGTGTTATCCTTCCATGGGCAAGGCCCTGGGTTCTATCGCTGACACCTTGAAATACAATCAGAACATAAAAGGAGTCATGAAGGATAGTCATAGAACTGACTGTTAACCCACCAAAAGCCTATATGTAGAAAAAAAATGGAAATGATAAACACAGTTAGTATATGAGGCTTAATGGGAATATAACCTGCAATGTAAAAGACACTCAAGTAAGTAGGCAGCGTTCCTGTATGGGGAGCTTGTTGTTTCTTTGTTGAGTCTCAATCAGTTTTTAATTCTGATTGAGTATCGTGTCCTAGTTTTAAAAATGTCAACTGGGTGTGGTGGTGTCCAGCTTTGATCCCAGCAGTGGGGAGGCAGAGGTTGGCAGATCTCTTGAGTGCAAGACCAGCCTGGTGTACAGATTGAGTTCCAGAACAGCCAGGGATACACCGAAAAACCCTGTCTTGAGAAACCCTGTCTCAAAAAACAAAAAAGAAAAAACAAAACAAAACAAAAAAACCCGAAAAAAGATGGCAATAAATAACAATTTTTAAAGTCTAAAGTTGTTCCAGTTTCCCCTCAAGGAGTCCTTGCATTTCTTCTCCAAATTGATTTCTCTTTCTGTCTTGGTAATGTAATAGAAACTCTTCTACCCAGTCTTAGATCTCGATTTGTGGCCCCTAGTCAGGTTAAACAGTTTTTTTCTGAAGGATAGGTTAACATCTTTGTTTCTTTTTTTTTTTTTTTTTTT
>NC_034613.1:91721671-91765847 GCF_900095145.1 Mus pahari
TTGGTAGACCAGGCTGGCCTCGAACTCAGAAATCCGCCTGCCTCTGCCTCCCGAGTGCTGGGATTAAAGGCCTGCGCCACCAGGCCCGGCTAACATCTTTGTTTTTTAATGCAGAAGGCTGCCTTCTTTAAAACAACAAAAAAGTAACAGGCAGTGATGGCACATGCCTTTAATGCCAGCACGTAGTAGACAGGGGCAGGTGGACCTTCATTAGTTCGAGGCCAGCCTGGTCTACAGAGTGAGTTCCAGGACAGCTAGGAGGACTATACAGTGAAACCCTGTGTCGAAAAACCAAAACAGAACAACAACAACAAAAAGAACTGATTTTTATCTATATACTATATTCAGATTTGCTTGTCAAAATATTATTTGTAAATTTTGGCATTACAGAACATGAAAATATATTCATTTTCCAACTAGGGAAGTAAATTGTCAGAGATATTTGTCTGAGCTGATCCAGTTCTTAGTATATAGGAATATCATATTTTAGAGTTTTCTCCTAAAATCCCCATTACTTATATTTATTAAAGGGACAGTCCAAGTTTTCCAAGTATTTTTGGTCTTAATTTTTTTTTTGAAACAGGCTTTCTCACTACATAGCCCTGGCTGTCCTGGAACACACTGTGTAGAGACCAGGCTGGTCTTGAACTCATGGAGATCTGCCTGCCTTTGCCTACTGAGTTCTGAGATTAAAGGCATATACCATCATGCTTGGAATAAAATTTATGTATGTATGTGTGTGTGTGTGTATGTGTGTGTGTGTGTGTGTGTGTGTGTGTGTGTTTGTCCTTTGAAACTAGGAAATCATGTCTGGTGCTCTGGCGCTCTGGAGGTGAGGTTACCAGAGGTTATGAACTTACTTACCTGCCATAGATACTGGGAACCGAACTCAGCTCAGGCAGTTGAATCTATCACTCGAGTCCCCCCTTCCTTTGGTGTTTTTTTTTTTTTTTTTGGCTTTTTGTGATAGGATTTCTGTATGAAGCCTCAGCCAGTCTGGATCTTGTTATCTAGATCAGTCTAGCTTTGGATTTGACGGCGATCTTTGACTATACCTCCCCGAGTACTAGGATTGCAGGTGATCTTGCTTTTTTTTTTTTTAAAGAACATTCTTCTTCGATTAACATCCTGTCAGAAAATGTTATTTTTGATATTTTTAATTCATTTTTTGAACATGTATATACATTGCGTGGCTGCCTGTATGCAATAGCTCTTTTTTTTAAAAAAAAAAAAAAAGATTTATTTATTTATTTATTTATTATATGTAAGTACACTGTAGCTGTCTTCAGACACTCCAGAAGAGGGAGTCAGATCTTGTTAAGGATGGTTGTGAGCCACCATGTGGTTGCTGGGATTTGAACTCTGCACCTTTGGAAGAGCAGTCGGGTGCTCTTACCCGCTGAGCCATCTCACCAGCCCAAAATATCCCATTTTTGAATTGATTAAGTGGGCATCATTATACGTTGCTTGATTGTTTGGAATTATACAACTATATCTAGGAAATTTGAAAAAATTACTAATACTTCTGTAACTAGTGTAGAAATGAAAAATTTCCAATATATAATCAAAAGTGCATTTAAATAGATTATTTCACATGGCAGGAGTTCTGTTTTAGCTTGGCTATTTACATTTGCTGATTTTGTTCATTAAAAAAAAAGTGTGTGTTTGTTGTATGCAGTTGTGATTTCTACTGTTCCCGCATGTGCAATTGATGTCACAACTAATGCAGACAGAAAAGGAAAAAAAATTGAATCACTTCCCTTTTCCACTCTTGATGGACAGTTTGCAGAGCTCTATGTGCCTTTTGGCATTAGGAAGAAACTAGTTTCTGTGCTTCCCCTCTGCTTCCCGCCCCTCCCCTCATGTCAGTCACTGTTTCTCTCTCATTTTTTTTGGTGAGTGCCTCTCCACTGAGCTATCTAGCCATACTTTACCTCTTCTCCTCCTTCCTTCCTTCCTTTCCTTCCTTTCTTTAATTCTTTCTTAATTTTATTTAATTTTTTTTTACAGTTCAGATTTTATCCCCTTCCCAGTCTCTTGAGGGTTAGGCCCCCTCCTTTCCCACTGAGTCCAGAAGCAGAAGTCCTCTGCTGTATGTATGTTGGGGGCCTCATATCAGCTGGTGTATGCTGCCTGGTTGGTGGCACAGTGTCTGAGAGATCTTGGGGGAATCTACATTTTATGTATATATGTATATATGTATGTATGTATGTATATATGTGTATGTAGTGCTGGGAATTGCACATCCTAGACAAAAGCTCTGCAACTGAGCTATATCCCCAGTCTCAGTGGTATTTATTTATTTATTTATTTATGAGAAAAATCTCATTATGCAACTGCATCTGGCCTGAAAGTCACTATATAGCCTTGACTGGCCTTGAACTTGTAATCCTGTTGCCTCAGCCTCCCAAGCACAAACACTTAAAGATCGGAGCCACCATGCCCAGCTTCATTCTGCTCTCTTAGGGGTTCATCTGATCTGAGGTACATGCCACTCAGGAGAAAGAAGAATTGAAAGTGCTTCAGTTATGACCGAAAAAAACCACCATAAAAGATCAGAACAGAGTAAAAGAACTGAAAAGTTGAGAGGCCTCTCTAAAGAAAACTCTCAAAACTCTGTATGAGAAATTTGTAGTCACCAGTATGATAACGTCTCTTAAAAGTGGCTCCTAAGAGGTTTGGATGTAGCTCCGTTGTAGAGCATGTGTTTACCATGTGAGTTTCCCTGCTTTCAATCCTTGGCACATAGAGGAGTTGACCCTACAGCTAACCAAGCGTTACAAAGAGCTCAGTTGTTAGAGTTCCAAGTGTGTGTGATTGCCTTTGTGGTGGAGTAAAGGAAGGTATCTGACATTTGCTTTGAGATAGGATCTCTCTAACTGGTCCAGATGGTCCTGTAACTAACTCACTGTGTAACCCTGGCTGACCTCAAACTTGAGATCATCCTGCACTTGCCTCCTGGTTGCTGGAATTATGGGTATGGACCACCGCTGCTATGCCTGGAATGAGACTATTTTTCTGTTGATAAAAATCATTTGCTCTGGGCTGGAGAGATGGCTCAGTGGTTAAGAGCACCGACTGCTCTTCCAAAGGTTCTGAGTTCAAATCCCAGCAACCACATGGTGGCTCACAAACATCCGTAATGAGATCTGATGTTCTCTTCTGGTGCATCTGAAGACAGCTACAGTGTACTTACATATAATAATAAATCTTTAAAAAAATCATTTGCGGGCTGGTGAGATGGCTCAGTGGGTAAGAGCACCCGACTGCTCTTCCGAACGTCTGGAGTTCAAATCCCAGCAACCACATGGTGGCTCACAACCATCCGTAACAAGATCTGATTCTGGAGTGTCTGAAGACACCTACAGTGTACTTATATATAATAAATAAATAAATAAATAAATAAATCTTAAAAAAAATCATTTGCTCTAAAAATGATGGTAATGTTGATTGTTTCTCCTCTTTTTTGTGATGCTAAATATATAACCTATTTTATGCTAGACAAATACTCTCCTGAACTCCAACTCTAGTAGAATTCTTCTTTATCAATCATAAGTTAGTCTTTTATATTAATTATTGTTAGCATATTAGTACACCGATGCTATCAAGTTCAGGGTATAATTATTAATAAATATATTACTAAAATAGTACTATTTTTATCATTTGAATATAGATCATTAATTTTGACTAAAATGTTTTCTGATATTTCATATTTTGATTATTTCATTTTTGTTTTTATTCATGTGTGTGCACATATGTATGCCATGCATGTTTGAATAATTATGAAGTCCCAGGGCTTTGGATCCCTTGGAGCTAGAGTTACAGAGACTTGTGAACGCCCTGATATGGATCCTGGGAACCAAAGTTTGATCCTCTGGAAGAGTTACAAGTGCTTGCAACTGCTGAGTTATCTCTTTAGATATCTCTTTAAAAATTATTTTTTTATTTATATGTATATGTCTCTGTGTGTTTATGTGCACATGTATGTAGGTTCCTGAAGAGGCCAGAAGAAGGCACGGATCCAGTGGAGCTGTATTTCTGGATGGTTATAAGCCTCTGGATTTGGTTTCTGGGAACTGGGATCTGGCCCTCACTCAGTAAGAGCAGTATGAGTTCTTCAGTTACGAAGCTATTTCTGTAGCTTTTTGGTTTTGTTTTTGTTCTTTCTTTGAGAAAGGGTTTTACTTCTGGCTTAGCTTGCCTGGAACTTCCTCTGTCCCCTGCTTCAGCTCCAGGGTGTTAGGAATGCAGGTGTGAGTTACTGTACCTGACATTGGTTTGAGACTGGTTCTTGTGTAGTCCAGGCTGGCTTTGAGCTTGGTATGTAGCCAAGGATGACCTTGCATTCCCGATCCTTCCGCCTTTACCTCCCCAGTATTGGGATTACAGGCACACACCATCACTACTGGCTTCCTATTTCACTGTTAATTCTCCTGTTAAGTTTTAGTTCCAATTTATAGCCATACTATCTTGATAGTGGCTTTTAATCACAATTCTAAATACATTTTAATGTATCAATTGTATATCTTCAAATATTGTCCATCTAGAGGACATACATTTCTAGCTGGGTCTATTAATTTGGGTCATGAAAACTGTGTAGTCTTCAGTTTTTTTTCCTTTTGCTTTTTTGATAATGAGTATTACTTTATAGTCCATGGTAGCTTAGAACTCACGGTGTGCTCAGGATGGCCTTGAATTGAGTGGCATCCTCCTGCTCTTGTGCTGCCATTATTCTCACACATAGCTTTTTTTATAGTTGTAAATCCTTAAATCCACTCAGGGATGATTGCTAGTAGGAGAATTATTTTCTCTATTGTATAATTTGATCTTTAGTGCAAAAGTATGATTAGAATTGTGGAAGAATTTGTTCGCAGTGGTTATTAAATATATAACCCACAATTTCCCATTTCCTAACTTTTGAACATGGGCTAAGTCATAGGATCGAGAGTCTTCTTGTTTATTTATCTTTTAAGACCGTGTCTTAGTATGTAGGTCGGATCAGCCTTGAACTTGGAATATCTTAACCTCCCCAGTGCTGGGATCTGAGGCATGTACCATTGGGCACATGCAGTACTTTGTGATAGTGACCAGAACAGTTTGGTTTGAAAAATAAATCTCACAATCTGTCTGTTGTTTTTACTTTGGTAGGGGTAAATCTTTTTAGGTTTTGAGGATGACGCTGGGGCTTTGTACGTGCCAGACAAGCTCTGTACTCCTGGACTGAGTTCCCAACCCCAAACTAGATAATATGTCACAGGGGCAGATTTTATTCCCAGGCATAGTAGGTGGGTAAATTAGAGTTTAAAAGCACTCAATATTGGCTTCAAAGCCATGCTCTTACTTAGTATAAAGGAATAGTAATTTTGTTGTCATTATTATTTTGAGACAGTAGTTTTACTGTGTTGCCTAGGCTGGTCCCAAACTTCTCAGTTTAAACAATCTTCCCACTTCAGCCTCCCCTGTACCTGTGGTTTCAGGTACCCTCCACCAGGCCTAGTTAAGACTGACTATCTATCTATCTATCTATCTATCTATCTATCTATCTATCTATCTATCTGTGTTGAGACAGAATCTTACTATGTAGCCTAGGCTGGCTTACAGGCTAGGAAGTATGACTTAAGAATACCTAGTAGATAACCATGAGTGCTTGTGCATTCCTGTAATACTAGCAAGAGGATCAAGAGTTCAGGCCAATGTTGTAGCAAGTTGGAGGCCAGCCTATTTGATATTAGAGTCTGTCTCAAAAATTCATGTATACAAGAACTGGATCTGGTAGCTCACCTTTAATCCTAGCATTTAGAGGGCTCAGTCAGGAAGATGTTCTTGAGTTTGAGGCAGACTTGGGCTAAATAATGAGTTCCAGGCTACCCTAAGCTACAGAGAAAAACCCGCTGCAGGAAAAGTTGTGATAGCTCATTTTTTTGTTACTTTCAAACGAATTTCAAAAGTAAGGACATGCAGTTTCCCTTTTCTTTGTCAGTATCTTACAGTGGAGACCAGGCTGGCCTTAACCTCACAGCGATCCTCTTGCCTTGCTGGTATTAAAAACATGTTCAGCACTACCAACATGTTCTCCTATCTTTACAGTAGACCTTGCTACACTTTACTATTTATATTAAAGGATAGAGTCAAACTATTCTGAAAGAAAGTACAGTAGAACTTAGTAAGGAAGTAGAGATTGGAACATTCCCAGATACATTTCTTGGATCTGTGGATGTATTATTCTCCTTCTAATATGTTATTTGTTGTAAAAGTAATTTTTATCAACCTATGTAATACAATTCTAAATTATAGCTCTGCTGTACTATCAATTTAGTATATTACAGGAGTTCTAGTCTAATCAATACTAAGCAATATGTAAGTTCTACATAATTCCATAGAAAAAGAGGACAGGTTGGGAGGAGCCAACAGTACACCTACTATGAACATGGTATCTTGGAACTCGTGCTAACTAGCAGATGACATCATCATGATGTCACTCTGCTTCCCTACCAAGAAAACCTGTAACAATATGCTTGTGTAATCAGCAAGGCACAAACTCTGGAGCTTCAAGATTTTACAGATAATTTCCATAATTACTAAATGCTGCACCACAGTTCTGCTTAATGAGTTTTGAAATAGAAAATGTCAGCAAGAGAAGAGGCCCGGGCATCTCTAACTCTTCCAAAGTTGGGTGTGGATGGGATTCTCATGCAGCATATCCGTAATGTAGGGAATGTTTATGGTGTGTCTCCAATTGTACTTATAGCCTGTAAGATAAGCAGAGATTTGCAAGGTGTCTTGCTCCAGTGGAGCCTCACTAGGGAAAGATGTTATTAAATGCAGAGAAATGAAGTATTAGGCTGTGGTACTGGTTCTGAGGTATTTGGAGTTACAAAAGAGAGTGAGTAGGAGTGTTCGACATACCTGTTCATAGTGGAGTAGGACTTCTGTTCCTTTACTTACTCAACAATGACTTACCTAGTAGCTGCTCCGCTCTCCAGAGTATGCTAGTATGTATACCAGTAGACACCTATCTGGACTTTATGGATCAGTCAGTGATACTATTTACATATGAGAAAGCATTCTAGATGAAGGGACAGAAAAGAAGGAAGAGATGAATACTGTGTGGCTTTTAGTGAAGGACTTGCCAGGATATAGTAGGGATTTTATGTCAATACAGAACATTGAAGGTAAAGACTCTGGGGATTGTTTAAGTCTGTGGGTTCAGTGTTTTAGAGAGTGTGAGGAGTATGAACTTTGGAGGCATACTACTTTGGTTTGTTTGGTCTTATCTCTGATTCCCAAGTGTTGAATATTTTGTAAGTTTTCTCAAGGTTACAACTTCATAGACATTTGTGTCAGGTGACTGAGCTTCTTAACCCTTGGACCAAGTGGCCTTAGGCTAATCAATATGTAAACAAAATGCCAGTGGGAAGTCTTAGAGATGAGGATAAACAGAAGGAAATTAGGTGAAGAAAGAGAAAAAGCTAGACTGTGTGGCAAGGCTGCCAAGCATCTTCAAGGCAAAACAGTATATTTAACTAGTCTTTCCACATTCCCCTCCTGTTTTCGGAGATAGGGTCTCATAAATTCATGCTGTTTTCAAACTAGCTATGCAGCTGAAGATCATAGTGACGTACTGAACCTCCTGCCTCCGTCACTTGAGTGTGTATCACCATGGCTGCCTTATATGCTGCTGGAGATTGAATCCAGGTCTTCACACTGGCTGGGCAAGGGCTCTACCAACACACACCGCTACTGAGCCTAGCCCTAGTTTTCTCTTTCCGAGGGAGGCTTTCTTTTTATAGCTACGGCTGACCTCAAACTCCTTGTATAGTTTAGGGTGGCTTCAAACTTTAAATGCAGCCCAATCTGTCCTTAAACTTGGCTCTACTCTGGCCTCAGCTTCCTAAGTGCTAGGATTACAGAGGTATGGAGGTGTGTGTGTGTGTGTGTGTGTGTGTGTGTGTGTGTGTGTGTGTGTGTGTTGAGTGGGGGTGTGTCTGCAATCAGCCCTAGCTGATTGTGATTCTCCAATACTATGTTTCTCTTTGGCAAATGCGAAGAGAAGCAACAGCTACTTGGCCCATCCATTTGAGAGCTGCTGGAAGTTGTTTCATCTTGTCAGTTTCTGTGACAGTGGGGCTGGGGCCCAGGCACTTGTGCGAGCTAGGCCAGCTGTCTGCCTCTGAGATACACCCACAGCTCTGCATCTGAAGCATGTGCTCAATTTTAGATTATCTTTCATAATGGAAGCAACTGGCCACACCAGTTGTGTCTTGGTTTTCTGTTGCTCCTAAACACAATTTTGGATAGAGGTTTATTATAGAGCAAGCACTGGTTGTAACCTATGTTTGTTTTCCTGTTGCCTCATGAATGCCTGTCATGACCTGCATTTTCTCACCTTTTTTTTTTCTTTTGTGGAGACAGGGTTTCTCTGTGTAGGTCTGGCTGTCCTGGAACTCACTCTAGACCAGGCTGGCCTCGAACTCAGAAATCCCCCTGCCTCTGCTTCTGGAGTTCTCGGCTCATTTTCTCACTTTTAACCTTTGGGCTTGATGTAAGTGCTATCATATTCTAGAAAGGTTTGGTACTGCTGTCCTGGCACTTTTTAGTTCTTTTCCCTGTCACCAAACCGGTAGGAATGAGCATGTAAGATCACCTTTGTCAGCCCAGTCTTTCGTTGTGATCACCTCTTTCTTTGTTTAGCATTTTATTTCTTTGATTTTATGTTTTGAGACATGTCTCCCTATGTAGCTTTGACTTGCTCTCTAGTCCAAGCTGGTCTTAAACGTTTGATCATTCTCATAAGTCTGCCCCCCCATGTGCTGGATCTATAGACAGTTGAGCAGCAACACAGGGGGAAGTGGCTTCGGGCCTGATTTTGTCTTTGTTTTTGACACAAGGTCTCACACTATGTTCTAGGTTTGCCTAACACTCACTGGGTAGGTCAGACTAACCTAGAACTCATAGCAGTTCCCCTGTCTCAGCCTCCTGAGTGCTGGGATCATAATTGTGAATCATATTTAATATGAGGAACTGCTTCTTCACTTATAATTTTCAAAAGCTGAGTAACATAGGTTTATTAAGAAAACATGAAAAAGAACTCCTGAAGAGGAGTTACCAGGAAGAAATATCCAGCTTCTGTAAAATTTTGTAACTATTCCTTTGTGTGTATACATATATGTGTACCATGTCTTATGTGTGAAGGTCAGAGAACAACTGAGAGGAATTAATTCTCTTCTTCTTCACTGAGACTCTTGTCTAGGGCGTATGACAGGAAAGGGATACATCAGAGAGAAGACCCTTTTGGAACCAGCTTGGCGAAGTCAGGAGCTGAAGTTTCTAGATGTGCCAGTAGATCCTGATCTGCAAGTTTGAGATGCTCTACTTTCTCACTGTTGTGCTCCGTGAACCCCCAGGACATGGGATTATGCAATGGTGGGCCTGAAAGCTACCCAAGCCATTCTTCTTTCTTCAGGCAGTTTACCTACTGTGTACCGACAGGCAGGAGGAGTCCTGCCAAGGTCACCATTTGCATCTTTTCCTTTCCCATCTTAAGGTGCCTTTTTAACCCAACAGACAATCTTTAGGTGTTTGTGTGAGAATTTCAGGAAGTTATGTCCGTTTTCTTGCTCTATTTAGTCTATACTCCCTAGTAAAATGACAGTGCCTGCTCTGTCTAGCATGAAGGTTATAAATGCCAAGTACAATAATCGTATGTAAAACACTTTGTAGATAGATCATAGTGTGTGGCGCAAGGGTGAGCTGATATCCACTCTGGTTATATTGTGTAGTAGTGGGAGGTACACTGACTTCCAGCTGAGTCTGGAGTTTCTCCTTTAGTTCTGCTGCTAACACACCAACCTTGAGCAAATTAGCTGGCCTTTTCAGACTTTGTTTCTTCATCTCTTTTTTTTGTTTGTTTGTTTCTTCATCTCTTAAATTAAAGTTGATGATGCCATCCCTATCTATCTGCAAAGTTGCAGTTTGTAAATTTGTATTTCTCTTCTTCTCATATTACACCCTATCTGCAGTTTCCCTTCTCTCCTTTCCTCCCAGCTCTCCTCCTTTCTTCCCTCTCCCCCAGATCTCCTCCTCCTCCATTTCCCATCAGAAAAGAGAAGGCTTAGCGATATCAACAGTACACAGAAGAAAAAGATGCCATAAGACTAGGCACATTCCCTTAGTAAGTCTGGACAAGGCAACCCAGTAGGAGAGAGAGGGTCCCCCAAAGCAGGCAAAAGAGTCAGGGACAGCCCTCCCACTTCTACTATTAGGCGTCCACAAGAACACAAAGTTGTACAGCCAGAATATCTGTGCAGAGGACCTAGGGCAGACCCGTGGAGGCTCCCTGGTTGTTGGTGTACACAGGCGACTACTGTACTTGCACATTTTCAATTTTGATCAGTTTATCTTCCTCTGTGCTTATGTGTCCACATTGAATTTCTTGTATTTATACTCACTGCTTACTTTTTTAAAGAAACGAGTTACTTCTTTTTATTTTGTGTGCATGGGTGTTTTGTCTGCATGTATGTTTCTGTTATGGTGTCCATCCCCTGCAACTGCAGTTACATACAGTTGCTGCCATGTGGGTGATGGGAACTGAACCTGGATCTTCTAGAAGAGCAGCTAGTGTTCTTAACTGCGGTGCCATCTCTTTGGCCCCTATAATCACACCACTTTCAATTGTATTTATTTCTAAAATGTATGTGAAACTGTAGCTGTAGCCTGTGCGTATAGTGCCCGAAGAGGCCAGAAAAGGGCTCTGACTCTGCTGGAACTGTAGTTAAACTTAGTTGTGGGAAGCAAATGAATATCCTCTGCAAGCGAAGCAAGTACTCCTAACTAATTGCTTTCCCAAGTCACTTCACTTTCAAAGGGAAGTGTTGTCAGTGAGAAAACATTATGCAGATTTAGTTTTTAGCTGGAACTTGTTAGTTTAGCCTGTCTCTAGGTGTGCATATGCATGTATATGTATGTGCAGTATTTATCAAAGGCGGAAAGGAAAGTCGCTGTACAAAAGTACTTTGTACATTTATTTCAATCCAGGCCTTGTAGGAGATATTTGTATTCCCAGCACTTTGGAGGCTGAGGCAGAACTGTGAGTTCTAGTCCAATCTGGGCTGTGGAATGTGTGACCCTGTCTCAAGAAAACAAAAAATCAAAACGAAAGATACTTTTTGTTTTTGTTTTTGTTTTTTGAGACAGAGTCTCGCTCTGTAGCCCTGGCTGTCCTGGAACTCACTCTGTAGACCAGGCTGGACTCAAACTCAGAAATCCACCTGCTTCTGCCTCCCAAGCGCTAGCATTAAAGGTATGCTGCCCCCGCTCTTCAAATATTTAATGGAACAAACTAGAGCAGCATTTAAAGTGGAGTTATAGCTTTGTTCCCCCACAAGGTTTTAGAGTCAAAATGTCCATCCTAGGGCTGGGCTGGGGGACTCTGGGTCTGATTGCCTGCACAACAAAAAAGGTGACTCATCCTTTAAAGCAAACTAACTAAAGGCAGGAATTGACTTTGCGAAAACAGCTTATCCAAATGGGGGAAAAGAGCTTTCTTTTAGGCCAGGTCCATCTTTTACAAACAACTTATCAAACAACAGAACTCAGGAGTAGATTCTGGACAGAACATTATTCCAGTAAATCATGATGAATTTGCACCTTTTTTTCAGTGTTAGAGGTTGAATACCATGCATAAGCTAGGCTCTACCATCCTGAATTTGGATTTGAAATACCCTAAATAGTAAGCATTATTATTACTGACAATTTGTCTTGTTCTGCTATTCCCACCCTGAGACAGGGCTTCTCTGGTTCTGTAACTTGCTTTCTATACCAGACTGACCTTGAACATAGAGATTCTCTTACCTGCTGACTACTGGGATTAAGGGAATGCACTATCATGCCTGGTATTGATTTCTTTCTTTTTTAATAGGTTTTTCTGTGGAATACACATGCAAATTGCTTAAAGGTTACTATAGTGAAACAAATGCACATTCAAGACAGATGTGTTACTAGAGTCCTCATGTTGTCCAGTGCTTCTAGACTTGTTCATGCTATACTTTTCCTATATCTTTGTTAGTGTGCATCTTCTGACTTCCTCCTCCCCATTACCCATCTCTGAACATTTGATTTTTGTTGATTCCGAGTATAAGTAAGATTATGGGATACTTTTCTTTTCTGTGTTTAGTTTACTTCATTTGGCAAATCCTCCTACCTCATGAAGGACATGGAAAATGGTAAATACTTTACTTTTTAAAATAAAGCTTAGATCTTCCATTGTATACATGCTCTGCACTTTATTTTTTTATTATTATTTCTGTCTTTTATGTTTACTAGCATACATTTGTTATACATGTGGATTCATTAAGACACTTTCACACATGTATTATAATGTATTTGATTAACTCCCTCCCCTTATCATTCTCTCTTGTCCCCTGACTCTGTTGCCGACCCCTTTCTCTTCCCAATTAGTCCCCTCTCTACTTTCATGTGTTTTTAAGTGACCCGATGAATTTCATTAGTGTTTACTTATAGGAAGTGAGAGGCTGTTTGCAGGATTGTGCACATATAACTGATGTCACCACAACTGAAGAAAACATCTCTCTAGAGGCGTATTTGTCCTGATTTCTGTTTAACAATTATGCATTTGAGGTCTTGCAGAAGTTATCTGGCCCTTATGAATTCAGTACATTTGAGATGGCTGTATTAGTGCCTCCGCTTGTTTGTGATAACAAATCACTTAAAACTTGCTAATTCAAAGCCCTAAAGGGGGCCTAGAGAGAGATTAAAAGTGTTCAGAGCACTGGCTGCTCTTCCAAGGGACCCCGGTTAACTCCCTGTACATACGTGGTGGCTTACAACTACATAACTCTAATGCTAGGGGACCCCCTAGGCATTTTTGGACACTGTATACACATCATGCACACACATACATGCAGACAAAATAATACACAAAATAAAAATAGTTAGATCTTTAAAAAAATAAAATATGCTCTAGAATGGTGAAGTCCTTCATGTTTGTTTGGCTAACTAGTTGTCCTTGACAATTTGAAATTGTTATTTATTTTCTCTTTTTCTTAAACTGATTTCCCACTTTTTTCCAGTTCATAATTTTTAAAAAGCCTTATATAAAAACTGGTAGAAAAAAATACACACCAAAGTTAACCTGACCCCCAAGCTATACAATTCAGTCAACTAGTAAAGTTAGAGCAGCCATTTGCAATGGAAGCTCTGAGGGTTCCTAGTAGATTTTATACTTTCACCATGGAGTATACTTATATGTACTTATCTACCACAAGAAAATTGGAAAAAGATCCATGACAGTGTTAGAACTAACAAAACAATTAGCTTTATGTCCTTTTACATAACTGTCTATTACCTGCATTCAGCCATACCCAGACTAAGAGAAAACATTTGCAAAATATGTTTTGGTAAAGACTTGCAAAAAGAATATACTTTTGAAATCATCCACATTTAACATTGAGAAGATTAACTAAATAATAAAGTGGCAAAGGCTGTAGATCTTCCACTTAGAATATATAAAGATGTTCTCTGGGCTTGGTGGCGCATGCCTTTAACCCCAGTACTCAAGAAGGAGAGGCATGCAGGTATCTGGGTTCGAGGCTAGCCTGGTGTACAGAGTAAGTTCCAGGATAGCCAGGGCTACACAGAGAAACCCTGTCTCGAAAAAAACAAAACAAAACAAAATAAAATAAAACATAATGGCCATTGATGATGGGAGAAATTATACATATGACAGGAGGCATATATGGGAATTTTTTGTATTTTCTGGGCAATTTTCTTATGACCTTAAGAATGCCCTAGAAATAAAAGTTATTTTAGAAAACACTAATTAGATTATTAGAGTGTGTAAAAATGTAAAACAAAACTGGCAGCTATGCAGAGCAACTAGAGCACTTATTGCTGGCGAGTGGGAGAGCAGAAGCAGTGTTTCAACTGAAGAGAATGCCCAGTTGCAGTTTCTTATGTAATTACCTGTATTTATCATATGACTCACAGTCCTCCTCCCAGGTATCTGCCAAGAGAAATGAAGACTCAGGTTCACAAAAAAGCAATACTTGGGTGCTAAGGCTGTAGCTTAGAGTAAAACAGATGTATCCGTGGTTTTGATCTTCTGCTTTAGAAACCTAACAATAAAATAACCCTTGTTTAAAGAACACAAATGTTATTTAGCAGTAGTCACCAAAATTGGAAGCAAGCCACTTCTTTCAGCCAGTGAGACAGATAAGCAGATTGTTGTACTCCGTGCTATGGTATGCTACTCTTTGATAAAAAAGGAACTGCCTGTTGATTCATACAATTACATCACTGAATCTCTCAAACTGCAGTTTGCTGAATGAAAGAAGCCGGCTTTCAAAGGCCACATAATGCAAAATTCCATTTATATGACAATTCCAGAAAAGCAAAACTAAGTAGGGAAACACTGGGTGCCGGGATTTCAGGGTACAGGAAGTACTGGGTAGAAAGTAAAGGAGGTTTGTGGCTGTTCCCTCCTCTCTCTGTCTCTTCCTTAACCCCTTCCCAGGCTTTCATCCGATTCTCCCTTGCCAACTCACACAAAATCACTGGAGACGTGTTGGTGTTAACACTTGTTTTGGTTTACTAGTTCTCATAGGAACACTTTAAGGTCGTCTTCATTATACTGTCAATACTATATGAAGAACAGTTCAAGTAAAGACAGTAATAAGAGCTGGACAGTGGTGGCACATGCTTTTAATCCTAGCACTTGGGAGGCGGAAGCAGGTGATCTTTGTGAGTTAAAGGCCAGCCTGGTCTACAGAGCTAGTTCCAGGACAGGTAGACATAGAGAAAACCTGTCTTGGGGGAAAAAAAACAGAAAAAAAAGAGAGAAAGATGTTATTTACCATCCCTATGTGGAAAGCCAGAGAAATACCTTATTTAGCTAAAAATAGAGAATCGCAAGTCTTTATCATACATCATAGTATAGACTTTTTACTTCAGTGGATGTTGCTGCTTGTATCAGATAAACTTACCATGCTTAAGCTTTGTGTAGACTATTTGCATCCATTAATGCTAAATTCTGCACGTGTAAGACCTGCTTAAGTTCCTTGGTCCCTTGGAGAACATCATTTATCTTACAATCCAGGCAGCCAGGAAGTAAGCCAAGTGCTTTTCTTTTACTAGTACCCTGAACATTCATAATATCACATGCAGCACAAGAGTATAATAACAAGAACATAATTTTTAATAACTTTTTAAAGTGCATTCCTACTATGCCCAGTAAAGCCTTTCCTACTCCCCACTCTGCTCTTTCCCACACTGCGCCTTTGTTACTGTTTACAAGCCTCATTAATTTCTAGGATCTTTTTACTTTTTTCCCTTTTATTGAAAATAGACTTATTTCTCACATAATATAGCCTGATTATGGTTTTCTCTCCTCCTCCTAATTCTACCCCCTCCCTTCCCATCTTGATCCACTCCCTTTCTGTCTCTCATTAGAAAGCAGACAGGCTTCTCAGTGATAATAATAGTAAAATATAACACATAAAATAGAAGGTAAATACTCTCACATCAGAGTTGGACAAGATAAACAAACAGAAGGAAGGGAGCCCAAGAGAAGACACAGGAATCAGAGACCCCGCTCATTCCCACACTCAGGAATCCCATAAAAATTCTAAACAGGAAGCTATAATATATACACTGAGGACCTGGCGCTGACCCTGTGCATGCTGCCTCGTCTCTGTGAGTTCCTAAGAGCTTTGATCGTGTTGATTTAGAGGCCTTGTTTCCTTGGTGTCCTCCAGCCCATCTGGCTCTTACAGTCTTTATGCCCCCTTTTCTGTGGGACTCCCTGAATCCTGAGGGGAGGGATTTGATGGAGACACTCCACTTAGGGCTGAGTGTTAAAAGGTCTCTTCCTTTGCAGAAAGTAGGCTGTTGGTTTCTGTGTTTGTTCCCATCTGCTGCTGGAGGACACTTCTCTGATTATAGCTGAGCAAGGTATATCTGATCATAACTTTCTTTTCTTTTCTTTTCTTTTCTTTTCTTTTCTTTTCTTTTCTTTTCTTTTCTTTTCTTTTCTTTTCTCTCTCTCCCTTTCTTTCTTTCTTTCTTTCTTTCTTTCTTTCTTTCTTTCTTTCTTTCTTTCTTTCTTTCTTCTTTCATTCTTCTTTCATTCTTTCATTCTTCTTTCATTCTTTCATTCTTTCTTTCTATCTATTTTTAAAAAAAGATTTATTTTAAATTCTGTGTATATATCTGTGTGTCACATGAGTGTGGTTGTCCATGGAGTCCAGAGATGTTAGCTGATCTGTTATGGTTGAAGGGAAGGTTTCTGTTGTAGATATGAGGGTACATCCAGAGGCATCCAGAGTAAAGTGAGAAGTACTAAACTGAGCATGTTCAGCAGACTTGACTTAGCTATGAGAGGAGAGAGGTGGGTGCGAGGAGGGCGAGAGAGGAAGAGATGAGAGGAAAACAAAAGAGAGCACCAAGAGAGCCCATAGCTAAGATGGCAGGGTTTCATAGGAATGAGAAACTACGGCAACAGAAGCCCAGGAGCTGGAGGAGTTTAGGGTAGGTGACGGGGGGAGAAGATATAGGATGCCAGCCATAAAGTCTGTAACAGTTCTGTGTGATGCTAAGAGAGCCTGGAGGCCAGCTTGTACTTTGGTTTGCTAATAAGTACCAGAGATAGTTATTTGTCCCTAGTTTCTTTTGGACCAGATACTTTGGAACTAGAGTTATAGGCTGCTTAGAGCCACCTGATGTGGATGCTGAGAATTAAACCCTGGTCTACAGGAAAGCCAATATGTGTTCTTAATCACTGAGCCATCTGTCCAGCTGCAAAGGTACAGCAAAGAAGGCATCACTATAAATAAGATTTTAGCATATATGTAATAGTGAAAGCATTACAGATAGGGAGGAACAACTAGCTCCCTTGGCAAATAGTTTTGGGACAAGCAATTCATGTGAGACGAGACAGTTTCCTATGTCAGGAACTTAACTAAAACGAGTTCGAGGTTAGTTTACTTTTGTATTGAAATGTGAAGTACAAGTGGTACTAGGGAAAAGGAAAAGCACGTGCTAGTGTAGGCTTGGGGTCGGGAAAGCCTTTCAGACATAATGCCGGAGTCAGAAACAAGTTCAAAAGCTGCAAAAGAGAAAGGAATCCAGAAAGAGATAAAAAGAGAAACAAACTGTTTCAAAGCGTCAGCAATAAATGTGACAAAGGTATTTTTTCATGTCCATGGCAGGTAAACACAAGAACAGCGCAGCAGTAAATGTGGATGAGCGATCTCTGGGTACGATTTAGAGTTCTTTGGATATTTGCCCAAGAGTGGTGTAACTGGGTCATGTGATAGTTCTATTTTAGTTTTTGAGAAGAACCCTCCACTTATGAATAGTTAGAAATTGGAATCAGCCTAGCTGTCCATCAGCAGACGAATATGGTATATACATGCATACAACAGAAGTCTATTCAGTTAGGAAAAATTGAAATCATGAAATTTGTAGCAAAATGGATGGATTTGGATTCTATTATTCAGTGAGGTAACCTAGATTCAGAAACATTACATATTGTCTCATACACAGTCTCTAACTTTAAATATTTATGTGTGTGACATGCATGGAGTATATTTGAGTATGGATCACGGAACTAAAGGGGCCTTAACAAAGGAAAAAGGTCTTAAAGAAGAAGGGAAGTGATAACAGTATACATGTGACATAAAAGTGGGGAAGTCACTCCTGGCAGAGGAAGTGAGAGCAGGGAGGTGGGGGAGGGGTACAAGGGAAGTGTGTATGAAAATTCCAGAATGAAGCCCATTGCTTTGTATGCTAATTTAAAACCTAAGCTAGAAGTGGATGGCAGAGGGCAGGCATGGTGACACACATCTTTTATCAGAACATTCAGAGCAGAAGCCAGTTGGGATCTCTGTGAATTTCAGGGTAGCCTGGTCATATCGCAAATTCCAAAATAACAACAAAAAGGGTAATAAATAGGCAGAAATTCAAATGTCAGAAAGTCTCAAGTTACCAGAGTTATCAGTAGGTGAATGTTTTTCATAGAACAGATTAACAAAACTTAAAAGTAATTAAATAAAAAATATATATTTTGCCTTTTCTATGATAGGCCTGATACAGTATGAGGCCCTGGGTTTGATCCTTAGTCCTGGAAAGGAAAACCAACCAACTATCCAAACAAACAAACAAAAACCAAAAAACCCTGCTGATCTTAATGTGAGAAAATAGCTACTGTGTTAAATCGCTAGCGGGCATGATGCCTCTTTCTGGAAGATGGGTTGGTTGGTGGTAGAAACAGAAGCTTTAAGATGTACTAATCAGAGCCGGGCGTGGTGGCGCACGCCTTTAATCCCAGCACTCAGGAGGCAGAGGCAGGCNGATTTCCGAGTTCGAGGCCAGCCTNGTCTACAAAGTGAGTTCTAGGACAGCCAGGGCTATACAGAGAAACCCTGCCTCGAAAAACCAAAAAAAAAAAAAAAAAAAAAAAAAAGACATACTGATCAAGGCTGGGCATGGTGGCACGCACCATTAGATCTGGTTATGGGGGAAGCAGAAAGAGAGGAATCTCTTTGAGTTCAAGGCCAGCATGGTTCACACAGCAAGACCTTGTCTCAGAAAAAAAAAAATCAGTGTTTTTGAGGCAAGATCTTACTGGTCCCAGACTCCTGCTCCTCCTTCCTTGTTCTCTCAGGGCTGGGATCTCAGGAATGCATCACTGCAGGAATGCATCACTGCAGGAATGCATCAATGCCTGAATCCCAACTACTTGTTTTTTGAGGCAGGATGTAGCTCAGCCTGGCCTTGGCTTTGTACTAATCCTCTAGCTTTAACTTCTCAAGTGCTTGGATTCCAGGCATGCACCACATCTGGCTCTAACCATTTTTATGAGCTGTTAGTGGGAATATAAATTGGTCTCCTTTTTCTAAGGTCAGTAGGGCACTGTTTATCAAAGTTTGTAGTGTATGTACTCTGTGATTTAGCAATTCTCCTTCCAGGAATTTTGTCTAAAATAAAGATAATATACAAGTATGTTCATCAAAACAAGGTTTGGACTAGGACTGAACTGAAAACAACCTTAAATGTAAATCAAAAAGGAATTGTTGAAATAGAATATGACATTCACATAATGGACTGCCATGCGATAATACTTTCTGGTACTGGGAATTGAACCCAGGGCCTCATGCATGCTAGGTACTAAGTACTCTAACTTTGATCTTTGTTCCCAACCTTCATACAACAGTTTTATAAAATGCTAGGTCCTTATTTCTTCTTCTGAGATAACAGTTGTTTTGTTTTTGTGACACTGGAGGTGAAACCTGAGGCCTCTCCTCTATTGAATGACATTCCTGGCCCCACTTTTGTTTGATACAAGTGTTAGGTAAAGGCACTCTTTACCAAGCCTGGTGAGATGTCAAGAGTTGGAGTTCCAGAACTGACCTCCATACCTGTGCCATGGCATGCATGCTTGCAGGTCCATCCATGGACACACAAGATAAGTAAATAAAAGATAGTAAAAATTTATTTATATTTTTAGAATACACTTTAGGAATGGATTTTTTTCCCACTTTTTTTTCTTGTATTGAAGTTCTCTTGAATGTCATAACATATTAAGGTTAAATATAAAATATCTTTATGATGCAGATACAACTATGTTTGTTTATTAGGTAAGTATGTTTGTTTATTAGCTAACAGATTTTTTTCCCCCTCTGGGAACAGTGTCACCATGTCATAGATTTGCCGGATTCGGGGCCTTCTGTCTGGAAAGCATGTGCAAAAAGTTGCTTTGATTATCTTTAAGCATATTAAAATGAACCCAAGACCCTAGTTACCAAAACGACAGGATGTTGCTAGTCCTTTTGCCCATGACAGAGTTATTGGAATTTGTTGATGTTGAATTGAGTTAAAAAGAATACTCTGTCCACTCCATCCCATTGTATTCTGGTGCAAACCTTCATTTAACAGCCTCTGGGATCACTTTCGTCTAACTCCTTCATACCACTCCCCTTTCATAGACTGTGTGCATTCCTACTTTGGGAGATGATTTGATTCAATTTAATTATAGGATTTTTTTGTTTTTGGTTAGACTTTCGGATTTTGATTGGATTTTCATTTGGCCTTTTAAACTAATTGTAATCTTTGTTGGATCTGCTTGTTTTAAATGTTACTATAATCGAAGAAAACAATATTTCACATTTTCTTTTGTTCTTCTGTTAGAAATTTAATGTTGAATACCTTACCCAGGAGTGGGGGTGTAGGTCAGTTGGCCGTGTGCCTACGTAGGATGTACCAGGCCCTGGATTGACTCTCTGGCAGCACAGAAACTGGAGATGGTGAAGGACTTTGTAATCCCAGCACTATGAAGCTGGAGAAAGGAAGTTCAGGAAATCCTTGGATATATAGAAAGTTTGTAGTTAGCCTGGGCTACATGAGTTAGCCTGCCTCTAAAAATACTAAACATTTAAAGATTATCAAGTCACATGCTGCTCGTTATTTTAGTGCTCAGCGACACTGCTTTACCCTAGCACTAATAGAATTCCTGTTTTTACACATTATTAGCCCTCTCTTTCATCTTATTTAGTTTTTCTTTTCTTTCTTTTTTAACTACTACTTTTACTTTTTAATTTTGTGTGCTCACTCGGAGTGGTGTGTGTGTGTGTGTGTGTGTGTGTGTGTATGGTATATCTCTTACATTTTAAAAGGCTTATTTATATATGTATATGTGTATATACATGTATGTATATTTGTTTGTGTGTGGGGTATGCATGTGAGTACAGTTATCCACAGAGGTAAGAAGATAATATTAGATTCTCTAGAGCTGGAGTAATAGAGATTTGTGAGCCTCCTGGCATAGGAGCTGTGAATTGAACTCCAGTTCTCTGAAAATGCAGTGTATACTCTTTCAACTGATGAACCATCTTTAGCCCTAAGTAGTCTTGCTTTCTGTTTCCTTTTATGTGTGTGTGTGTGTGTATATATACATGCATGCACATAGAGAGCAGAGTTGATGTAGGACATCACCTTCAGTTGCTCTTCACCTTATTTTTTTTAAATAGAATCTCTTTGGAGTTCCCCAAAGTAGGCTAGGAGGTCAAGTCTGGGTAAGTTTCCAGATTGTTGACCTCTTATCCAAAGAACTGAAAATAGGGCTCACCCAGGCTTGCAAAAGAAGCACTAGCTTTATTCAGAGTAAAGCTATAGGGCAGATTATAGAGGGTCACTGTCTTAGCTAGGGTTTTACTACTGTGAAGAGATTCCATGACCAAGACAAGTCTTATAAAGGACAACATTTAATTGGGCTGGCTTACATGTTCAGAGGTTCAGTCCATTACCATCAAGGTGTGAGCATAGCAGCATCCAGGCAGGCATGCCGCAGGCAGAGCTGAGAGTTATTCATCTGAAGGCTGCTAGTGGAAGACTACCTTCCAGGCTTCTAGGGTGAGGGTCTTAAGCCCACACCCACAGTGACACACCTACTCCAAAAAGGCCACACCTCCTAATAGTGCCCCTTCCTGGGCCCAGCATATACAAACCATCATAGTGAGTCCCATGGATTCTTTGTTTCTGCCTTCTTAGCATTGGATTACAGGTATGTGTTGCTGTTATCCATGGCTTTTTATGTAGGTGCTGGGGATCAGAGTCAGACACTTATGCAGCAAGTGTCTAAACCATCTCTACTTTGTTTTGTTTGTTTGGTTTTTTTAAACAAGGTTTCACATAGCTCAGGCTACCTTGAGCTAGCTATTTAGAGGACTGTTTCAAATCCTGATTCTCCTGCCTCTACCTTCAGAGTGCTGGGATTATAAGTGCCCAGATATTCTTTCTCCCCTCTCCTTCTTTGCTATAGTCTTTTCTTTCTTTCAAACTCGGAATCTTGGCTAGATCATGTTCTTTGAAAAGGAGCTACATATAGCCAGGCATTGTGGCACAGAGGCAGGTGGATCTCTATGAGTTCAAGGCCAACCTGGTCTACAGAGTGGGTTCTAGGATAGTCAGAACCACCTAGTCTGTCTCGAAACACTCCTCCAGCCCAAAACAAAGGCCATGTACAGATGACTCAGCTGTTAAGAGCATGTCTTGCTCTTCCAGCTAATCCAGGTTTGACTGCCAGCACCTGCATGATCTCTCACAACCACAGGTAACTCCAGTCCCAGTGATCCCATGTCATCTTCTCCCCTCTGAAGACATCAGGCTTGTGTGTACTACACAAACATACTTGGAGACAAAACACCCATACACATTAAAAAACAAAAGGGAACTAACTGTGTGTCCTGTGATTCCTCTGTACTTGAAAAAAGTCTCCAGCTACAGAAGAAAATAAAATGCCTCTCATTCAAGTAAATAAAATGGACACTTTTAGCCTTTACTTTTTCAGAATACTAGAGAAAACCAGTTTTCCTTTAATGAAATGATAGTAATAAAGACATGTATAAAGTTAAAAGAGGAAATTACTCCCTTATGGACTGTTCTAGTTTGCTTCTCTGTTGCTATGATAAATACACTGACCAAAAGCAACTTGGGGAGGAAAGGGTTTAATCCTATTTTACAGCTTATAGTCTATCATGAAGGGAAGCTGAGAGAGGACCTCAAGACAGGAACTGAAGGAGAGATGATGGAGGAAGGCTGCTTACTGGCTCTTGCCCAGGAGTGGCACTGCCCACACTGGGTTGAGCTCTCCCACATCTTGTTGATCAAGAAAATAACCCACTAACTAGCCTACACGCCAATCTTATTGAGCCAGTTTGTCCCATCTTGTGTCAAGTTGACAAAACACTGACCAACACATAGAATAACAACTATTATAGCTTATTTTCTTCTAGACTCTTCATTGCACAAATCTGCTTCTCTATCACTATGAAGGAGATATAAATCATTGTATTTTACTACTATGTAGTACTTTTTAGTATGACTACATCAACTTTTTGTTTGTTTTTGTTATTGTTTTGAGCCAGGATCTCACTATGTCACCTATGCTGGCCTGAACTCACTATGTAGATCAGTCTGCCTTTGAATTCATAGGGCTCTGCCTGTCTCTGCCTCTTGAGTGCTGGGATTAAAGGTATGTGCTACCACACATCACGTGTGCTCTCATGTTCTCCTTTCCCTGTCTCTTCCTCTCCCCCCTTCTCTCTCTGTGTATGTGTGTGTTTAAAGATCAACATTCAACGAGCCCCAGGGTCTCTTGAGACAGGATCTTCCTACATAGTCCAGAGTGAGTTGAAGTTGAGAGCTTCATGGCTGGAGTTACAAGCGTAAGCTACCATGTGTAGCTACTTTCCAGGTTTTAACTATCTTAAATGTGCCATTCATATTGTTTTTATACATCTGTGGAAGTAGTTTTGTATGTTAGATTCATTTCAGTACAATTGCTGAGTCATGTATGTATTTATCTTTGTCTTAGAGAATTGCCTGTCAGAAAAGCCACAGTGATTTATAATTTCAGTTAACAGTATGATAAAATATTTTTTTTATGTCTTAGAACATATTAGTGTTAGACACATTAAACTTTTAATTTCTTGCAAAGGCAATAAGCAAAGAAACATGCTATCTGTGGTGGTTTGAATAAGAATGGCCCCTATAGGTTCATGTATTTGAATGCTCAGTCATCAGTAAGTGACACTGAAGATTAGGCTATGTGGCCTTGTTAGAGGGAGTTAGAGCCCTTGAGGTTTCAAAAGCCCCCACCAGGTCCAATTTCCACCCCACCCCCACTCCTTCCCTCTGCTTGTGGATCAGGATGGAGTTCTCAGTTACTGTTCAAACTAGCCTGGTTTGCCACCATGATTCCTGCTATGATGATAATGGGCTAGCCTTCCCCAATGGGCAAGCAGGTCCCCAATTAAATGCTTTCTTTTGTAAGACTTGTCTTCGTCATGGTGTCTCTTCATAGCAATAGAACAGTGACTAACTCGATGTCATTGTTTTATAGTTTGTATTATATATTTCATTTTTGAAAAAAGTCATTATGCAGCCAACATTAACCTTGAAATTGTGATTCTCCTGTCTTCTCCTTGCCTATTGGTATTGCAGCAGGTGTGTCTCATTCTACCTGGCATTCCACATTTTCATTTTTAAATAATTTGATTATTTTTTCATTTAATAGCCAAATGTATGTCAAGAAATCAGGTTGAAAATGACAGCATACACTAGAAGTGTTTAGCAAGAAATAGCGTAAATGCTTTAGAGGAAGGGGTGTGATCATCTGTGCCTCTTGTCTTGCACATTCCTGGAATGATGTATGGATCAACCATCTTCTGAGGTGCATATGAAGAAATCACATCTGGTAGAGTTCAGCATGTGTTGGCTAATCAGTCAACTGGCTCATTTTTACAGTGATTTTCTTATCATCTGGCTAAATAGGCTCCTGGTCAAATCTATTAATGAGAATGGTTAACTTTGTGACAATTATGTTATTCCCTTTATAGATTTATTTATTATTTTATATGTATGTACACTATGTGCATGTCTGGTACTCTCAAAGATGGTGCCAAAAAGAAGGCTTTGGATTCCCCTGGAACTAGAGTTACAGAGATGGTCACAAGACACCATGTGAGTGCTGGAAATTGAACCTGTATCCTCTGCAATAGCAGTCAGTACTCTTAACTGCTGAGCCAACTCTTCAGCTCACGCCATTCCTGATAGTAGGCTAATGTAGGCTAATTATTTTTGACTTCTTAAAATTTTCTTAACCTATATTTTAGATAACACATTTAGTTGCCTAGTGTTTAATGTCAATCTGGCATGACAACTCTTTATGCTGTGTTTGTAGGCCAGAGTCCCTGTAGGCCAATATATCTAATTGCCCAGAATTATAGAGCTAAGTGGTAGCATAAGTGTAATTTGCCAAATTACCTCAGTATGTCAACAGAGAAATAATGAGTTGAGTTGAAATTTTCTAGGATATGCTGTCACTGATGGAAACATCAAAAGCTGGCTAAGTTCTTTTTTCTTAGGTGGTCTTAGTGTAACATTGTCTTCAGATAAGAGGTTTACCTGTTGCCTTTATTAGACACCTGTATTAAGAGGCCAATGAAATGGCTTAGTAGGTTAAAGGGGCCACCTATCCTGTTGACCTGATTATGATCCTTGGGACCCATATGATAGAAGGAGTGAAAAGACTCCTGCAAGCTGTCCTCTGACTACACACACACACACACACACACACACACACACACACACATACACACACAAACACACACAAAATGTAATGAAAAATTAAAGACCTATTTTAAAATCTATATTGTATTTCTGAAGTTGTAGATTGGATTTCTTACAGAATTTTAGTAATAAGCTTTATATTTTTAATTTTTTGTTTCTAAACTTCATTTATGAATTCAAATAAAATATTCCAGATAAATTAATTTTAAGCTTTATTTTCAGGCCAGTTAATTAGGAAGTAACATAATTTGTACTTTTTGTCATTAGCCACTACTTATAACCAATCACATAGCCTATAGCTTTGTATGTTTTTGGGAGCCTTGAGAAATGACTCAGCAGATAAGAGCACTTGCTGCTCTTGCAGAGGACCTAGATTTGGTTCCAAGTACCTACGTGATGGATCACAACTATCACAACTCCATTTCCGGGAGATCCAGTTCTGGTCCACCTGTTCTGACCACTACAGGCAGCAGGTGATGCATGCAGATCAACATCTACCCATATACAATAAAAATAAATAAATCTTTTTTTAAAATTTTTTGTAAGATATTTCCATGGAAAAAGGCATCTTAGATGTTACAGTGATTTTGCCTGTATTCCTTTAGGTAGTTTCAGCCCCTTCACCCTGATTCCCAGCTCTTTCATCCACTGATTCTCTCTTGGAGGAAGTGTTTGAAATTCACCAAAAAAAAAAAAAAAAAAAAAAGAAATTCACCGTACATTATTTAATTTTGTGTTCTACAGGATAGGTGTAGTCAAGAGTGAAATTCAGATCTAATTTTGGTCCTTCCATTCTAAAAGCTTTTTCATAGGTACTTAGTTACTGTTCTGTTGCTGTGAGAAGACACCGTGACCCAACATATAGGAGAAAGCATTTAATTGGGTGCTTGCTTACAGTTTCAACAGGTTAATCCATTATCATCATGGCAGGGATCATGGTGCTAGGCAGGTAGTAGACATGGTGCTGGAGACGAAGCTGAGTGCTTTATATTCTGACCTGTAGGCAGCGGGAAGAGAAAGTGAGAAACTGATATGGGCTTTTCAAACCTCAAAGTCCACTTCCAGTGACACACCTCCTCCAACAAGGCCACACTGCTCAATCCTTCCCAAACAGTTCCATTCACTGATGACTAAGCCTACTGCGGCCATCTCTTTCAAACCATCACAGGTATCATGGTGGCATAGGAGGCAGAAAAGACAGATATAGGTGTAACTCTTGAGTTTTACTGTCAATCAAAATACATAATTTAAAGTAAATCATAAGTAATCCACTATATAAACAAACTCAAGACAAAAACCACATGACCATCTCATTGAGGTCTGTCTACTTTGTTAGATTTAGTATAGCTGTTTGAGGTCTATTTTCTTGGAGTATCTTTTTCAGTCTTTTTACCCTAAAGCTGTGCGTGTGTTTTTGCCAGTGAGATATTTGTTAGAGGCAATACATATTTTTGCTTATATTTTTAACCACTTAACTGGTCTGTGTCTTTTGACTGGAAGTTGAGACCATCACAGCTCAGAGGTAGTGTTGAAAGGTGTGGATTGCCTGCTGTTGTTTTGTTGTTTTTGTCCTTTTCCTGTGACTGTCTCCATGTGTTTAATCTTTCTTTTCAAGCACCTTCTGAATTGTCTTTGTTTATCATGGAAACTATTTTTACAGACACGGTCTCACTATGTATCCCTTGCTGTCCCGGAACTCTGTGTTCACTGGGCTGGCCTTGAACTCGCAGAGGTTCCCCTCCTTTTGCTTCTCAAGTGCTGGGATTAAAGGAATGCTCTACCACAGCTAGAAATCATGAAAGCGTTTCAGTTCTCTTTTATTAGGATAATGGTGCTGGGTATGCTAATTTGGTTTGGTAGTAATTTTCTTTCTGAGCTTGAAGAATATTATCTCATGTTCTCTTGGATTTTAGTTTCTGTTGATAAATCTGCTGTTATTCTAATGGGTTTGGCTTTGTATGTGATTTGCTGTTTGTAACAGATATAATAGGTTGCTAAGGATGATAAGTTAATTGTAGATTTTAGATATTGTCCATATCATCTTAACTAGCCTGTTAACTTTGCTGTACTCACAGTCGGTGTTACATCATTACTACTTGGCTACTATTTTCTAGTGCTGAAAATACAATACTGTATTTGCTATTCTTTTTGTATGACTTTTAGAAGAAATTTTAGAGAAATATGTTGAAATCTAAGAGCTAGACCTTTGAAGAACTAATAGAAAGGAAATACACAACATTTCAGTTTCTTACACTACTGTGAAAGGAAGTACTTTACAAAGCTTGGACCACTCACTAATGACCAGTTTTTTGCCTTTTTTATCCTGATCCTTTTGAACTCATTCTAAATTATTGTACCAACTTCTTTTTTTTTAAAGATTTATTTATTTATTATATGTAAGTACACTGTAGCTGTCTTCAGACACTCCAGAAGAGGGAGTCAAATCTCTTTACGGATGGTTGTGAGCCACCATGTGGTTGCTGGGATTTGAACTCAGGACATTCAGAAGAGCAGTCGGGTGCTCTTACCCGCTGAGCCATCTCACCAGCCCTGTACTAACTTCTTAAACTAATTATTCATGAACTAGAATTCAAAACTATTATTATATTTCATATTTAAACTATAATATGGTGCTGTGGTGGTATACACCTCCCTGGGGATGCTGAGGCAGGAGGATTACAATTTTCAGGCTAGTTTGGGGCCACATAACAAATTCTAGGTGAGCTCAAGCAACATAGAGGGATCTTGTTTCAAATAAGCCAAAAATAAATAAGTAAATAGAGTATATAAGTATATCTTATAACCAGTTCTTGTTACAAATTCAGATTAGTACATAGTGTGGAAATTAAGAAAAAATATAAAAACTACATTGAGATTTGAACAAATTTGAGCATCATTGAACAAATGAAGTTATATTCATATATATTTATATTATATAAGAAAGGAAATGGCTGTTAATCAAGTATATACCTTTATGTTTTATTCAGATTTTAGTTCTTTGTTTAAACACAGCGTTTCTTTGTGTACCACCATGTCCAGCCCATATTTTAGTTTTGATTGTCCATTTTTCTTTGAAATTTCTGAGATGTAAAACCATAGCATGTTACTTGACAACCAGTATATATTAACCCTTGATGAGGAAATGGAGAAGCTAAGACTCTTGTGCATTTTAGTAAAGTGTAGTATGCCTAGTCATGGGAGAAACAGTATGGGGGAATCCTTAACAACTAAACACAGTTACCACATGATTCACCAGTTCTCATTCTGGGCACACACCAAACAAATTAAAAACTTAGACTTGAACAGATATTTATATAGAGCTATTCATCATAGCATTATTCACAATAGTTTAAAGGTAGAAGGAGTACAAATGGCTTGACTCACTGAATCCAAAGGGAATTTATTGGTAGGTATTAGATTGCTTATAGATGCAACAGGAAGGATCATCAGCCAGGTTTAGAAAATGAGCAATAACTCAAAGAGGGTAAAAGAGAACAAACAAGGTCACACCTTAAGCTGGTGAGGACCTTTTCAGTGGTACTGGTTTTCTCAGATAAATGGATAATGTGGTGTGTGTATACAGTGGAGCAGTGTGTGTGTGCACGTGCACATGTGTGAGCATGAGGAGCCCTCAGAGAAGAGGAGAGAGCATCAGATTCCCTGGACCTAGAGTTAACAGATGGTTTTGAGCAATCATGTAAGTGCTGGAAACTGAACCAGGGTCCTCTGCCAGAGCAGTAGTAAATGTTCTTAACTGCTAAGCCATCTCTCTAGCCCAAGATTTTTTTAAAAACTTTTTTTGAAATATAATATAGCATAGGATTGAAACATACTATATTGCTCTGAGGCTGGCATTGGATTTTTGATCCTTCTGCTTTCACCTTGCAAGTGCAGAAATTATAGGCCAAAATGCCTGGTTAAGCCTAGTTATTAAAAAAACAACAACAAACTAAAACATACATTCACTTATTTGACAGTATTTATATGCAGAGCCAAGGTCTTTTCTTTGTGTTTGGATCCATTCAAAATCTTCATTTTTCTTTTAAAAATATTTTATTTTATTATATCATGTTATTTTATTTATTTTGTTTTATGTGTTTTGCCTACATGCATATCTGTGTACCATGTGTGTGTGCCTGGTATTTTCCGACAAGCCAGAAGGGGTATCAGATCTCCTAGGACTGGAGTTATAGAAGTTTATGAGCCTCTGTGTGTGCCGGACTGACAGGTCCTTTGGAAGAGTAGTCACTGAGCCACTCCTGCAGCATGCGTCATTTTCTTTTCTAAAATCAATACTGATATTGTTTCATTCCTGATTGCTAGTTTCTCAATTGGTTATATTAAAACAGTGGTTTTCAACCTTCCTAACACTGTGACCCTTTAATACAGTTCCTCATGTTGTGGGGACCCCCATTCATAAAATTATTTTCATTGCTACTCCATAACTAATTCTGCTACTGTTATAAATCATAACATAAATATTTTTAGTGATAGAGGCTGAGAACTGCTGTACTAAAAGGAAGCAAATTTAAGATGTCAGAGTTCTTCCAGATTGTAAAGTTGATCTTATACAGCTATTTAGGTCGTAGCTTTACTATTTGCCTTTAGTAATTGATTCTAAAGCGTTCACCTTTGTTCTCATATGGAGACCAAATCTCTTCTACGTTCTTATTTTATCAGTTTACATAATATTTAATTTTATCCTACAATCATGAGAAGGTCAGCAGGCACAAAGAGCTTGAAGGTCAAACCCAACTCTCAGTGTGCTGACAATTCTGATGGAGTGTGGAGTGTGCATTTAAGTAGCAGACCCCAGAAATTAAGCATGCTGTGGAAACCTCAACATTCACTGTTAGAAGCCAGGCCATTCACTAAATTGCTGGAGTTTGCTTAAGAGAACTTCAAATAGGGTGCAATTTGCCTTTTCTCACTTAAAGTGTTCTGAATATTTTCCCTGCATGAAAGTAGAGATCTACATCCTTGTTTAATGGCCACCTGCTGTTTACTGCACACGTATTAGGCTTGGTTCTTGTTTGCAGCAACATAAACTATGACTGACTCACTTAGCCAGAGAAGGAATTTCTTAGTAGGTGATTAGATTGCTTACAGAATCAACATAAATGGGGGTCAGCCTGAGGACCCAGTGACCCATGGACAGAATGAAGTCCCACCCCCAAGAACAGAGTGGTAAGGACTTTTTCTCTAGGGACTAATGCCAGTGCCTCTTCTGGAATATTATAAAGTTAGTAGTAATTGGGAATTTTGTATCTGTGATTAATTCATTATAAACAAAAGTTAACATTATCTATTTCTCTTTAAAGGGAGGGCCATATAGTCCAGGCTTCTCTCAAACTCACTCGAGGATGACCTTGGGCTTCTAATCTTCCTGCCTCCACTTCCCTAGTTCTGGAGTTAAGGGCATGCTTCATCATGCCCAATTGGTTTGTGCAGTCGTAGGAATGGAACCCAGTGCACCATCTGCTAACCGAGCCACACCCCTAGCCCACAAAAGCCCGTGTGAAAATCACAGCCCTGTGGGCTGAGGGGATGGCTCAGTTGGTGGAGTACTTTCTGGTTTGTTACTTTGTTTTTTTTTTAAAAAAAAAAAAAACAAAACAGGCTCTCTGTGTAGGCCTGGCTTTTCGGGAACTCACTGTGCAGACTAGACTGGCCTTGACATTCAGAGATCTGCCTCTGCCTCTCCAGTACTGGAACTAAAGTCATGTGCCACCACCACTGCATGGCTAGGTGGAGTGCTTTCTGTACATAGAAAAGCCAGGCAGCATGTGTTTGTAATCTCAGTGGTATGGGGGCAGAAATAGGTATATCCCTGGATCTCATTGGCCAGATAGCCTATCTAGCTGAATCTTTGAGTATCCGGTCCCATGAGAAATCCTGTCACAAAAAAAAAGTACAAAGAAATTGAGAAAGACACCGGATGTCAGTCTCTATTCTCCATGCATGTGCATACATGTACAACCCACATAAACACTACACCTATCAGTCTCTCCTACATCCATATATCCACAACATCCCACCCCACAATTTTAGAAAAACGCAGTCATGCCAAGAGCAGACAAGAAAGCCAAACGGATGCAAAGCACAATTGATTTTCTACTGTATGTGTATTAAGTAGGAAAATCTTTTTGGCACACCACTCTACAGAACTCACGAACTCTCTAAGGCAAAGTTATGTCCCTTGTAGCTTTTGGTTTTCCTTCTCTTTGCTTCAATTCCCCACTCTGGTTTCTTCTTTCTCCTCTTCCTCTTATTCCTTTTTGAATTTCAGATTCCATCTTGGCTGTTAAAAAGTGTGGCAAGCCGGTTGCTGAATTCTTCAGTCTTCTCAATATGCCAATCTGCAGCCTGGTCTATCCTCTTTGTAAGGCCTGACTGGTCAACATTTTTTTGGCTAAACAAAGCACGCAAACCTACCATCTCCAAAATAGCACGTTAACTTCTTCTGCTAGCTTTCACATGAGGACTGTACACAATTAGGTTGGTTTTCATTCATTCAATTTCATGTGTTTTCTAGAAATTTTTTTCTTCATTCTGACTCCTGATGTTCAGTTTTCAACTGAAAGCATTTCTATTTTTTATGCAGTTGTAGGGGCTGGAGCTATGGCTCAGTGAGTATAATGCTTGCTGTGGAAGCATAAAGATCTGAATTTTGCTCTCAAGAACTGACATAAATGCCAGTCAGGCATGGTGGCATGTGCCTGTAACCTCAGTTCTGGGATGCAGAGACCTGGAAGCTTGCTGGCTAACTAGTCAATAAAAAAGTAAGGTTGAGAGTGATAGTTGATAGATGGTAACTAAAGTATATCTCAGACTTCCACATGTGTGTATGTGTGTGCCAAGATTTCTGCCCTCATATTGTTCTTAGCCTCTTCCTTGTCCATAGATAAAGGAAGCAGCCAACCCTTTTGGAGACAGGGTCTGGTTCTGGAGATAGAATTACCCTCATGCTCAGGATCCTCTTGCCTCAACCTTCTGAATGCTGGAAAGAGCATCCTTTCACATATTTATTTTCCCTGTGTATATCTTCTTTAGTGAGGACATTGGCCTGTTTTGTTTTGTTTTGGATTTTTGAGACAGGGTTTCTCTGTGTAGCCCTGGCTGTCCTGGAACTCACTCTGTACACCAGGCTAGCTTCAAACTCAGAGAGATCTCTCTGAGTCCTGTCTTTCAGTCTGCCTCTGCCTCCTGAGTCCTGGGATACACATTTTAAAATGTCCATTTGTGCCACCCTGTCATGTGTGAGATATGGAGGTCAGACTGCAACTTTGGTTGCTCTTCTTTAGGCTCTTTCCACCTTGTTGTAAGTCAGTGCCTCACTGGGACCTGGGCCTTGCTGATGATGGACAGTGAGCATCAGAAATTTCTGCCTCCTCAGTGATGGGATTACAAGTGAACATCACTGTGCTTCGTATGAATATGGCACACACATATACATACACACAAACACACCACACGTGTATGTCTGGTGCCTGTGGCGGCCAGAAAAAAAGCTTCAGATCCTCTAGAATTGGAGTTCCCGATGATTGTGAGCTGCCATGTGGATTCTGGGAATTGAACCCAGGTCCTTAGGCAGAACAGCCAGTGCTCTAAACTGTTGAATTATCTCTTCAGCCCAAGACTTTTAAATAATTAACACTATTAAGGCTGGGGATATTGCTCACTTGTAGAATATAGACCTTTCCCCTGTCCATTCTGGCATGTCTCTTGGTATCATCCTCGTTCAGCTCATGTTTAGGCATCCGTGTTGGTGAGATTTCATAGGTATAGCTTCTCTGACGTTTCTAGGAGACACAATTACCCAGCAAACTTCCTGTTCCTCTGGCCCTTGCAGTCTTTCCATTGCAATTTTCTGCAGTCATCCCTGAGCAAAAAAAGTTAATAGATTTTTGGGTTTGGTAAAACAATTATCATTATCCATGTAGTGCTATCTTTTATGAAACTAATGACATACTTAAAGTATGTGGTCATAGTTGTTATTTCCAACCTCAGAAACTTTGTCAGTTTGTTTTGTTTTGTTTTTGAGACAGGCTCATTGTGTAGTCTTGACTTGTCTGAAATTCTCTGTATAGACCAGATTGGCCTTGAACTCACAGAGATCCATCTGCACCTACCTCCCAGTAGGTGGGGTTAAAGGTGTGCATCGACACACTTGGTTTCTTTATGTTTTTTTTTTTTTGCCTTCTTTCCAACCAACCAACAAATATGAAACATAGGTTTTTTTTTTCAACTTTATATGAATAGTTAAATTTTGACTGTGTTTAATTTCATAGATATTTACTGTTGTTGTATGTGTGATTTGGGATTTTAAAGTAAATATTTTCTCATGAAGAAAGATGTATTGGGGGATAACTGGGTTGATTAGTGGCGAGGTCCTCAGAACTGAAAAACAGCAGCAAAAATATAATTACAGGAAGTCCTTGATTTGCCCATAAGCTGTGTCTGGCAAGCTTGAACCAGGTGATTGTTTCAATGGTAGGGTGCATTCCAACAGTCTAAGACTGCTGCACCAAGTCCATTTTTAAGCCATAGCTTAAAAATAGGGGTTGGAAAATGGGTGATTATTTCATGATGTCAAGTAGGTCAATTTAATTTCCTTCTACTTTCTTGAGGTCATGATAGCCGCCCTGTCTAAAGCAAAAATAGTTTCCCACTCTGTGCAAACCTGCACTTTTCTTACGGTCTTTCTGGCATGGCAGTAGTTGTTTAGCTTGTGTAAAAAGGTTCAGAGAGACCCGAGGAATATTTATCAGTTTCTCAGGAACCTGTCTCCATCTGTTTCCTTTCCAGGGCAATAATTCTTCCACATTGCTTCATCTTTGGTTTTGTTTTATGGCTTTTGCAAACATTGCCCTATTAAGTTAATCATTTCGATGCTGTGATTAGCCCTGGAACCCTTCCTGACTTGGCTGTGTAAGTGTGACTGCATCTGAGCCTTAGCTCCTTTACTTTAAAGGAGTTTACCATCCTGATTATTATGAAGCAGGATTGTTGAGAGATGTATGTGAAGGTTTTCAGCTATGCAGTACGGTAGGACTCCGAGGTACCTGTAATTGCTCGCATTTGACTTTGTAGAGATGCTCTGACTAGTGTAAGAGTCATAAAAAGGACAAGTAAAGCAAATGGCTTTTCCTTAATTTGAATGTTCTGTGCTGTTTTGACTTTACTAATATCTCTTTTAGCATTGACTCCTAATTTTGTAGGAATAGCCATGAGAAGAACAATTATGCTTTAAAACAAACCTCCTACATACTTAACCTGTTTAATCTGGAATCCTAGTCCTTCTGTAATAACAGTTGTCTGATGAGAGAAAGTTAGCACTCACTGTTTTGAAAACAGATTGAGTAGTAGGGTTTATTTTCATGTTGAAAGCTCACACAATTTAAAAGAAAGGGATGTGTGATATGTAATAACAGTGGCTGGTACTTTTTCTGTCTGTTTATATTGCAGTGAAAACAAATGGGTAGGAAAATTTAAGTTAATTTGAAAATATTGTGTAGCTATGCTGGAGGGAACTAATTCAGTGTTGTTTGAATCACTAGAAAGTATTCATTTGTTTAACTAAAAAGACATCGTGGTTGGTTGCTTGGTTGGTTTTTGTTTTTTTTTTGAGACAGGGCTTCTTTGTGTAGCTCTCACTGTCATAGAAGACGTATTTTTTGTTGTTTAATTTAACAAAGCAAGCATGTTTATAAAGCTCTGATGTTATAGATATGGGTGAGTTGGACTATTTCTATGTTTGAGTTTAGTGTTAATCTCACTAAATTGTTTCCGTGTCTGTAACTCCTAATTTCCATATATTTCCTATGTCTTTTTCACTGTTTTCTCCTAAAATGGCCCCTTTATTTGTCTGTAAACATTATTATAGGGCCAGGCATAGTGGCATACACCTCTAATCCTGGCACTTGGGAGGCAGAAGCAGGAGGAGCTCGGAGTTCCAGGCAGCCAGGGCTGCATAGTGAGACCTTATCTTAAAAATCATTGTTAGTCTGAGGCAGAAGGATCATGAGTTTGAGGCTACATCAGCCTAGGCTAGATAATAAGACCGTGTCTCAAGAAAAAAAAAACAAAACTAAGGAGTCAGGCATGCTACTGTGTGCTTATAACCTACTTTGGAGACTGTGACCACCTGAGAATTTGAGGCCAGCCTGGGACAAATAAGACCCTATCTCAAGGGGAAAAAAAATCCAGTTGTGAGTATTTCATGCTCCTAGTTCCAGCACTTGGGAGGCTCAAAGATGGGGATATTTCTGTGAGTTTGAGGCCAACCTGTGCTACATAGTGAATTCAAGGTCAGTCTGGTATACATAGCAAGACCTTGACTGAAAAAAAAATTATGAGAGGCCTGTAGGAAGAGAGGATCGTCTACAGCATACGTGTGTGTGTGTGTGTGTGTGTGTGTGCGCGCGCGCGTGTTCACTATGCAGCGTAAGTTGAGCACCTCAGTAGCTGAATTGCCCTTTTGCTTTCCCGTTGTTCTACTCCTTTGCCCTTTCCAACCTCTGTGTCTTCTTAAGGATGCATGCACATAAACACAGTAGAAAATGTTGTTTTATCTTTTTAATTTTTGTGTCCTTCTAAGGTATCTCACCCTCGATCCTGGGCTTCCTGGCTTTATCTTGTTGCTCTGGCTCTAGTGCAGAGTTTTTCGGCCTTTGTGCTGTTGGTCTTTGAGGCCAGATAAGTTTCTATGAAGGACTTGCTTCGCCATCACAGGTTGCTTGGTAGTGTCCCTGGCCTGTATTCACTGAGAGGCCAGTAATCCTCCCCCTCACCTCTATGTCCCACTTCCACTGAGAATCACTTTTTTACTTCACTCACTTTAAACTGCTGTGTCATTATAAGAGACCTATGTTTTCTGTACCCATGGACGGACATGGACATTTAGGTTGTTTCTGGAATGTCAGTTATTAGGAAGACTCTTTCAGTGAGGTTTTTGTTCATTCTCATTCTCATACCCCACCCCCTTTTTATTCTTTCTGACAGGGTCTCACTTAATAGCTCTAATTGTCCCAAAACTCAATATGTGGACAACATTGGTCAAACTTAGGGCAGTCCTCCTATCTCTGCCTTTCAAGTGCTGCGATTACAGATGTGAGCCACCTCATAATGTCTGTAATTGTAATTTATATTAGCCAGATGAATTAGTCTATATCAGTGCCTTGTATGGTCAGACTGTAAATTTTGCCTGACAAATTATACTCAATTATTCATTTTAGTTTATATTTCTTTGATTGTCATAAGGATTTAAAAAAATCTGTCTGGATGTAACTGTATCCAAAAAAAGAATTGAATTTTTACTATATGAAAATTTATTAAGAATCCAGAAACCTTCAAATCATGAGGCCTTATATTACAGGAATTTAAAACTAGTGTTTGTGCTTCTGTGATGAACTTTAAGAAGTGGTTTTAGGCTGAGTCCATGTTGGGTTTTGTGTCAGAAATGATGGTCTAGTCATGATGCTGTTCTTGTAGAAATGCCATTGCTGTCCGTGTTTAGGGAATGACTAAACTATTTTAATAACTAGACATTAGTCCCTCAGTGTCGTTGAATGCTTTTCTCAGAGTCACGCATTATTAATAGCTGCATGTCAGGCCTGTCTCTTTGATATTGTGATTTTCCAAAGCTTGCATTTTTTTTGTACCATATGAAATTGCTTATATGCTATTTCCTGAGCCATTTTACTAAATGCAGTGCAAGGTTACAATACTTAGTCCTTTTATACTTAAAGACATTTAAAAATTTAAAGGTAGGTATAATGTGTATTACAAAGTCAATTAGATTTGTATATGAGTCCATATATATGTATTAGCAGTAAAAGGGAGATGGATTCCTTTGAAGTTTTGTGTGTAAGGTTCAATTGAAATAGAGTTTTGAAAAACAAAGCAAAAGAAAAATGTATACATTCATAGTTTCTTTGCCATACTTAAATTGAGATGTAGTGGGAAATCCAGCTTCATTAATGTAGTTTTCATTTATATTCAGACATTTTCTTCTGATCTGCCTAGTATGTAAATCCCATACATTTAAAGGGCCTGTCTTAGTTTCTTTCTGTGACAAAATACTCAATAAGAAGTAACTTGAAAGATTGATTTGATTCGTGGTTTGAACTCATGAAAAGATGCTTAACATTACTAGTAATTAGGAAATCTGGATCAAAACCACCATGAGATATCTTTTCGTACCTATTAGAATGGCTAGGGGAGAAGTCAGAGCCAGGATAATTTCAATTTTTAGGATGATTAAAAATAAAAAAAATAAAACATAAAATAAAAATTTCTCAAAAAAATAAATGAAACTAAGCCCACTCTACACATATACCATAAGGAGCAGTTAGCAGCAAGTGTCTCTGAGGAGGTAAAGAGACTGGCATCCTCATATACTGTTGGTGGGAATTCACAGCGAGACAGCTGCTTTGGAATATACCCTGGCAGTTCCTCAGACAGTTAATCAGAGTTATATGATACAACATGCCCACTCTTCAGTATTAAGTAAAGGAAATCAAAATTTATACCAACATTTATAATCTCAGGATTTATAAGACCCCAAAATGGAAATGACTCAAATGTCCATCAAAATGGATATTTTTTTCAACTGTAAAAGCAATGGTGTATTGGTATGTGCTACAATGTGAATTAAAGTTGAAAACAAGCAAAATGAAAGATACTGGTCATATATTACATGCTGAGTTTGATCCCCTGGAACCCATATGGTGAAAAGACAGAACTAATTCCTACAAGTTGTCCTCTGACCTCTCCTGTGTACATGTGCACACATAAGCAAACACGCACTTCCCTCCCCTCTTATTTATTTGACTCTAATTGTTACTATATCTTGAACTATATCTAATTGTTACTATGATCTTGAACTATTTTTTAAAATATTTTATATGGATGGGTGTTTTGCCTGCATGTATGTCTGTGTACCATGTGTGCCTGGTGCTCAAGAAGGGCAGAAGTAGGTGTTGGATCCCCTGAAACTTGAATTACAGATGGCTGTGGATGCTGGAAGTTAAATTCAGGCTTTCAGGAAGAGTAGCCAGTATTCTTGATTGAATAGTTCTCTCTCCAGTGCCTGGCCTTAAATTCTTTATGTAGATCGGGATTTTTTTGTTTTTGTTTTGTTTGTTTTGTTTTTCAAGACAGGGTTTCTCTGCGTAGCCCTAGCTGTCCTTGAACTCACTTTGTAGACCAGGCTGGCCTGGAACACAGAAATCCACCTGCCTCTGCCTCTCGAGTGCTGGGATTAAAGGCGTGTGCCACCACCTCCCGGCCAGGATATCCTCCTGCCACAGCCTCCCCAAGTCCTGAGATTACAGGATGCACCACCACACCTGTTGTCCACAATGCCTTTTGTGAGCTAGTCTTGGAAATTATATTTTGTCATGTGCATTATAATCTATTCATTGACAGCATCACCAAGTCTAAGACACACTCATGAAAGGAGTTGAAGTCTGTCTCTCGAAGGGAGAAGAGTCTGTGAATGTGTTATAAACACACTACAGCAGTGGTCTGCACTCTTCCTAAGGCTGTAATCCTTTAATACAGTTCATGTTATGCTGACCCCAACCGTAAAATTATTTTTGTTGCTACTTTTCAACTGTAATTTGATACTGTTATAAATTGTTATATAAATACCTGTGTTTTCCAGTGGTCTTAGGTGACTCCTGAAAAGGGTCACTTGACCCCCAAAAGGGTCACAATCCACAGATTGAGAACTGAACTGCTGCATTATAAGATAACAGAGAACTTTGGTAAGCAATGAGCAGAGTCAATAAGCAAAGTTTGGAGCTGCATGTTAGAAGATGGGGAGTTCTATAGAAAAAAAGAGGGAAGGAGAATCAGGCTGTTTGTGTTGAAGGCCTTTAAGTTGGCATTTAAGCATGGTGTTGACATATGCCTTCATTACAAAGGTTACAGACTTAAAAGGGATCAGAAAATTAGCTAGGCAGATTTCTAAAAGAGTCACCCCAAACCAAGAAAATAGCTAAAACCAAAGGCCATGAATAGCATGTGTGGTGAATGGTTGAGGGTCAGAGAGGTCAGTTTGAGGTGGGCAGATAGGGGAAATTATGTAGGACTCTATGAATATTACCTGGGATAATATGTTTCATAATCAGGAAAGTAGTTTATAAGGGCAAGTTTCTTATATTTTGCTTACTTATTTAGTGTGTGTATGTGTGTGTGTGTGTGTACATGCATGTGCCTACATGTAGATGTCAGAACAATTGTAGGGAGTTGTTTCTGGGGTCTTGAACTCAGATCACCAGGCACAAAATCCCCTTACCCACTGAGCTATTTTGTTGGTCCCAAGGCAAATGAAATTTATTATTTGGAGTGTTGTATGTTTTTTATTAGCTTAGCCATAGAATCTACTTTCTTTATTTAATCAAAGGTTGGTTAAAACTTTATCCTCAACAAGTATAAACAAATGCATATTTTATTATTAGCACATTTTCAATTGGAGGTGTGTGGGAAAAGGTAAGTAAAGATTATTTCCATGGTTAAATTAATGATTTTATTGTCTCCAACAGGAATGTAAAGACATCAAAATGGAACCAAGTGTGGATGCAAATTCAATTACTATCACTGTTGAGGGAATGACATGTATTTCCTGTGTCCGGACCATTGAGCAGCAAATTGGGAAAGTGAATGGTGTCCATCACATTAAAGTAAGTTATTCTCTGTAAATTAGTAAGATGCCATCAACAAGAATTCTGTTAAGAATAGCTTCTAGGACTGGAGGTTGGCTTAGTGGTTAAGAAGAGCACTGACTGTTCTTCCAGAGGTCCTGAGTTCAATTCCCAGCAATGGCATGGTGGCTCACAACCATCGTAATGGGATCTGATGCCCTCTTCTGGTGTGTCTGAAAACAGCTACAGTGTACCCACATACATTAAACAAACAAACAAATAAATAAATCTTTAAAGAAAAGAATAACTTATAATACTGGAATTGAAGAAATCATACCAACACCTTTGACAAAAAAGAATGCTATTACACTGTTAACTCCAATATTAAATAATCTACATAAATACTTATTATCATTTATAAGTCTTACTGCTCCAACTACTACTACTAATCCGATTAATTCTGTTTTAAGGAAGGAAAGTCAGACATTGTTGAGGCAGGAGTCCAGGAGTCTATAGACCAGTCTGGATAGCATGAGCAGTCCAAGTCTACCCCCAAAAAGCAAAGAAAAAGGACACTGTTCACATATGGACTCCAGTGTGCTAATATATATGTGCTTTTTGTTCCTCCTAATTTCTACCTTTTCATTTGGTAAAGGGTCTTGTTATGTAACCCAAAATGGTCTTGAGCTCAGGATCCTCCTGCCTCAACCTCCCCCAAGGGCTAGAATTTTATGTATATAGACCATGACCAGATTTACTTTTTTTCTTTTAAAGATTTATTTATTTATTATATGTAAGTACACTGTAGCTGTCTTCAGACACTCCAGAAAAGGGCATCAGATCTCATTATGGATGGTTGTGAGCCACCATGTAGTTGCTGGGATTTGAACTCTGCACCTTTGGAAGAGCAATCGGGTGCTCTTACCTGCTGAGCCATCTCACCAGCCCCCAGATATACTTTTAACTTAATGCTAGATGAAAATATATAATCTCAGAGAACGAGCTAGGAGTTTATCTTTTATAGCATGGTGGCCATTTTGTGAATACGGTTGATATGAAATATATAGAACATTATACATCATTATTTTTTAACATTCTTTGAGCATTAGCAGCTTTTTCACTACTCTGTGCTTGCAATTAATGTTCAGGTCATTTGCCTTTTGGGCGGCAGTATTGCAGTTTGAACTTAGGGCCTTGCACATGGTAAGCAAGAGCTCTATCACTAAGCTGTATGCCTAGCTGGTTGTTCACTTTTACTTCTTTTGGGGGTTTTGAAATGAAATTGTGCTAGGCTGGCCTGGCAGTCTGGGGCCTAGTTGTACCTCAAGCTATAAATCTTCTGTCCTCAGTTTTCAGAATGCTGAAGCTTAGGCTGTTAAAAAGCCTTTCCAACACTGTAGGGGGGCGCCTGTGGCTGACCTTTCTATTTTTGGGTATTATATTTCACTTTGGAGGTAGCTAGCAGGGCAGGGTCTATTCGTGTAGCCAGGCTTGTCATGGGCTCATAATATAGCTTAAACTAGCCTCAAAATTTGACTTATCTGTCTCAGCCTCCTGAGTGCTACGAGTATAGATGGGGGCCACTCTGCCTGCCATTTGCTTGACGTTTTCTTAAGAGTATTTTTCATTGTTTTGTTTGTTTGTTTGAAACATGGTCTAGGTAGCTCAGGCTGACCTTGAATCTGATATGCATCCAAGGCTATCCTTGAACTCTTGATTTTCCCACTTCCAGTCTTCCAAGTACTAGGATTACAAACATAAGCCATCTTGCCTGACTAAGAATACTTTAATGAAGTATTTTATGAATTTATTTAAGAATTTATTTAACAAGTATTTCAGATATACAGAAGTAGAGAGACTAGTGCAAGAGACCCCCACATCTAGGCTAGTCCTTGCTGTTTGTTTGTGTGACATTGTCACAAGTTGGATTTGGTCAGCTGTTGTGATCCTGCTGCAGAGTTAGTCTAGACCTTCCTGTCTATTGTATGTAGTAAGGCAGAGCCCCTGACTAGTGCATTATAATTACTAGTATATCTCTATGCTGATGGCCATTTCTACGCCTGTTGTTTGTTTTTTTCTTTAAATTTTTATTTTATTATTTTTTATTTAAATTTTTATTTTATTATTTTTTGTATATGGGTGTACCATGCACATGCAGTGCCTTTCAGGCCAGATAAGGCCACTGGATTCTCTTGGACTGGAGTTACAGATGGTTGTGAGGGGCCATGTGGGTGCCAGGACTTGAACTAGTATCCTCTGGGATAGCAGTCAGTTCTCTTAAACACCGAGTCCTCCCTCCAGCCTCTGTTTTTTATCTCTCGTGTTTTGAGACAGGCTCTCTGAAGCCTAGTCTGGCCTGGAATTTGCAGTGATTCTCCTGCCTCTGTTTCACAAATGCTGGGGTTAGAGGTGTGTGTCACAATGTCTGGCTTCAAGCTTAATTTTTTTTAAAAGAACTAAACACACATATTTCTGTATGTGTGATATATGAATGTATGTGTCTCTGTACTCATGGAAGCTAGATGTCTTCATGCCACTGTCTTCCTGAATGCTCTCCAACTTGATTTTTTAGGTAGGGTCTCTTAGAAGCCTGAAGCTTACCAGTTGGCTACGTTTGCTAGCTAGCACATCCCAGAGAGTCTCTTGTGTCTTTCTCCTTAGTACTAGGATAAGGGGTGTATGATATCATACCCGAATATTTATGTGGGAGCTGGGAACTGAGTTTGATAGGGGTAAGACTCCAAACCAGGGGAGCTATGGAGACAGTTCAATTGTTCCTGTTGTCGTCGTTTAGACCCTCACTCCTATCTCTTGTAGCCTTCTGAGAGTCTCTGCACTGAGATTAATTTATCTCATTTCACTATTTTCCCACACACCCATACTCTGCTGTCCTGCAGCTTATCCATAGAGGTCAAGGAAATGAACAAAGAGCCCCTTTCTTGTCAGAGTGTTAAAGATTCCTGGGCGTACTTGGGAGGAGGCAGGACAATAGTTAAGATGAGGCTGCCTGGGCTTTATAGCAAGTTCCAGTTGAAAGTGGGCCACATAGCAAGACTCTGGCTCAAAAACAATCTGTTTGAAGATTCCTATTATAAGAACAATAATATACAGAACTGTTTTCTTAACTATTAAGCTACAGATTGTTTAGACTTGAGCATGTTTATTTTTACTGCTGGAGCTTAATAAGTTAATTCCAGTATGTAGTATTCTTGCTGGATTTTGTTCTCATTTGTACAGTGCATCTGACATCTTAATATTTGTTTTCACTGTTTAAAAAATTACCTCATAGTGATGGTTGTTGTATTTTTGGAGGTTTTCTGTAATTTTGCTTTTATGCAGTGCTCATTATAATGCTGTTAGAACATAAATGCCACTTTGGATTTTGATCAGCTTGTTTCAATCCCAGAATGCTTTCCTGTGAGCAGTTGAGATCCACATGCAAACGTTGCATTTTTAGACATACTACTAAGAGCAGATGTTTTTGAGATGGGATCTCACTCTGTGGCTACAGTGCATAGCTGTAGCTGGCCTCATACTTGTGGCAATCCTCTTGCCTCAGCCCCTCCCCCCCCCCCCGGGTGCCACTATCACAGGTGGAAACTTCCAGATGTTAATATTTTAAAAGGAGCTTTGTCCAAATATACACCCAATTTAGCACATAGTTTAAAATTGAGGATTCACCAGATTTCTTTTTATGAACATATCTCTATTACATTGGATCTAGAAGTTTTGTGTATCCCTAGATTATATACTTGGTCTCTGCTTCATCTAGATCCTTAACTACTTAATCACCAGAGATGTCAGATGGTTTCGGTTTCTCAGAGAAATACAGGATTTATACATTATTGTCTATATAATATTCTTGTTCCTGATTCTTCTCAGCATCTTGAATAGACTGATTTGTTCTCTTTATTTTGATTATGAAACATTGACTAAGTGGCACATCATGATTCTGTTTGAATTTCCTCAACTCAAGAGACATGTGAGAATATTCACGTGCGTTTGGATTCTCTTTTTAAAATAGGAATCTGTAGGTACTTTTTCTCCATCTCTTTCCTACTCTTGGTTAGAGCAGATGGAACAAACTGTGAGTTCAGGTTAGTATTTGCCTAGTGGAAAACTGTCCTGCTGCCCTGACTCCGATCAGCAAAGGTTAAGCAGACAGTTGTCCTTAAGCTTCCCTCCTGTCTTGCGATCTGTGTTGCCTGAAGTTTTCCTCCCAGAGGCATCCATGTGAATACCTAGGCATGCACTTACTATCTTTTTTGGGGGGGGTTGGTTTTTTCGAGACAGGGTTTCTCTGTGTAGTCCTGGCTGTCCTGGAACTTACTCTGTAGACCAGGCTGGCCTCGAACTCAGAAATCTGCCTGCCTCTGCCTCCC
>NC_034613.1:91766364-91770028 GCF_900095145.1 Mus pahari
TGGGGGCCCTGTGTTCCATCCAATAGCTGGCTGTGAGCATCCACTTATGTGTTTGCCAGGCACTCAGCCCGTGCTCTTAACCTAGCTCTTCTGTCCCCTCTACTGTTTCTTCAGATATACCAGGTCAGTCTCAAACTCAGTCTGTAGCTGAGGATGTCCTTGAATTCTTGATCTTCCCCTCTTACTCTGAAGTACTGAGAATATAGGCCACCATATTAGGCAGCCCTTGTGTGTGTGTGTGTGTGTGTGTGTGTGTGTGTGTGTGTGTGTTGCTAGAGATCGAAAGTTGGGCTTTGTGTATGCTAGAAAGCCCTCCATCCCCAGCTAGATTCTATTTTAATATTTTCAAGCACATTGGTATTCCTCAAAGCAGGCTACCTGTGCCCCACTCAGATGTAAAATCGCTATTTCCACTTCTAATAAGGTCTGTTTAAAGTCAGACAAATGTAAGTGCATCTTGATTAAACAGTAAAGGCAGAAGACTGGGGCTGTACTATAAAAGCACTTTGGGAGTTATAGGAATACCAGTGGCAGATCCGGAAGGCTGTACTTTCCAGGGCACATTTGTAATTTGATTGCTGAACCTGAAAAGAAACACATCATCAACCTTTTCCAGCTTTGCTCTCCTCGGCTCTGTCAAAAGCTTTTTATTAAATAGGGTACATTGTGACCTTTTTTCCCTTTCTTTTGAAAAATATTTTACTATTAAGCCTTTAGACTCAGAGATTTATTGAGAAGTTAATGAAACTTTAGTTTCAGAGCTTCTGTCTGCATTAACTTCCCTTTAAGACTCTGGAAAGAGTCTCAGATGTGCTCATATGAATATGTGTTTTGTTTGCTTGCTTTGAGACTGGGCCTTACTATAACCCAAGCTGGATTTGAAATCGTGACCTTCTGTACGCTTGCTTCAATCTGCCTGACTTATTTTGTTTTTATGTTGGAACTTAGCCAAAGGTTAAGAAGTGACATAGGTTCTCTTTGAGTAGCCAAGGCAGGATTTGAGCTTGCCTCAGTCTCCTAAGGGCAGGGATTGCAAATTTATTCTATTATGCCCATGGTCATGGTTTGTACAGTTTGCAAAAGCAATTTTAACAGTCTTTTAATACACTACTGTCCTTTCCACTTCATCTCTCTCTCTTAACAGAAGTTCCCTTTGTGTTGAGTGGCTGAAGTATATATGAGCATTTGGATGGTCTAATGTGGGGTTGGTCAAGTTGGAGGTATGCTTAGTTTAAGGTTACTGGGGTATTTGGCTTTGGGTGGTTGGTTCTCGGTTAGATCTTTTTAGTGAGGTTTCCATTAGGAATTGTGGTATAGGAATGACTCCCTATCTATTGTGCTGCCTCCCCCAGGATCTTAGCATGTAGATGCCAGGTCTGATAGAAAACTATAATTTTATATAAATTTATATAATTGTCTATAACTATTTTTATAAAAAATAAATAGAATTACCTTAGAGAGTATATAAGATAAGTCTGCACAAGGGATTATGAAATGCCCTGAAATCTTATAACTTATATATGAAAGAAACTCAGGACTTTCCTCCAACTTGCCAGCAGCTATAAAAACTGAATGTGTAATTGTAATGCTGGAAAGGATCTTTCAAACAATGGCTGAACAAATCTTCTAGGACTAGTGATGCTTAGGGATAGATACAGCATTCTGTCACCAGCATTATAGAGCAGACAGAGGAAACTACCATTCAGTCTGCAGGAAAAATGGAATTATTTTATAAAATCATCAACACCAAATAACTATAGTTGAAAGTATAGGTAAAGAAACTTAGTTATAGAGATGTTTCAGATATCATTAATTAAAATGCTAGTTTTATGGAAGTTTGTGACATCTTTTTCTGTGTTTACCAGACTCTCACTATGTACCCTTGGATGTTCTGGAACTCTCAATATAGTCTAGCCTCCAAGCCTTAGAGATTCACCTGTTTCTTTATTTCTAGTGCTAGGATTAAAGATGTGTACCACCATACCTGACTAAACCTTTATCTCTGGAAAGTTTGGAATCTGTGTTCTTTCTCTCACTCACTCTTTTGCTCTCTTGCTCACTCTTGTACACATGCAGTAAAAAAAAGATTGAAAAGAAGTTTGTAATTCGTAGTTTATTTGTGCATGCACATGTGTGACAGGCTTGCTGTTGGCTCAAGGTGGCCTTCAACTCCTGATTCCTCTACCTTTGGGTGTTGGAATTACACGCTTGTAGCTCGATGGCCCGATGTAACTTGTAATTTTTGTTTTATATTCATACTACTTACTTCTGTATAGAATTTTGATGTTTGTAGTTTTATGGTTTTTTTCCTTATAGAGGTGCCTCCAATTGTTTGCCTCAGAGGCCCTCAAAAGTGCATTTATTTCTTCTAGGCACCATTTATAAAATGTTTTTGTCCAGATATAATTTATAGTCAGAATGTAGTTCAATATGGAAATACACAAATACTGATCACTTTTCAAAGAATTTAAAGGTTTACATTTTCTGGATCATAACTTTTGAGGTTATACCATGTTGTTGGTGTCTTTACGTGTAAATGATGCAGGCCCTTACACATGCAAGACAAACACTCTAGCACTGACCTATATCTACAGCTTCTGTGAAGCCAATTTTAAAAACAGGTTTGGGAGAACAAAATTCGGACTAAGTCAAGGCGTCCCTGCTACTGTTTGGAATGAGGTAATAAAGCTGTGATGTTGAAATGAGTGGGGCTACTTTATTGAATCATACAGCAGTGGAAGACATTGAAGCTTTAACTCAAAGAGAGTGGAGAGCCAGGAAGTCTCTAAATCTGAAATAAATGGAATATCATTATTTACCTTTTTAGCTTTAGCATTTAAATTCATTCTGGGAATTTTGTCTGAAATTATATTGTTATTGAGTGTAACATCCCTATTTGTCCTGCTAGAGCTAGCACAGTAGACTTTAAAGGGATTAACCTGAAGTTTAATTGAATCACCCCAGTGGTCTGTTCAGAGGAAATATAATATGAGCAGATACTGTGGAGATTGTTCTCTTTGATTGTTTGGCTTTTTTGAAGTGGGAATGTAATCAAATTTTCTTAGATACAGGAATTGAATGGCTGCAAAGGTTAATGCCTTATTAACCTGAAACTTAGAGCGCTAACTTTTGGAGTTTGTTCCCCATTTACTCTCTTTACATAGAGTAGCCCTTAACAGTGATCCCGGGGATCTGGGGAGATGGCCCAGTGCATACAATGTTTGCTGCACACGCAGGAGAAACAGAGGACCAGAGTTTGGATCCCTTGCACCCATGTAAATCCCAGGTGGGCGTAAAATGAAGGGGCGAGTGCTTGAGGACAGCAGTGGCAGCCGCTGCCATCCACACATGAGTAAATGTACCTGCAAGCATGTGCTCTCACAAATGAGAACATATAAATACATATGCATCATACACCATGCACATACTGGAGAAGGATCTGCAAGTGCTAGCAGTTAGAAAAGTCCTCCTGTGGTTCAATAAACACATTCTTTGTTCCTCTTAGGATAACTTAAGGTTTTTGTTAAAAGGGAGCACGCACACTGATTGTTTTTCAAACTGATGCCCTCTTGCCAACACTATATATATTAGGATAAACCAACATTCTGATTATTATAAAACTAGTGAATAGGAACGGTAGAGCTTGCTGTTCTTTTTTTTTTTT
>NC_034613.1:91770083-91773038 GCF_900095145.1 Mus pahari
TATGAGCCACCATGTGGTTGCTGGGATTTGAACTCCGGACCTTTGGAAGAGCAGTCGGGTGCTCTTACCCACTGAGCCATCTCACCAGCCCGCTTGCTGTTCTTATAGAGGACTGGAGTTCAGCTCCCAGCACCCATATGGCAGCTCATAACCGTCTATAACTCCAGGTTCAGAAAATTTGATCCCCTCTTCTGAACTCTGTGGACATCAAGCGTGCATATGGAGCACATCCATACAATGCCAGGCTTACAGTCACATAAAGAAAAACAAAGAAATCAAAAAATATTAATGATTAATCATACATCCACAAAGACATTGTCAGTTATTCAAAGAAGCTTAGGTTCAGAACTCTAGTCCAGAAATCAAAGAAAGCTCAATTCCAAGGTAAAACCTAGCAGTAGAGAAATGCTATATTTCTCTTTTATACTGCTGCATTTGAATTTTTATGTGAATAACTATGCATTTATTGTATACTTTTGAAGCAATTGAAATCTATTGGGATGAGATTTAACAAATTACTCAATTTAAAAATAGCTTACTTTATGAAAAGCACTGTTAATATATATATTATATATATATTTGTACAAATCTAGGAAATATCTGTCTCAAAATATTTGAAGTTTTAGATTGTTTTTGGATTATTGTCTTAGTTCTAAAAATTGCCTTTTGCAGGCTCATAATTGCTATAAGTGGTAACCTTTCTTTTGATTAGTCGAATAGGATAAATACTTGCTGGTTCGGCGTGTCCATGCATGTATGAGAGAGACAGATAGACAGATATTCATGTGTGGAGACTAGAGGACAAGTTGTTGGATTTGGTTCTCTTCTTTCATAATATAGGTCCTGGGACTCAATCTTGAGTTGTTATACTTGGTGGTAAGTACCTTTATCCACTAAGCCATCTTGCTGGCACAGTTTTAAGCTTTTATAGAACAGCACAGCCAAAAAAGGAATATTTTGTGTGGTTGTGTGGTATACTCAGGAAACTAAAGAGATGGGATGATTTTTAAAGGTTATCACGTTTTATATTATCTAAGAATCAAACATACAGACTTATGTATTTATGCAGTTTACATAGAAATTGTATGTGGAGAAGTATGCTACATCTGGATTTCTTCCCTCTCCTCTCCTCTCCTCCCTCCCTCCCTCCCTCCCTCCCTGCTTTCTTACTATGTTTCTTGGTTTCTTTTCTTTCTTGGTAGAGCCCCACTGTGTAGCCCGAGCTGACCTGGAAATCACTATATTCCAGGTTGGCCTCAAACTTGCATTGCACTGATTCTCCCTCTTCAGCCTCTTAAGTGGTGGAATGGCAGGTATGAGCCACCATGCCTAGTTTTATGTCTGAATTTCATGTTTAACACTTCAAGAGACTTAAAAAGTTATAAGCACTAATATAAATTATGTGAACAGTTACCCCTGTCTCAAAATTGTGGTGGTGGTGGTGGTGGGTAGCCTCAAACTCAAACATGTAGTACAGGATGACCTTGGAGCTGTGGCCTTCTGTCCATAGGCGGGTGCCACTGCACCTGTTGTTGCTAAGATCACAGAGTACCATTAGTTTGCTTTCCTTTGTTCTCTCCTTGACTGCCTTCCAACCGCAGTTTATACTCCTCTGTCTCTAGCGCTTCCTGTGTTCATAATCCGTAGGCTGTTCTGATTACATTCAAAGGGACTTGACATAGTGGAAATTAGTTTCTCTGAAAATAAAAACAACAGCATTGTTTCCTAATGCAAAATTCTGTAGTGACTCTGGCACCGAGTAGGGAGGTGGAGGAGGTGATTTAGGGACAAGAGGAGCATATGAAAGGAGAGCTGCTCAGTCACAGAATTACACCCCCCCCCGCCCCCTGCTACCAGCAATTTCCAGCTCTCCACAGCCTTGCCTGCTTTTCCTCACCATTGTGTCTCTGGCAGCAGTACAATGAATGGCAGGCACATAAAGGACATTCAGTAAATATTTGCTAGGAAAATAAATGCCGACTTAGTACCCAAGAGTTTGGCACTAAAAACTGTCCTGTGGTGTCCTGTGGTGTCCTGTGGTGTCCTGTGGTGTCCTGTGGTGATTCCCAGCTACTGCGTGACCTTTTTCTCAAAAGGACGTTTTTGCTTCCTTTGAAACTTTAGGTTTCTAAAGTCTCTTTATTGTAAGTTGAGTGCTAATACCACCCATACCCCAAAGTGATCTCTGCTAAGCATGGCTATCTAGCTTTAAAACATACAAATAGAAGTAACTAAATAAGGTTGTATCTTCTTCTGAAGTATGAATACCGGGAAATATTACTTTTTATTGATTATTGTTGTTTGAGACAGGGTTTCATAAAACCTAGGCTGGCCTCAAACTCACTATGTGGACCTAACCCCCATAAGCAAAGAATGTTACAAACCATTTAAAGAGACTTATCAGCTATGATATCTTGAAACTTAAAAAGAAAAAAGATCATTTAAGTTAGTACTTTTAAATAGTGCCATGGTCCCCACCACAGAGCTGTGCAAGCATCTTGAGCCGTAATGGAAGTGTTTTCTATATGCCTCACTGGCATCACAGGCACCAGCTGTTAAGGACAGGGAGGGAGTGAAGCTCTGTTCCAGGATTTTTAACCTTACTTGAATTTCTTACTTTAAAAAAAAAGTCATGCAGAATCAGATATGGTGGCACACATCTGTAATTCCTGCATTTGTAAGGCTGAGGAGGGAAGATTGTGAGTTAGAAGTAAACACAGGCCAAAGTTTCACCCTATCTAAAACTTTTGCTAATTAATAATATTGACTTTTTTTTACGTGTATAATAATTAGGATTTTTTTCTTCACATTTTTTTCTAATTTTTGCATTAAAATCAGAGTTCTATACTTGATATGCATTTTTATTTTTGTGACTTTTTGTTTAGTTTTGGTTTGGTTTGGTTTTTCGAGACAGGGATTCTCTGTATAGCCCTGGCTGTCCTGGAACTCACTTTG
>NC_034613.1:91773208-91791126 GCF_900095145.1 Mus pahari
AAAAAAAAAAAAAAAAAAGAATAGGTTCCCGTCTTGCTGAGTACAAAAGCTAAAACAAGCACAGCTAAAACATAAAGGCCTGGAGAAAGACATACTGCCTACTATAGTGAAGGTGATTACAGTATTATTTCCAAAGCTGGGCTTACCTGTTAGAAAGGAAGCTTGGGGCTTTTTAAAATTTCAGATCCTACATATTTTCATGCAGGGGCTGGCCCATTGTTGAGCATGCTCAGTTACACAGTACATGCCCGATTGTGTTAGGTAAGGCCATGATTTAAGAAGGAAAGATAATAGACAAAGTGTGTGTCATGCTTAGCCTAAGGTAGTGGAGCACGTGTTCAAAAGGTTAGGACAAGGAATGCTTCTGGCCATGTTCCATTTGTATCTTAAAGTTTTAGCTGAAAAGATAATTGTTTGAAGGTATCTTAATATAAAAGTTTACTCCTGAATGTTCCTGTCCCATGTAGCGGCTCTCAGAAATGCATGTGCAGATTCATTAAGAGCAGCAGCAGCAGCAGCAGCGGCAGCAGCAGCAGCAGCAGCAGCAGTACCAGCACCAGGCAGCACAATGCCACCATTCCTGAAACCGCCCTGTACTTACTGCCTAAGCCCAATGGACACATAGGCCCTGACAACCAGCGGTCTTTTCTCCCACTTCCCCTTTAGCTAGACTGTCTAAAGTACCTTAAAACCTTTTCTTTGCAACATTTAAGACTACCAGAGGTCCTTGCACAGGCTAAGAAAATATACACTTGCATTTGTTTCCTTAATCAGAATGGCATGGGCTTCAGATGACTGACATTAAAAGAGATCTATTTAATAACAAGGAACTGCATTGATACTGGCTACAAGTCATTATATAATGAGAAAGCTAGCCTTTAAAAAGCTATATATTTATAAACTATAATTTGAAAAAAATGTTTTAATTTTATTATTTTATTTTATATGTATGGGTGTTTTGCCTAGATGTAGTTTTATGCCTTTAGAGGGCATTGGAGCCCCTGGAACTGGAGTTAAAAATAAGGCTGTGAACTGCCATGTGGGTGATGGGGATTGAACCAGGGTTTTCTGCAAGTATAGTAAATACTCTTACTAGGCCATCTTTCCAAGCCCAAGCTTTATTTATTTTTATTTTGTATATATGGGTATTTTGCCTACATGTATATCTGTGCACCATGTACATGTGTAGTGCCCATGGAGGCAAGAAGATAATGTTGAGTCTAGATGATGATGGAACTGGAATTACAGATAGTTGTTAGCTGCAATATGGTGTCAGGAATTGAATCCCCGTTCCTTGAAAGAGGTGTCAGTGCTTTTAGGCATCTTTCTAGAACCTGTATGTTGTCTTTTAGGGCAAAGTCTTACTATTGGTCCATGCACTATAGCCCAGGCTGACCTTGAACTCACAATCTTCCTACCTTATCCCCCTGAATACAGGAATAATAGGAGTGCACCATCATGCATAGCTTTTATTTCTCTGCTTTTTCATAGAAAATGTTATATGATATAATCTAAAACCAATATAAATTGTTTTTCCATTTATATTTTGGATCATTTACACTAGTACTCTCTTCTAAAACTTAAAAAAAATGGCTAGTCAATTAGAGTTATCTGAGCCCTAGGAACTTCTGTGCCATGATCGCATTTCAATCTTTGTTTTTTTGAGGCAAGGTTTCTCTGTGTAGCCTTGGCTGTCTTGGAACTCACTCTGTAGACCAGGCTGGCCTTTAACTTGGTGATCTGCCTGCCTTTACCTCCTGAGTGCTGGGATTAAAGGTGTGTACCACCGTTGCCCAGCCATATTTCAAATGTTTATCAAATGTATTGTTATCAGTTACAAAGCTAAAGGAAGAAATAAAAAAATAAGTTTATTAAAATATGCAAAGGGAGTTAGAGAGATGGCATAGTTAAGAACACTGTCTGTTCTTCCAGAATATGTGGGTTTGATGCCCAGAACCTATATGATGGCTAGCAACTATCTGTAACTTGTGTTTTAGGGGATATTAGGGCCTGTTCTGGTTTCTTTTGACACTACATATGCACTTTACACAGACACACATGTAGCCAAAACACCCAGCCACATTTTTTAAAATCTAAAGGAAAAAATTAAACAGAATATTTAACTTTACAATTATCACAGAGGATTTAAAAGGAGATTACCTACTCTAAATTACTTTAGTCAATTGTATTTTTTTGTTGTATGGAACTAAGCTTTGTACTAGAAATAATAATGGTACCTATCTTTTAAGTGTTCGCACATTATTCTGCTGCTATCTCAAAATGAACAGTTCTTGCATTGAGTTAATCACTTCTATTCTAATCTGCTAAGTACCTCTTGTTTCCCTCCTCTCTGATACCATTTAACACCACTGCCATCTGCCCATTGGCCCAAACTAGAAAACTAAAAGTCATCCTGCTCAAGTGTCCTTACCATCTATCTGTATCTGTATCTGCTGAGCATGTCTTAGAACTACCTCTGTTCATCTTTTCCTCATAATTAATTAATTAATTCAGAGGTTGTATTATACTATTCTTGCAATTGGAGTAGCATCCTAGTTGGTATTTCTCCAGCCACCCCATCATCTTCTATACTACTTCTGCAATAATTCTTATCCAAAATACAGATCTCATGCCTTCTTCCTGTGTAACTTTTTCATGGCACTCTATTACCACTAAGATAAAGTACAAACTATTATTGACATAAGACCTCATAATAGAACAATTCTTTCATCCCCAGGCTATCACACTTTTCTACATTTGTGCTTCTGTTTGTCTGCAGTTTCCTCATATGCCATGAATCCATTTGTATTTTAGTATATATTATTTCCTCTAAGGAGCCTTTTTTGAGCTGTAGTCTCAGGGATTAATGGTTAACCACCGTCTCTATATTCTCTGTCCCAGTGTTGATCCATGTGAGTGTGTCATATTCAGCATTGGGTCCTAAGAATCCCATTTCCTAGCACATCTATCAAATACTTGGTAAATATTAACTGTTCTTTGTTTACATTTATTTTATAACTCATTTGTGCTACAAAGAACTTTCTTACTTATAAAAACCCTGGAAGATAATAGGGCATGTCCTTCCCCTACCCCTGTGTTTGTGGGTTGGTACTGGGAAGTATATCCAGGGCCTTGTGAATGGAAAGCATCTATTCTACCACTGAGCTATACTTTCATCCTTTAATAACATTTTAAAAAGATTAAAAAGATTAGACTTCATATTACCTTCTGTTTTATATTTTAAAGGGTTATTTATTTATATACACAGGTGTGAGGGCTCGTGGATCCTCAAAGGCCAGAAGAGAGCTTTTAGTATCTTCATCTATCACCTTCTCACTTTCCCTTTTGAAGGAAATTTCTTTTCTTGCTGGCTGCAAACCTGGCCACCAGAAAGCTCCAACAATCCTCTTGTCTCTGTCCCACTTTGAGTAACAGACATGTGTGAGATGCCTGAAATGTTATGTAGATGCTGGGATATGAACTCATGATTGCACAGCAGATGATCTTAAGTACTGAGCCATTTCTCCAGCCCTATCTTTCATTTTCTATAGTAGTCTCATTTCCTGTATAACCTTTTAAATATGTATAATTGCAGTAATTTATGACAAGATATGTTAGGAAAATGTAGTCTGTATTCACTTGTGAAATTCTAGCGTGTGCTTGTTAGTGCACATACTTCACAGCCTGACTGGTACCACATGGAGCCCACACATTGCTCTTTTCGGAAGACATTTTCAATGAGAGTAACAAAGGAGAAAGCTTCACTGAGAAACCACTACTTTCTAGTGCTGTTATTTATTTCATTCTTGAGTGTTGATTGATATTCTCTCCTTAAAATTCATTTTATTTTTAATTTTTATTTTGTTGAGATTTTGTATATGAGTATGGAATTTATCTCATTTCCATCACTTTCTCTCCCCTCACCATTTCCTCCCATGTCTCCCTACACTTCTCAAATTCATGCCCTCTTCTTTAATTATTATTGCTACATGTTCTCACACACATACATGTTGCATGTAGCTTTAGCTCCAGGAACAGACTGCGCTACCAGCCCCCGCTCAGAATATTGCAATCGCAGATGAAAACCACAGACACATACACTTGTTCAATTTCAACTTGCCTTTTTGGCATAATTGCTGGGCTCTACTTATCACCTGGAGAAGTGTGCCCTTATCAGTACTCTTAGCTCCATACCTCTCCACTGCCCTTAACTTAGTTGCTCAGTTATATCTAGTCCCTGGTCAAGACTCCCAACCTCCCACCTGTAGGAGTGGCCCATGGCCGTTCCATCTTAGATCTCACATGGCTAGTCACCTTTTCTCCTTCAGAAGCATGATGAACTCTCTCTCTCCTCCCTTTGTGTCTGTCTCACTTGCCTGTGGGGACCTGGAAGTCCCATTTATTTCTTTGGCTCAGCAATTGGCTCATGGCTTCTTTACTGATAAATCAAGAACCAATTGGGGAACAGGACCTTAGCATCAGAACCACTCCTACACACACACACACACACACACACACACACACACACACACTTCTTGGTCATTCCATTTAGTGTTCATATGTTTAGGGATGACCACCATCCATAGAGAAGACTGATCCTCCATCTCTCTGCAACAATTAGCTGACTGTATCTCTGCATCTAGGGGTAGGGCCCTGTGAGATTTCTTCCATCTACACTGGTATGTCAACTGGTATTGTTGTTGTGCAGGTCTTGTTTAGGCAACTATCTTGTAGTGGCTTCATGGATGTGGATTCTTTGGCTCTAAAATTTTTACCCACTCATATTCAATGTTCCCTGAGCTTTAGGTATAGGATCTATGTTACAGATGCATCAGTTGTGGGTGAGGACCTCATGGTACTCATTTTGGCCAGTTGTTGATTTCTGTAATCATTCCCATCTGCTGCAGAAAAGAAAATGTCTTTGATGAGACGTGAGAGCTACACCTAGCAGGGAAGGCCAGTGTGTGAACTAAGTTTCTGGAGCTAGGCATTGGAGCGTGAAATGGCTCAGGAGGGCTTGGTTCTTGATAATTGATAGTCTTAATTCCTATGTTGTGCAGCTGAGTTAAACTAACTTCTGAAATTTCTTTCCCAAAGGTTTCACTAGAAGAAAAGTGTGCAACCATTATTTATGACCCTAAACTTCAGACTCCAAAGACCCTCCAAGAAGCTATCGATGACATGGGCTTTGATGCTCTTCTCCACAATGCTAACCCCCTCCCTGTCTTAACCAATACCGTGTTTCTGACTGTCGCTGCTCCATTGGCTCTGCCTTGGGACCATATCCAAAGTACATTGCTCAAGACCAAGGGTGTGACTGGTGTTAAGATTTCCCCGCAGCAAAGAAGTGCCGTAGTCACCATAATCCCATCTGTGGTGAGTGCCAGTCAGATTGTGGAGCTGGTCCCAGACCTCAGTTTGGACATGGGAACTCAGGAGAAAAAGTCAGGAACTTGTGAAGAGCACACCACGCCTCAGGCAGGGGAAGTCATGCTGAAGATGAAAGTGGAAGGGATGACCTGCCATTCATGTACTAGCACCATTGAAGGAAAAGTTGGAAAGCTGCAAGGTGTTCAGCGCATTAAAGGTAATTTTTTTTTTTTGCTCATTTTGTAAAGCTATTCTTTGTTTTGAGCTTTAAACTTTTTGCTTTCTTCCCAAGCATGAGTTTCAGATCTGTGGGCTAGAATTGTTTCCTGCTTCATTGAAGTTAGAGGTGTAGCATATTCCCAGGATTAATGTCTGTGAAGTTAATGATTATAATGAAAGGTTATGAGAGTTGAACTTTAGTTTAGCAGGAAAGGCACTGTGGTAGTGATTTGTGGAGTTTAGGCTTCCTGAACAGCCTGCCTTGGGTATATTTTATCTGTAATAGAAACATGGAGACCATAGGACCATGTTGCTTGTTTCCAAAGTATGTCAATCCCATTTTCTGAAAAGCACAACAATATCTAAGGAAAAGCATTGAGAAGAGTGAGAAAGAGCGATTGACTCTGAAGTGGACCAGGAATAACTAACTTAAATATGCTTCTGTTTCATAATTAGTGTCCCTAGACAACCAAGAAGCTACTATTGTTTTTCAACCTCATCTCATCACAGCAGAGGAAATAAAGAAGCAGATTGAAGCTGTGGGTTTCCCTGCCTTCATAAAAAAGCAGCCAAAGTACCTCAAATTGGGAGCCATTGATGTTGAGCGCCTGAAGAACACACCGGTCAAATCTTCAGAAGGATCTCAGCAAAGGAGCCCATCATATCCCAGCGATTCAACAACCACGTTCATCATAGAGGGCATGCATTGTAAATCATGCGTGTCGAATATTGAAAGTGCTTTATCTACACTCCAGTATGTAAGCAGTATAGTAGTTTCTTTAGAGAATAGGTCAGCCATTGTAAAGTACAATGCAAGCTTAGTCACTCCAGAAATGCTGAGAAAAGCAATAGAGGCCATTTCACCAGGGCAATACAGAGTTAGTATTTCAAGTGAAGTTGAAAGTACCACCAGCTCTCCCTCCAGCTCATCTCTTCAAAAGATGCCTTTGAACATAGTTAGCCAGCCTCTGACCCAAGAAGCTGTGATAAACATTAATGGCATGACTTGTAATTCTTGTGTGCAGTCTATAGAGGGTGTAATATCGAAAAAGCCAGGTGTAAAATCCATCTACGTGTCCCTTGCAAACAGCACCGGGACTATTGAATATGACCCTCTACTAACCTCTCCAGAAACCTTGCGAGAAGCAATTGAAGACATGGGATTTGATGCTGCCTTGCCAGGTAATCATCACTTTTTTTTTGATATCGTTAACATTTTTGTGTTCCTATTTTGATTCTTCATTTGACTTTTAGCAAAAAGAAATGATTCACAGTCAGTGAAATTTCACCTTTTTTGTGATAGGTTTTACTATGTAGCCCTTGCTGACGTAAATCTCACTATATTGACCAGACTGTCCTTGTGCTCTGTCTCTACCCATTTAATGTTGAGATTAAGGGCATGCACTACCATACCTGGCTGAAATTCCACTTCTTACAAAGGAGTCCTATGGCAGTAGTCACGAGTGTGTAAAAAATGCCTAAGGATATCATGAACCTAAAAACTATTTTTTTGTTTGTTTGTTTTTCGAGACAGGGTTTCTCTGTATAGCCTTGGCTGTCCTGGAACTCACTCTGTAGACCAGGCCGGCCTCGAACTCAGAACCTCAAAACTTAAAGGCACAATTGGGCGTGGTAGTGCATGCACTCATGAGAAAGAGGGAGGTGGATCTCTGAGTTTGAGGCCAGCCTGGTCTACAAAGTAAGTTCCAGGTAGCCAGAACTTCACAGAGAAACCCTGTCTTAACAAACAAACAAACTACAAAAACCCCACACTTAAAAGCAGACCAACATGGTGGTTACAGTTTTGTACAATGTACGTGATTGTACATACATTATACATAAAACTATGTGAGAAGGCTAGAGATGGCTTAATGGTTAACAGTATTTGTTATAATTATTCTATTTTGTTATCAGTTATTGAACACTTATTATGCCTCACTGGTTAATTAAACTGTATCATATATATATATATATATATATATATATATATATATATATATATATACATATACACCTAGGTGACAGCGCTATTGATATTTTCATGCACCCACTGAAAGGTATCTCCTGTAGATAAAGAAAGATTCCCTTGATGCCGGTGTGCAAATTGGCAGCATGATAAAGGTAGATAAATACAAGTACAAGAAATGTCTAGTAACTGGTTATTCTGTACTTGGGGTTGGGTTTGGAGATAATGGCTAGAAGAATATGACATAACTAAATTTTTTGTACTCACTTGAGTCAGGTTTTCTTGGGACCCCCCTGAGGTGGGCAGTAAAGAAATTCAAAGTCAGTGTTGGGGATGGGTAATAACAATATATATGTTGCTTTTAGGACCTTGCTGATTTTAAGGAAATGCATTGGCAGGCCTAGAGGTGTGGACTGTGACTTATGACAAGGTGTCAGCTAGAGAATAAATGAAAAGAACCTTTCTCTCTCCAGCAGACTTGACAGAGCCACTGGTAGTGATAGCTCAGCCCTCATTGGAAACACCTCTTTTGCCCTCAAGTAATGAACCAGAAAATGTGATGACATCAGTTCAGAACAAGTGTTACATACAGGTCTCTGGGATGACCTGTGCTTCTTGTGTAGCAAACATTGAACGGAATTTAAGACGAGAAGAAGGTAAGACACCCTTAAGTGTTGTTATTTTTATGTCCCTTATTTCCAGATTCTGTGCCATCTGGGTTTTATGGCCACGCTTAGAAGTCTTTCCAAGGCTTCCCAAAGATCATCCTTGATGAACAATACATCCCCGAATTTCTGGAAGTTTTTATTAGTGTTATTTCTTTTACAATCCCATTTTAGTGCCAATGAAATTTACTGAAAACTTTATAGCATTACTATTATGAGCCATGGCTATAGTAGCCTTTGAGAAACTGAATTTTTTTTGTTAAAGCTGTTTTAAAAAGTGATAATGAATAAGTTAGGTATTGTCTTATCTAGATTAAACAACAGAGCCAAACCATATATTGTCTCCTCTAGTAGTTTGACCTCTGATCTTTCCTTGTAAGATCCAAGTTGCCTAGTATTGTGTATTTTAACTTCAGGTTACAAAATCTTTGAAAATCAACACCACTGTTTTTCTGTAGTTGCTCAAATGTTTTAGTTTATAAATGTATACACATTTTATAGGTATATCAATATAGAATAGTACCTTAGTTAACCGTATAAACATATGATTATGTTTAATGAGACCAAAGTCTTATGTTTGGTACTGATGCTGCCCTAACCCTAGATGACTTGATGATAGGTGTCACTCACAGGGGCTGAATGAGCCAGTAGGGATTAATGTGGGAAGCATAGCCTGACAATTGAGGAAATAAGTTAAAGTATAATTAACATACCATCTTTTATGGTAAGGCCAGAAGATTGCTTTTTATGAAACACAAAGCATATATATGTCTTTGGTTCATTGTGGTGTCTGCATTCAGTTATCTATGCGTTGTTCATTTCAGCCCCTACGTTTCCTGACTGAATATGGAGTCAAGGCTTTGCTTGATTCTCTAAAAAGGAAAAGTGTGGCATAGGCAGACAGATCTATGTGCGTTTGAGGACAGCCTGGTTTGTACTTTTAGTTCCAGGACAGCCAGGGCTACATACTGAGATCCTGTCTTAAAAAAGAAAAAGGAAAGAAGGGAGGGAAGGAGGAGATAAATGAATGTTGCTAAGCAAATGAGCTCAGAGGAAGCTTGCACAGTTCCTGTTTGTCTTGTGAAAAAAGAAATTTCTATATTACCCCCAAAATACTGATTCCAGTTATAATTGTCTTCTCAGGACCTTGTGAAAGCTAAATACATGCCTGGATAGTAAGTGACATTCCTGGCTCCCTTTTTTTTTTTTTTTTTTTTTTGGTTTTTCAAGACAGGGTTTCTCTGTATAGCCCTGGCTGTAGACCAGNCTGGCCTCGAACTCAGAAATCCACCTGCCTCTGCCTCCCAAGTGCTGGGATTAAAGGCATGCACCACCACATCTGGCTACAAGGGCCATTTTAATTCAAACCGCCACAAGAACAGAGTCTAGAACTCCTACCCAACACCAGGACATGGTTGAAATGTCCCATAGATGATGGGCAAAGTATGGTTGGTGGCACCTGCTTTCCCAAGTGCACCACTCTGGTCTGGGGGGACTGATTGGCACCCTAAACCCAGGTGTTCATGAGAAGCACCTGTGCCAGGGGAAGAACTGGGGAAAATGCCAGGTTTTGACCCCATCACATGAGTTTTCTCTGAGGAAGTCTGAGAGGAGTCCAGAACGATCCCGACAACTTCAGTGTGCATCACTCTATGGTAGCAGCTGTGCTCCACACTCTGGGCTGGGCCCAGGAGCCTGCAGAGAGCTCTTGCTCAAGTCTCAGTGAATCACAATCCCTGGTGAATCTGCTAGCAACAAACCTGGAGAAGAACCATGTTTCCAGGGGGAACCCCATCCTGTCTCTCCTGAAGCCCTGGAATCTATGGGAAACAAAGACCCAAATTCTCCCAGCCTCTTAAGCAAGAAACCTATTTATGCCCCACCCTCCTACAGGACAAACCAGTCAAACCTGTGAGTACAGGCTTTATCTGTGTTGCTGCCACACATCATAAAAACACAAAACAGCCGGGTGTGGGAGCTCAGGCACTTAAGGTGGAAGCAGAAAGATTGATGTGAGTTCAAGGCCTTCCCGCCCTTTTAAAAAATATTTTACATTTATTTATTAATTGTGTGTGCGTGTGTGTGTGTGTGTGTGTGTGTGTGTGTATGTATGTATGCATGCCATGTCCTGCATGTGGAGGATACATGACACCTTTCAGGACTGACTTCTCTCTTTCCACTACGAGGGACCCAGGGATTGAACTCGGGTCATCCAGTTTGGCCACAAGAGCTTTGTCTGATGAGTCATCTTGCCAGTCCTCCCTTCCTTTTTGAGACTGGGCATGGATATGTCCAAGTTAGCTTAGAATCAATCTTTCTGTTTTCCAAGTGTTGAGGCTGCAGGTACACACTATCATTGTAGAGTGAAAAGTCTGAGCTCAGGGCTGCTGAGATGGCTCAGTGGTTAAAGAGCATGAATTGCTCTCTCAGTTCAATTCCCAGCAACCACATGGTGACTCACAACCATCCGTGATGGGATCCGACTCCCTCTTCAGGTATTTCTGAAGACAGTGACAGTGTACTCACATACATAAACCAAGTCTTAAAAACTGTCTTAAAAAAAAAAAAGTCTGAGCTCAATTCTGGGTTTTGAAAACCCACCAATCCCTGAACTCAGGACTTGAAATCCCACCAATCCCCACCCTGAAATTCCTTACCCTAGAAAGCTCCTCCCTGAAGAAATCCTATATAAAGGCTGCCTTCCACTCAGTTCTTTGCTGCTTTTCACCTGAGCAGAGGCAGCTGCTCTCTTGTGTTTTCCCCAATTAATCGCTTGTGGGAGGTCTGTAGTTCGGTGTGACTTTGTGGTATTCCTGGGCTCCCAACTACCAGGATACCGTTCCTCCTCAGAGCTGTTTACACATGTATAGGGGAAACCTTCTCCTCAGAGCTGTTTACACGGACAACCAGGCCTCACTTCTTTTTTTTTTTTTTTTTTTTTTTTTTTTTAAGGCAGGGTTTCTCTGTATAGCCCTGGCTGTAGACCAGACTGGCCTCGAACTCAGAAATCCACCTGCCTCTGCCTCCCGAGTGCTGGGATTAAAGGCGTGCCCCACCACGCCCGGCGTCCTGGCTCCCATTTTAACATTTGTTAATTCTCTCAGTTAATTCCCCACTGTCCTTCTTACCACCTCTTATTTAACACTGTTGGCCTTAGCTCGTGTTAAGTATGCTTACACGAGTAATGGGCTTACTTAAAAAGACATTGCCCAAAGGTTCTAAGAGTGGAGCTCTATGACACAGCACAACTAACTGGCAGTATACCATGCCTAGCCTGTGTGAAGTTTGTTTAATTCCCAGTATCACCTCTGAGATGGAAAAGAGCTCTCATTGTGTTTGAAAGGATTTTTTTTAAATTAAAATTATTGCTTTTTGGAATTTGAATGTAATATTCTGTTTTGAGTCAGGCTACTAAGTATATTCAACAGAAGCACACAGATTTATTCTACATCCTCCCCCCCCACTCTGTTTCATTTTGGTTTTTCAAGAGAGGGTTTCTCTGTGTAGCCCTGGCTGTTCTAGAACTCGATCTGTAGACCAGACTATCCTTGAACTCACAAAGATTTACTTGTCTCTGCCTCCTTAGTGCTGGGGGTAAAGCTGTGTGCCACCACACCTGGTCCTACAGGTCTCTTCATACTAACACTTTCTCTGAACTGATCAGACTTCAGAGCCAACCTATGGATTCTTTTTTATTTTTTATTTTCCCATAAATTAACTAATTAATTAATTCAATTTATATCCCTATTACTACTCCCCTCCTGATCTCCCCCTTACAAGTCCCTCCCCCTCTCCTTCTCTGAGAGGCTGGGACCATTCCCCCCACCCCCACCCCACTCCCCACCCCTGTATGTTAGATACTGAACTGCCAACCAAAGAGCTGGACCTAGACCTATGGATTCTTGGCCCTAATTTCTTAGGTATCTTCCAAGTTTCATAGATTCCTAGAGAGCCATTTTTTGCTGTGTGCTATTAATTATCTTCCTGGCAGTCATAGCTATAGCTGGCCTAGAGAAGTAGAAATTATTAACAAAAGTTTGAATCTGAAACAACATTTCTTTCTGAAGTGAACTTATTTACATTATAAAGAAGTTATGTTGCACCTTTTGAGGTTAATATGAGATAGTGAAACTTGAGAATTTTTAAATGACTGTCATTTGATAATACTATGATGTGTATATTGATACAGTTTTAGATTCTTGACTATAATTACAATGACTTCCCAAGTGTATACATTCCTTTCTCTTAGAAAGGGAATTGGTGTTTTGTTTTTGTTTTTTTTTTTCCGACAGGATCTCAGGCTGGCCTAAAATGCTTTATGTAGCCAGAGATAATCATGAACTCCTGATTGTCCTACCATTACCTCCTGAAGGCTAGGGTCACAGGCGTGTACCACTGTGATCTTTTTAATGGGATGCTGGGGATGAAACTCGGGGTCTCGTGTTCTAGGCAAGCAGTCTTCCAAATGAGCTACATCCCAGCCCAGGTTTTATTAGTTTCTAAAAGTGCCTTCTTTCTTCAATATAGAGATTTGTCTCATTGTAATATATAGATCTTATTTGGATCCTACCGGGCGTGGTGGCGCACACCTTTAATCCCAGCACTCGGGAGGCAGAGGCAGGTGGATTTCTGAGTTCGAGGCCAACCTGGTCTACAGAGTGAGTTCCAGGACAGCCAGGGCTACACAGAGAAACCCTGTCTCGAAAAACCAAAAAAAAAAAAGTTTATTTGGATCCTAATTTAGACAGAAAACTGTTAAACTAATAGGTTTAAGAATATGGTTTTAGATGTGAAAATGATGTTTATGTGGTGTGTGATTGAACATCACTCATATTAAGCAAATGTTCTACAATATTGAGTTTATAAGAAGTCTATCTTTTGGAGATGCATATTTAAAAATTTGCACACAAAGTGATAAGATGTTTGGGATTTGCTTCAACATCATCTGGTAGAGGGAAGGGAGTAGAATCAGTAAGAATTTAGATAAATAAGACCCAGTTGCTGTGGCCATTTGGGAGGCAGGAAGGCAGCTTGTATCTAGGAGTTCTTTGTTAGCCTGAGTAACAGCAAGATTCTGTCTCTTAAAAAAATATAAAAAGATGAGCCAAGTATAGTGTTGCATATCTTAAATCCTAGCACCCGGGACACAGAGGCAGGCAGAGTTCTGTGAGTTCTACTTCAAGGCCAGCCTCATTTGCTTAGCAGTTTCCAGGCTAGTTAAGGCTGCATAGTGAGCCCCTGCCTTGAACACAAACAGCTGAGTCAGATGTTGTTGATAATAATTGTTTAAGCTTAGTGGAGGCACGTGAAGATGGTAATATTGCCCCTTTTACATATACATAATTAAAATTTTGTATAATAAGTTTAAGGTACTAAGGCCACTTTTTAAAACAGTTTTTAAATTGTATGGGTTTAAGACTTGTATAAAAAGGTGAGTAGTAACTTTTGGCAACTTCTCTCTTTCATACTTTTGCAGTTAAATGAAAAATATTAAAAGTAATTTTAGCATTATTCTTTTTTGTAAAGCCTATTACCTGCTTTGTTTTTCTTACCAATGCTCCCAGGAATATATTCTGTACTTGTAGCCCTAATGGCTGGCAAGGCGGAAGTCAGATATAACCCAGCTGTTATCCAACCCCGAGTGATAGCAGAGTTTATTCGAGAGCTTGGATTTGGAGCTATGGTGATGGAAAATGCTGGGGAAGGCAACGGCATCTTGGAACTTGTTGTAAGTAGGAACTTTTGTATGTTTACTATACTTCCACCAGAAACTTGGAGAGGCCTTCACAGAAAACCTGGAAAATTGGACACATGAAGGAAACGGGAAGCTAGGACGGAGGCTATGGCTTAATTGGTACTCTTCAAGCATAGAATGGAAGTATTCTCATTTTGAAGACTAAAAAGGGGGTGGGGTTTGCAAGATGGCTCAGCCAGTAAAGGTGCTTGCTATAAGTCTAGGCTTTTGTGACCCACAGGGTGAAGTAGAGACTCACTCTGGAAAGTCATCCTCTGAACACCATATGTAAATACATGAACTAAAAAGAGTGCGGTGTAGTCGTTCATGCTCATAATCTCAGCATTTAGGGGGCAGAGACAGGAGGATTCCTGGGAGTTCGAGGCCATCGTGGAGTACATAGGGAAACACACTCTTAAGGAAAGGGAAGGGAGGGGAATAAAAGACAAAGAAAAAACAACTGTGTGCTGAAGTAACTCCAGTGTAAATAAGAGAAATTGAACCTGATGGGTTTAAAGAAAACAAGAGGACCAAAAAGTAGGGTAGGGAAGCGGGCGTGGATATAAGAAAAGTTGTGGAAGAGAGGGTTAATATGTTCAAATATGTTGTATAAATTCTCAAAGAGCTAATGAGTTAAAAATAAAGTGTATTTTTCTTGAAAAGTCGTTTTCATACTATATATTCTGACTATGGTTTCCCTCCCTCATTTCCTCCCAGAGCCTCGCCACTCTTCCAGCTCTTTTCTGTCTCTTAAGAAAACAGACAGGCACCCAAAGCTCCCTGGTCCCTGCTCTGACAGAGTTTGTTCGATCTGTGCGCCCTTAGGAAGTTGCCTGTGGTTGCACTGAACAGGGAAATCCCCCGTACCTGCACCGGGCACCCGGTCACAGAATCAGTTTCAGAACCTGGCACAGTGCTATGGCAACGAGCCCTGTTCTTGCCTCAGCTCAATACCCTCTGGCACCCACGTGATGACTGAGCCCCCAGTAATTCTCTCCTGCTCTCGGCGGGGGACAGGCACTGGGGGGGGGGGCAGGGAGAGGGAAGAAAACCAACAGGCAAATAGAAAAGATAGACAAACAAGGATAAAGCAAAATGAACAAACTTAACAAAAAAGAAACCAAGAAAGCGCATGAGAAAGGAATACACATGCTCACAGACAGATACACAGACATAGACATAGACACACACACACACACACACACACACACACACACACACACACACACACACACCACAAAATCGGAAACTATAATATACTGGAAAAAAAGCAGTAAGGTTAAAAAAAATGTCCAAGCAGAGCAATATGAAACAACCAATGTCCCAAACTACTTTTGAGTTAATTTTGTGTTGGCCATCTACTGGTAAGCATGGGGTCTGTGCTTAAGTGGGGTCTATATTCAGCAAGATATTTAGAGAAACTATTTTTTCCTTTGTGAATGATTATTAATTGGAGATAGCTTTTTGGTTGGGAATGAGAGCTTGTGGCTACTTCCCTGAAATAATGAAACCATTACTCACTAAAAACCGTTTTCCAGGAAGGAGGATTTTTGCACTCATTGAACTACAGTCAGGGCAGACATTCTTGCATGGGATATTTCCAAGAATTATCTACAGGAGAAATGATAAGTTTTCTAGAATCCAGGCCTGAATGGACTCTTTGTTCTGTGATAGCTAGTGGCTACACAGTTGGTTTTCTCCATGATTCACTCCCGCAGAGCGCAGAGGAAAGGAAGGGAGTGCAGTTGGTAATACATAGCTGGCTGGTTTTTAGCAAGAATCCCCTTACTTGGTTTTGAATAAATGCTTCCTGGAAAAACAAATTGATAAGTCAGTTTTTTTAAAAAAATGTTTTTTCTTTTATGGAGGAATTTGAGAGGTATTTACTTATCATTTTGATTTACTTAAAGTATTTTTATTTACGCATATGTGTGTGAAGAAGATGTCAGATTCCTTGGAGCTGGACTTACAGGCAGTTGTGAGTCAACCCACTTGGTCCCCTGTAAGAACAGCAAGTCCTCTTTAACTCCTGAGCCATCTCTCTAGCCCTTATTTACTTCAAATATTTTAAATGGGCTGGACAGATAAATGGCTTAACAGGTAACTTATGTGCACACTTGTGCTTGAATATATGCCACATATATAGGATGCTCTTGGAAGCCAGAAAAGAATACGTTTTGTGTTTGGCTAGAGAAGCTGCCTCAGTAATCTCAGGAAATAAACTAGAGCAATTAAGGAAGATATCGAACTTCAGCCTCTTGCCCCCCACACACACTCATGCATATGGGTGCACACACATACAAATCCCCACAGATGAATACATATGCATGTACACCATACATGTACACAACAAAAAATAGAATTCTTTTTTCTTTGTTAAATTTTTATCAAGATAAGTTATAACTCATGCACTACATAATCCATTCACTGAAAATATGCCATGCTTTGGATTTTAGTATGTGCCTAGTTTACTCCAGTTATCTTCAGAATCAATTCTGGATCTTTTTCATTATTCTGAGAATCCCCAGCTCCATCAGAAGTGGTGCTTCCTCATAAAGTCAGAATTTTAATAATCATATCAAAAGTATACTTATTGCACAGATAAAACCTTGTAAGGCAATCCTGTGCTTTTAGTTAGAAGTACTAAATTTTCATAGAAGAAAAGGGATAGTTTTAATAATGAAGGCTTTGTTTTTAACAGGTGAGAGGAATGACGTGTGCTTCCTGTGTCCATAAAATTGAATCAACGCTCACAAAACACAAAGGGATCTTCTACTGCTCTGTGGCCCTGGCAACTAACAAAGCACATATTAAATATGATCCAGAAATTATTGGTCCCAGAGATATTATCCATACCATCGGAGTAAGTCTTGACTTTGCTCTTCTGTTTCACCTTTCCAGTCAACCACCTTCTGGAATCACATCTGGTTTACATTAGATACAGACAATGAAAAGGCTGTAACCCCTTTGACTAGTCCACATAAAAACATTAGTGTGTGTCTGCTTTTGTTACACCCAACCCCCATGGCCTTCATCAGGAAACTTAGATGCATATTTGTGCTATTAAATCATGAGCAGACCTAAGCTGGAACTATTAATTACTTATTTAGGAAATGGATATAAAGTGTAATTTATAAGAAAGATTCAAGCTAATCACTATAAAATTAAAGTATCATGCTAGATGTGTTATGGTTTGTTAAAGCAAAGCAGAACAAAAGAAAACAAATACTTTCAAGTTAAATGTAACCTTTTTCTTTCTAAAGATTTATTTATTTATTTTACGTATATAAGTACACTGTAGCTATCTTCAGACCCACCAGAAGGGGGCATGAGATTCTGAGTTCTTCCGTGTATCTTAAGCAGTAATATATATGTATTTTATATTTATATTATGCATATTTGTATTATACACTTTCAGTGTGCTATGAAATTGATGTTCTGATGCGCGACAGTCTATTATAGTTCAGGTAGCATACTATTAGTTTAGGCAGCTATACCATTGATATCTGTGAAGCTGCTACTACTGAGTATCTATCCTAGTCATCCTCAGCAGGTACAGAGCTATGTTGCCAAGCTTCAGTTTTAGGTTCTCAGAGCAGGGCTGCCATCTTACTTCAGAGGTGAAACAACTTGAGAAGCTATTTGTTGATTCCATGAGACTTGATGCCGATGACTTTCCCCATGTTACATTGTCAACAACTAGAAGATGGCAGCTATTTCCCTAGCAGTTGAGACTGGTCTTGTCTTGTCTTGTCTTGTCTTTTCTTTTCTTTTCTTTTCTTTTCTTTTCTTTTCTTTTCTTTTCTTTTCTGCTGCTTTTTTTCCTTTTTTATTAGGTATTTACTTCATTTACATTTTAAATCTATCCCCAAAGTCCCCTTTACCCTCCCAGCTCCACTCCCCTACCCACCCATTCCCACTACTTGGCCCTGGTGTTCCCCTGTACTGGGACATATAAAGTTTG
>NC_034613.1:91791706-91829262 GCF_900095145.1 Mus pahari
AGAGTGGTTTTACAAGCTTGCAGTTCCACCAACAATGGAGGAGTGTTCCTCTTTCTCCACATCCTTGCCAGCATCTGTTGTCACCTGAATTTTTGATCTTAGCCATTCTGACTGGTGTGAGAGACTGGTGTTTTCAATTGCAGAACTGTCTGTGCCCATGTGCATCGTACTAAGGTGTACTTCCCTTTTTATACTTAGCTGTATTGGGGAAAAGGGCCTTTGTTCATGTTCTTTTTACAGTGGAACAAAAATGAAGGCTATGTAGGCAAGACCTTGGACACTGTATTTAATATAGTGCTAGAGTTTGTGCACTGTTGGTGAAAACGGCCATTGCACTTCAGTGAAATTGGGAGTTCAAGAGCAGCAGAATAGATAGTAGCTAGAATCAATTAATTTCATTGCAAAATTAGAAACCAGATTAGTCAAGGGCAGAAAGCTCTGGACAGCTTCATGTTTCCAGTCCCCAGAATGACACTTACTCAGGAATTGAACTGAGTTGTTCTAAGTAATAACAGCATGGCATTGAGTGAAATGACATTTTTCTCATGAATTTCCTTAGAGCTTAGGTTTTGAAGCTTCTTTGGTCAAGAAAGATCGATCAGCCAACCACTTAGATCATAAACGAGAAATAAAACAGTAAGTACTTTGGGGTTGTCCATATAAACATTTCAACTTCTTTTAGAAATTTAACATCCTGTTAGCATGTCAATTTGTACTATAGCATTTTTATCCTTTTAGAAATTTAACATCCTGCTAGCATATCAATTTTTACTATAGCATTTTTTAAGATTTTACTTCTATTTTTCAATTTTGTGTGTATGAGTATGTGAGTGGATATCACATGTATGCAGGAGACTATGGAGGTCAGAAGAGGGTGTTGGATCTGCTGGTACTGGAGTTATGGGTGTTTGTGAGTTGATGTGCGTGCTGGGAACTAAACTTGGGTCCTCTGAAACAGCAGTAGGAGCTTGTAACTGCGGAGCCATTGCTCTAGTCCCATGCTATCTTCTTACTCTGAGTGAGATGATGTCTCAATAGTTCATAGAATATTTAGCTTTTAGGTACTCGTCACTTAAAATGGTTGTTTTTTCTCTTAAAACTATTTTCCGTTTAAGATGGAGAGGGTCTTTCCTTGTGAGCCTGTTTTTCTGTATTCCTGTAATGGGACTGATGATTTATATGATGGTTATGGATCACCACCTTGCAACTCTTCACCATAATCAGAACATGAGTAATGAAGAAATGATCAACATGCATTCTGCTATGTTTCTGGAGCGTCAGATCCTGCCAGGACTGTCCATTATGAATTTGTTGTCCCTTTTATTGTGTCTACCTGTACAGGCAAGTGACATTATCAAGTATATTCTTTGGTCTTCATTAAAGGTTTAAAAGTGAGGGCTGAGGGTGTAGTTCAGCAGTAGATTACGTGTGTAGTATACCAAGAGCCCTGGGTTCAATCTCAGCCCTACCAAAGCAAAAGGCAGTAGTACTAACAGTTACTTAATACCAGTTGTACTAATGGAAGACCAGCTTTCCTGTTATACTTCCCACCAGAACCTGTGGCTTGTGATTGACATTTGGAGAAGGGCTAAGTTTTATATATTAAAATAAACTTTCCAAAATGTCTAAATTATCTCCCTAGTTTACTTGTTTAAGCTAGAATCAAAAAAGAAAATGTGGAGCTAGAGGCAGATGGGTCTCTATGAGTTCAAGGCCAACCTGGTCTATAGAGAGAGTTTCAGGACAGCCACTGTTACACAGAGAAACCCTGTCTCAAAAACCAAAAGAGAAAAAGAAAAGAAAAGAATACTTGGAACAGCCGTCTGTCATTTTTATGGTATGAAGTGTCTGGTGGATTATGGATGATGTCTCTTGGTATTTTGCACAGCAACTTGAAGCCCTTCTGTACATACCTCTGCTTAAATGCAAACTTGTTCTTGCTTAAAATCTCCCCCTTACAGCCAGGTAGGTGCATGCCTATAACTCCAAGATCTTGTCTAGTTCAAGGCCAACCTGGGCTTACATATGAGGCTCTATAACAGTGTTTATGGAGTAGTTAAAAGGCAGTAAACATCCATAATTTATGCTAAGTTTACTTAGGTATACATATGAATTTTGGGTTTAGAAAGGCTCAGTAATATTCACTCTTCTGTTACAGTTTTGTGGAGGCTGGTACTTCTACATTCAGGCTTACAAAGCGCTGAAGCATAAGACAGCAAATATGGATGTGCTGATTGTGCTGGCAACCACCATCGCATTCGCCTACTCTCTGGTTATTCTTCTGGTTGCAATGTTTGAGAGAGCCAAAGTGAACCCTATTACCTTCTTTGATACACCTCCTATGCTGTTTGTGTTTATCGCACTAGGCCGATGGCTGGAACACATAGCGAAGGTAAAGTAAGAAAGGGTGACGTTTGTTAAGACAGTGGACCAGTCAAAGACCTAACTGTTTTCTAGACCAGTCATTAGAAATGTGCATTGACAGGGGAAGGCCAGGGCCAAGTAGTGGGAGTGGGTGGGTAGGGGAACAGGGGAGGGGGGAGGTATAGGGAACTTTCGGGATAACATTTGAAATGTAAATAAATAAAATAATAATAATAAAAAAATTCAATAATAATAATAATAAAAGAAATGTGCATTGATCATAGTCATCTATAGGATGGAACACAGGGTCCCCAATGGAGGAGCTAGAGAAAGTACCCAAGGAGCTGAAGGGAGCTGCAACCCTGTAGATGGAACAACAATATGAACTAACCAGTACCCCCAGAGCTCGTGTCTCTAGCTGCATATGTAGCAGAAGATGGCCTAGTCGGCCATCATTGGGAAGAGAGGCCCCTAGGCTATGCAGACTTTTTTTTCTATGCAAACTTTATATGCCCCAATACAGGGGAATGCCAGGTCCAAGAAGTTGGAGTGGGTGGGTAGGGGAGCAGGGCGGAGGGGGAGGGTATAGGGAATTTTCAGGATAGCATTTGAAATGTAAATAAAGAAAATATCTAATAAAGGAAAAAAAGAAAAAGAAAAAGAAATGTGCATTGAGTAACGTAGTTAACCATTTTAGTTCTAACAATATCTTCAGTAAACCTATCAAGTTTATATTACTGCCAGGATTTGAGTATACCCTTGGTACTTTGTGAGAACCATTGAGAAGTACTTATTAGTCATATCATATTGTTATTGGAGAATTGACTTAACCATGTGGCTTAAAACAGTGGTGTCAAAGTTCACGCATGTTTCCATGCTGTGATGAAGGTCAGCTTCTGATCCCGTTCCATGTAACTTTATGTTTAACTGGGTTAAAAGCATAATCTCTGCTGCTCAGTACCGTAAGTGTTGTACAGTTTCCCCCTAACTACAGTCTAGTCAGTCACTTGCTAGTTCTGTCAGGTAAGTGTGTCCTCATTTTTACTAAGCCATTCTAGCTTTCTTAATTGTTTTTTCTAATTTATTGTTCTAGACAATCCTACACTGACCATCATCATGCCTGACATTCACTCCCTCTGAGCTGAGCACCTTAGGAGTGATTAGAAAGGATATGATTTATGATTGTGGTCTCAAAGGACACAGTCTTCCCATGCTCTCATGCTGTTAGCTGGGGGAAAACTGACCAGTTAGGGTCTGTCAGCAAAGTAGTCTTTACTACAGCGTCCCTACTATTGTGTCTTCTCTAAATCCTTGCTAAATTGGCAGATGGTAACCAGAATGCAAAGGGGCTCTGGTTTGAGTTTCTTCTATGAGTAGTGTGGAAAAACTACCTACACATGGAGTGTTTATAATCCCTCTTGAGTAATCCACTTATTCAAGTTTTTTGCTCATGTATGCCTTAGATTCCTGATATCTTCTATTAAATTGTATTTCTTTATAAATTATACTTAGTACTTTTAAAATTATAGTTTTGATATTCCAATGTCAATTTTTCTGATCAAATATTTTTCTTAAGCTAATGTTTGAGCAAAGGTTAAAAGATTTTATCTTTATGTTTAAACACTTTCTTCTACATTGTTGTTGTGTTTTAATCTATAGGGCAAAACCTCCGAGGCTCTTGCAAAGCTAATTTCATTACAAGCAACTGAAGCCACTATTGTAACTCTGAACTCTGAAAATCTCCTCCTGAGGTATTTATCTTCATTTCCGTTTGTAACTTGTTTTAAACATTCTGTGACTCATTTTATTGTGGTGAGTACACATATGGTATGGCACATGTGTGGAGGTCAGAGGACGACAGCTTGTGGGAGTTTTCTCCTTCTACCATGTGGGCCCTGCTGATGGCCCTGAGGTTGTTAGGTTTGGCGGCAAGCACCCTTATGTGCTGAACCAGCTTACTGGCCCTCTTTTATGGACATATTTTGAGATGCATGTAGAAGTAAGGAATGTCATAATGCCACTTAATCTTGCTCTCAGATTTAACGATGCTTTACTTCTTCTGTCTGTTTCATCTTTCTGTTGTTACAATAGGAAATAAATCCCAGGCATATAGTTTCTGTGGAACATTCTCTACAGGATTTCTTTATAGAAGGATGTATTCAGCTGGATGGTGGTGGCATATGCCTTTAATTCCAGCACATATAAGACAGAGGCAGGTGGATTTCTGTGAGTTTAAGATCACTCTGGCCTATATACAGTGAGTTCTAGGACAGCCAAGGCTACACAGAGAAACTGTGTTGAGACCAACACCCCAAAAAGGACATATTCAAGCCATGTGTAATCCTAACAAGCCATACCTGTAATCCCTACACTCTGGAAGCTGAAGCAGGGGGACCATGGATTTGACAATAACCTGGGCCAACCTCTTACTTTACCTATCTTTTGACACAAGGTCTTGCTTTGGGGTTCTGTCTTCAGGATTTTTCTGGTGTTAGGAAATGATTTGAAGCCCTTAAGTATGTCAAACAAGTGCTTGGCCACTGAGTGCTTACTTATTTTAATCCTTAGTGATACCTCCTTTGACTAAAGGAAGAAGAAAGGAAAGAATGAAGGAGCTATTCTAATTTAAAAGAAACATAAGATAGCTGACATTTAAATCTATAAATAGCTAGTTAGGGTCTCATGTAATATAGGCTAACCTTGAACTCATAATCCTTCTGCCTTTACTCCCCAAGTATTGGGATTACTGGTGTTTGCTATCATGCCTGACTGTGGCACTATTTTTTGAAGCTTTAACTCATTCACTGATTATTGAATAAATATTTGGAGTGCTTGCTTTGGGTCAAGAATTTGTTCATTACCACCAGTGAGCAAAACGAATGTTGTTGTTGCTAGCCTAGATGTTGGATCCAGGTTCTGTTCGTAGTAATTACAGAGCCATAAGCATGACACAGTCTCCAAATCTTGTGTGTGGAGGGTAGAATGAGTAGATGCCATGATGCTTTTTATGTTAACTCATATGCAGTGAAGAACAAGTGGATGTGGAACTTGTACAACGCGGAGATATCATTAAGGTTGTTCCAGGAGGCAAATTTCCAGTGGATGGCCGTGTTATTGAAGGACATTCTATGGTAGACGAGTCCCTCATCACAGGTATGCTCTGTCAGAGAATCATGACATGAATGGGAAATGAATCAAGTGATAATGAAAGGTAGACACTAAAGGAGAACAAATAAATGTGTAAATCATGAACAAAGAATATGAGTTTTTAAAAAAAAAAAATATATATATATATATATATATATATATATATATATATATATATATATATATGAGTTCTTTAGAGACTGCCTGCAGTTTCCTCAATGTGGGAAGCTCTTCTAGGCTGTATAGCCCTGTGTTTTTTGGGTGAGAAAAAACAAAAACAAAAGGAAAAAGGGGAGGGCAACTTTACCTTTGCCAGTGTCTAGATCCTAGTGCAAGAAGAATGTCCTTTCCAGGTGTTTGTCGACAGTCTCCTCTTCTCACTCTCTTCAGGGGAGGCAATGCCTGTGGCTAAGAAACCTGGCAGCACGGTGATTGCAGGTTCCATTAACCAGAATGGATCTCTCCTCATCCGAGCCACACATGTGGGAGCAGATACAACCCTTTCTCAGATTGTCAAACTTGTCGAGGAGGCACAAACATCCAAGGTAACCTAGTCTTCCCCTAGGATAAGCAGACGATGTTCCTTTTTTTTTTTTAATTAGATATTTTCTTCATTTACATTTCAAACAGATGATGTTCTTAATAAACTCATCTAGGATGAGTCTTGTGTATTTTCCTTTGATTAATTCCAGTTGCATTCCTGTAGATATTTCTGTCTGAGAGTTCAAATCCCAGCAACCACATGGTGGCTCACAACCATCCATAACAAGATCTGACTCCCTCTTCTGGAGTGTCTGAAGACAGCTACAGTGTACTTACATATAACAAATAAATAAATCTTTAAAAAAAAAAGATATTTCTGTCTGTACTAACTAACAAATATACTATGTATTCAGTATTAGAGAAAAGACTTAAAGACACTCATCATCATCATTATTATTCTGAATTCTAGGCTCCCATCCAGCAGTTTGCAGACAAACTCAGTGGCTACTTTGTTCCTTTTATCGTCTTGGTTTCCATTGTTACCCTCTTGGTGTGGATTATAATTGGATTTCAAAATTTTGAAATTGTGGAAACCTACTTTCCCGTAAGTGACTCATAATTAACTTTTGACTATGTACAAAATGCTTTGTGAAACTTTTGTAGAGGTCATTAAGTAAAGATCATTTTGAGGAGCTGGAGAAATGGCTCAGTGGTTGACAGTACACACTACTTTTGCAGAAGGCCTGAGTTATATTCCCAGCACTCACACTGGACAAATAGCACCCACCTGTAACTCCACCTACAGCAGGATTTGATGCTTCTGGCTTCTGAGAATGTCCGCGCTCATATTCATACCCCCACCCCAACCACCCACCCCCCAAAAAGTAAATGATTGTGAGCCAGATGCAATGATGCACAACGTTAATTCTAGCACTCAGGCGGCAAAGGCAAGCAGATCTCTTTTCTGGGGTCAACCTCTGTGAGTACCAGGCCAGTTAGAGATGAACAGTGAAACTTTGTCTAAAACAAACAAACTTTGGGAATGAGCAGTATTGGATAAGAGTGTGTTATCTCTGAGTTTATCCTCAGTATCAAAAAGAAGGAGGGAGGGAAGAAGGGAAGAAAGGAAAAAAGGAAATGAAGAAGAGAAAGGGGAAAAAGACAAAAATAAAAAGAAGAAATTCCAAGTATAACAGTACCTGTGTCCTGCTTTGGGAATATAGTTTCAGAGTCCCAGTGCATGTGAGAAACCACAGATAGCACCTGTCTCAGCTATTTATGGTTGATGTGAAGAGACAGTGTGGCCATGGCAACTCTCATAAAGGCAAACATTTAATTGGGGCTGACTTATACTTCAGAGGGTCAGTCCATTGTAATTGTGGTGTGAAGCAAGGCAGCAGGCAGGCAGACATGGTGCTGGAGGAAGCCGAGAGTTCTACATCTTGATCCACAGAGAGCAGGAGACTGTCCTTCACATTGGACATACCTTGAGCATATACATATGACCTTAACGTCCATCTCCACAGTGACACACTTCCTCCAATAAGGCCATGCCTCCTAATAGTGCCGCTCCCTATGGGCCAGGCATTCAAACACATGAGTTTATGGGGGCCACAACTTTTCAAACCATCATAGCACCTAACATTGTATTTGCCATCTTTGGCCCCAATATGGACACTTGTACACAGATTGATTGCCTTTGCAGTCTTAAATAAGCACTGTCATGCACTATGCTTATAACCTGTGCAGTTTTGAGGTATAACAGAAAACCAGCACAACTTTCTGTTTTGTCCTTTACATTTTTAGGAATAGAAAATTAATAGATCTTAGTAAGCTTAGCACATGATTTCTTTTTATGTACTTATAGTCAAGAACTTTCGCCTTTTCACTTAGAAGACAGCACCTCTCTGTCATATCTGAATTGTCATCCTCACACTTTTACATTTTAGGAACACAAATTAATAAAACAGGGGTTCTATACAAGTACTACAATATTTCAGTAGCTATTCAATAGCTAGGAGAGAGATATTGGGTTTCTAATGCATTGCTAATGGCAGATACTATGTACAGCATTAGTGTGTTGTTCAGAATAGTATTTCAGTGTGCTTGTTAGAATGGTATGTAATTTCAATGTATTTTTTAGGTTTTTTTGAGAGAGAGACTCACCATAGCCCTTGACTGACATAGATTTCTCTTAGTAGACCAGTATAGGTTTGAATTTCTGCCTGTCTCTGTATCCTGAGTGCTAGAACTAAAGGTGTAGGCCAATATGCCTAGCTTGCAATGACATATTAATAATGCTCATTTTATATAACTTGTTCTGAAGGCTGAATAAGATAACATACATTTGTGATATATGTCAGTCAGAGTCTCGCCTTGAACTTCTTGTTTTTCCAGGGATAACCTTAAACTCCTGGTTCTCCTGCCTCTACTTCTCAAGTGTTAGGATTACAGGTGTGTATCATCACATCTGGCTAAGAGAATGTATTAATGAATACATTTTAATCAACCAATCAATTTATTTATTTATTTATTTAATTTTGTCTGTGTGTGTGTGTGTATATACAGTGTGAGACTAGTCCCTGTGAAGGCCAGAATGGCATATTAGATTCCCTGGAACTGTAGTTGCAGATGGCTAGGAGCCATCATGTGTATGCTGGGACTCTGCTTCAACATGCTGGGGCCTTGGGAAGAACAGCCAGCACTCTTAACTGTTCAGCCATTTCTTCAACCCCCAATGAATATCTTTATAATTAATGTTTATAAAGCTATATAGTATCAGTAACTACTTACTAAGGTTTCTGATGCTTTCTAAGTATGGCTTTATAATATAGTAAAGATCTGTGATGTCCCTCACTTTATTATTTTAATTAAACAGTCTTTAATGAAAGTGTACATGAGATTCCTCTACTGTAATTTCTCAAGTGTTTCTTCCTTTCTCCCTTCATACTTGTTGAGAGTTGGTTTTCCTTTCCAGGATGTTTTTTTGTAATCTCTGTCTAGCTTTAGCCTGGCAATAACCACATGGATGGACAGTTGTGCTATTAGCTTTTTCTCGCTGCATCCATTCAATGTAGATGACATATTTCTTCTGGACCACTTTGCCAATCTGCTGGGCTCTGTAGTGTCCTCAGAGCACAAACTTCACCATCTGTGCTTCTGTCTTCACTCTTTGAAAAGAGGGGAAAACGTGATCTCCCTTCAAGTGTGGGAAAGTGCATTGAAAGACTGTTTGCTGTTCTTTTTTTGTTTGTTTTGTTTTTGTTTTTGTTTTTCGAGACAGAGTTTCTCTGTATAGCCCCTGTTGTCCTGGAACTCACTTTGTAGACCAGGCTGGCCTTGAACTCAGAAATCCACCTGCCTCTGCCTCCTGAGTGCTGGGATTCAAGGTGTGCACCACCACTGCCCAGCCTGTTTGCAGTTCTTGATTTGGTTAGAAGTCACAAAGGGATTGAACTTCATTTTGGTGGCTGTAGATTCAGTAATCCCTCACTTTAGATATATAAACATATATAAACTTTAACTCAGCTTCTCTTTTGGTAAGGGGAGACGTAGGGATAATAATGCCTAAGTTAAAATATTTAAATTCACAGAGGTGAGAGCACACAACATGTGTATACTTTGTGAGAGCATACAACATTCGTATATGACCTATACAAAAGTCTATGCCTAGATATTTATGAAATTCCCTTCTAGCTTTATTTTTTAAAATATTTTAAAGTCTTATCTTTATACATAAGTGTGTGTACGTGTGTGTGGAACTAGACTGGAAGAGTGCATCAGATCCCTTGGAGCTGTAGTTAAAGACAGGTGTGAGCTGCCAGGTGTGGGTTCTGAGGACTGAACTTGGGTTTTCTGTAAGTTGGAAGTTCTCCCAACCACTGAGCAGTCTCATTAGCCTCTTTTAAATTTTTATCTTTATTTCACTTACTCTAGTAGTTCTAGATATGGAAAAATTATGGAGTTCTGTGTTCTTTATTTTTCTTCATAGTTAGTAACTCCAAAATCATAAGTAGGACTTATTAGCCAATTCTGCCCCCAATTTTTCATGTTTATAAGTGAAAAAAATGTTTACCATTAGTAAGTAAAATGTATGTAAGTAGCCAGGTAGGATATGTGACTTCGGCACAGGTTTTATTTCAACAGGGTTGAGCAGTGTTTGTTTCTTTTGTTTTGAACAACTCTACCTGTAAATGAATAACTGAAGCCCATGTCTTTCTTCTAAAGGGCTATAATAGAAGCATCTCCCGAACAGAAACCATAATACGCTTTGCTTTCCAAGCCTCTATCACAGTTCTGTGTATCGCTTGTCCCTGTTCACTGGGACTAGCCACTCCAACTGCTGTGATGGTGGGCACAGGAGTAGGTGCTCAGAATGGCATACTTATCAAAGGTGGGGAGCCACTGGAAATGGCTCATAAGGTAAGAGTCCTCAGGACTAAAAATTGCACTATTAACATTCAGTCACACCCTATTGAGAAATGGGGTTCATATATTTTTGGCTGTGGTTCTTAGCCTGTCCTAGGGCTACCCTGAGGATTGACGTAGGAAAGCTGTGATGTTGGTTCTTTTTCAGATTTGCCTTGGTTACTTAAGCGCTCTAATACCACTCACTCAGCCATTCCTTCAGAGTAATCCCTGAATGGAGAGCCACTGTAGTTCCAACCCATCTCTGATTATACACATCTCCAGCACTTGCCTGGGAAAAGTTGCCAGGGCCTCCCGTGCTTCTGACATGTTTGTGTCTGACTCCACATTGTGGGAGTTGCACCTGCAATGGCAGTGACTTTGCTGCCACCAGCTGGCAGTTTGCACTGTGACTTCGGCCTCAATTAAGGCTACTTCAATGAAAGCCGTGCTCCCAATAATACAATCTCATTATAAGGATTTAAAATATATACAGGTGCATGGAGGATACAAAGTACATAGCTTAGAACAAATCTGGAACCTTGCATAGCTAGCAAAAAATACAGGCTAGATTTTTTTAAATGTGTACGAGTGTATTGGCTGCATGTATGTCCATGTACCACATGCATACAGAGGCCAGAAGATGCTGTTGACTTGGGACTGGAATAATCAACATTTGTGAGCTGCCACATGGGTGTTGGGAACCAAACCTGGGTCTTCCAGAAGAGCAGTCAGTGCTTTTAACCACTGAGCCAGCTCTCTAGCCCTAAGGACTTTTTTAAAGGTTAGTTTTAATTTTTACTCATGTGTGTGTACCTTCACGTGTATATTCACGTGTTTATGGGTTCTTGTGGAGGCCAGAAGGGTGTGTCAGATCCCCTAGAGCTAGAGTTATAGGTTGTTGTCGCCTGCCCAATACTGGTGCTAGGAACTGAACTGGGGTCCTCTGCAAGAACACAAAGTGCTTTTAAGCACTGAGTCTCCAGTCCCCAGGGTACTAATTCTTAGAGGAGAAAAAATGGCATAACTTCAAGCCTAAAAATGTATTCCCTTTTCTGCAGCTGTTGGGCATCTATCCTAAGACCAAGGATACTCCCTCATGTGACCACAGTACATTTATCAAAATCAAGAAATTAATATTGACATAACGCTGTTAGCTAATCTGTAATTTCCTGTCCTGCTTCCTCCCTTGTTCCCATGATGCATTACAGCAGTTTTTCTCTTGTCCAGATGACGCTTTGAGTGTTATTCCTACCTTCATATCAGTTCATTGGGCTGCTCAGTCTTCAGGGTTCTCATTCTGAGTTTACAGTGAGGTGAACATGGTCTTTAACTCCGGATTTTTCCCTTCTATGCGCACCGCTGACTTTCTTGAACTCCTTCTCTGAGCTTCCTCTTGGTTCTTAACCAAGACCTAACCAAGTCAAGCAACCCAGCTGGCATTCCATACAACCTAACATTTACATTTTCTCTTACAGTCATCTGCTCGCTACCCAGATTTCTCCAATAGATCTCCAATTCATTAGTATTGAAAACCTTCGTGTTTCCCCTAGAGATGTCAGTGACATTCTCTTAATTACCTATTAACAGCCAACCCATAACTAACAGCTCTGGTTGTTTAACACAGATTCACAGACATTTAACAGGATTAAAACTCAACTGTGGGGTAAGGAAATTAGTTGCTACAAGAGCATTTTTTAATATGCCTTTTGTTCATCCAGAGATGAAGCCAAAGTCCAGTTTATTAAGAAATTAAATATCAGTCTCTTAAAAATAAACCTGTTTTTTAAACTTTTACTCCAGCATAATTTTATTATTGATATTAATATATAGAGGTAACCTGTGCCAACCCTTCCCCCCATTTAAAAGAAAAGCAAAAAATGTATGATAATATACCTGGTCCAGAGAACAGTATGTACATTCCTATTAAAAACTGCACATAGAACCATTGTAGGATCCAGAAACCCTACTATTGGGTATATGTCCAAAGGCAATGAAGTTAGTGTATCAAAGGGACACCCTCCCTGTCCTCTTCTTGTACCATTGCTCACTGGGGCCAGTAGACAGACTAAGCCTAAGTGTCCACTGCAATAAAATGAATAGGGAGAATGTGGTATACCTGCATAATGTTATTCTGTGTATCCAGATTCACCCTGAACTCCCATCATTTGAGAAAGCATAGTTATACCTAGAGAATGTCACCAGAAATAACTAACAAAAGACATGTGTCCAATAATCTATCTGTTGCAAATCAAATAATCATACTACCACAATGATCAGTGAAAGAAACATAAACACTATTTATCTTTGCTATCAGTCATTCTCAAACAAAGGGAAAGGTTTTTACTATTACACAATTATATGATAATTAGATCAAGTAAGAAGCAACCATTTGAAATGATTTGTTTCTTATTCCCAATGCATAATAGCATAGATACCTAGCAATGTCTATGTGTTTAGAATCCTGGTATTTGTTAGGATTTTAACATAGCTAGAAGCCAAAAGCTACTCATACATTTTCCTTTATAGTCAGTAAACAATTTGAAGTGATAAAATTATGTTGTATACCAAGTTTAAAAATCAACCCAAATGCCAACTAATATGGCAGTGTATGTAATGAACTTAGGGATACATGGTAGACTTTACTATGTCTGGGATTCTCTGGTTCCTCCTTCTATAGTGGCATTAGTCATTCTAGATAAGGGCCCTACCCTATGATCTTATTTAACATCAGTCACCTCTTTAAAAGTTCTGTCTCTAAATGATCATTTGCTGAGGTCATAGCTCAATAATAATGTTGCATAGTATGTATGATACCACCGTACCAACGCCCACCACACCCATAAGCCAATAAATAGATAAATGAATAACTAAATAAAGCCATTCATAATTTAATAAACCTGTTTCTTATTTCTGGGAAGATGATATTACATGGATGCATTATGTTTTTTAACTGTTCTCTAGGTAAAGGTAGTGGTATTTGATAAGACTGGAACCATTACCCATGGAACCCCAGTAGTGAATCAAGTAAAGGTTCTCGTGGAAAGTAACAAGATATCACGAAATAAGATCCTGGCCATTGTGGGGACTGCAGAAAGTAACAGTGAACATCCTTTAGGAGCAGCTGTAACCAAATATTGCAAAAAGGTACAATTTTATCTTCCATATTTATGTTATCATGTCAGGTAGGAATGATAACAGACCTAATCTGGGCTGGCCTTTGACTATATTTTATGTATACAATTAGTATGAGTCTAAAGAGAATTGTATTTTCTTACTTAATTGAACAGATTGGGGCTGGGAATGTAGCTTGATTGGTAGAATGCTTGCCTAGATGCTAGGGGCCGAGGTTTTGATCCCTGGCACCAATAAAGTGAGCATGTTTAATCCCAGCACTCAGGAAGCAGAGGCAGGCAGATCTTGAAGTTCAAGGCCAGCCTGGTCTACAGAGTGAGTTCCAAGACAGCCAGGGCTACACAGAGAATCCCTGTCTTGAAAAACAAACAAACAAACAAACAAAAAATTTCATGGTCATCTTCATTACACAGTGAACTTGATCCCAGTCTAGACTATGTAAGACCTTGTCTCAGAATTGTGTACTGCTTTGTTCATATAACAACTGTAAACATAAAAAAGAAATTAATTCTGATCTTATCACACAGTAACCCGTTTGACATAAAATGTTAAAATAGAAGTAATATGTATATTGATAGCATAACTTAGGTCATAAAAATGGAACCCTCACCCCTTTCCCCCAACATAATTCCTCAGTCTAAAATTTAATAATTAGTATCTGTGACTTAAACTCTCAGCTAAAAAAACCAATTCTCCCTGCCTTGTAATCTTAAAGGGACAGTATGTGTTTTCCATTCAGGAATCTCCAATAAATTTTTAAAAGTGAGTTATTGCCCAATGGTTGAGACATCTTTATTGATTTTTTAAAATTTATAAAGTTTAATAAACAATTTCTGGTATGTTCAGAAATGTATGTTAATATTATTTATGTAATTATGTAAAGATTTAGTTTAGTTATTAATGTGTTTTTGTCTGTGTGTGTATACACATCTGAAGTGGATATTGGATACCTTGAAGATGAAGTTACATTTCTGAGCTGCCTAATGTGAGTGTTGGGACCCAAATTCTAGTCCTCTGATGGAGTCATATGTCCTCTTAACTACTGAGCCATTTCTTCAGCAAAACCTCATTTTTTTTTTCGAGACAGGGTTTCTCTGTATAGCCCTGGCTGTCCTGGAGCTCACTTTGTAGACCAGGCTGGCCTTGAACTCAGAAATCTGCATGTCTCTGCCTCCCAAGTGCTGCTGGGATTAAAGGCGTGCACCACCACCACCCTGCTAAAACCTCATTCTTTTAAGAGCAAAGATTTTCCTATGTTGTCCAGGTTGGTCTATGTTCCTGGGCATATGCGCTGTTTCTACCTCAGTTTCTACACAGCTGGGTCTATAGGCATGTGTCATTGTACCTAGCTTATGATACTGTTTTTGCTGCTTTTGAGACAGAGTCTCATTACATAGCTGGGGCTGGTCTGGAACTTGCTTTATAGCCAGGTAAATCCTGAACTGACAGGACCTGCGCAGATTTTCCATGTTTTAAGAGCTCGGGTTCCAGGTGTATGCCATCATGCCCACCTGCATTTATCATTTGAAACTTTACATAGAAAACCATGCAGTGACCTTGCTTTTTATTTTATTAGATGAATTCCGTTCTGTGAGTGGTGTTTTGTTTTCAGTGCACACTGAGCATGCTTGCCAGTTGTCTTTATGTTAAACATCAGTGCACTTATTAGATCAAAGGAGGCTCACAGTTTCATTTCTCATGACCATTACTAACATTTATACAAATGGTTTTATCAGTTTGCACCTGTACCCAAAATTTTGAGTGCCTGTCTTCTTTCATTCTTCTAACATTGTTCTCCTAATTAAAAATACTACCCCATTTGTTTGATTGTATGTTTGTTTATTTAGTGTGTTGCATTTCTGTTTGTTAGGAGCTGGACACTGAAACGCTGGGTACCTGTACAGATTTCCAGGTTGTACCAGGCTGTGGTATTAGCTGTAAAGTCAACAATATTGAAGGTTTGCTACATAAGAGTAACTTGAAGATAGAAGAAAATAACATTAAAAATGCATCTCTGGTTCAAATTGATACAATTAATGAACAGTCATCAACTTCATCTTCTATGATTATTGATGCTCATCTCTCAAGTAAGTTTATTTCTTTGTAGTAGTTTATAGATTTCTCTTTTAGCTTTTTCTTTTTTCTTATTTTTTTTTAAATTGAAAATAGATCCTTCTCTCTTACAATGAATCCTGACCTCAGTTACTCCTCCCTTCACTTCTCCCAGCCACACCCTACCTCCTTTTTTCCCAGATCCACTCACCCTCCATCTCCAACCAGAAAATAGCAAGACACAACATCCAAGCAAGGCAGAACAAAATAGAGTAAGACAAAGCAAAAGCCCTCATACTAGAGCTGGGCAAGGCATCCTAGCAAGAGGAAAGGAGTTCCAAACAGGGAAAAGAGTCTGAGACACATCCACTCTCACAGTTAGCAGTCTCACAAAACACCAAGCTAGCAGTCATAACATATATGTGAAGGACCTGGTGCAGACCTATCCAGACCCCATGCTTGCTGCTTCAGTGTCTGTGAGCCCCATATGCATCCTGCTTAGTTGATTCAGTGGACCATGTTCTCCTGGTGTCCTCCATCCCGCTCTGAGTCCTACAATATTTGTACCCCCTCTTCTGTGGTATTCCCCAAATTCTGAGGGGAGAGACCCAATGGAGAACTCCAATTTAGCCTCTCCACATAATGAGTGTCTGACTGTCGGTCTCTGCATCGACTGCCATCTGCTGCCAGAGGAAACCTCTCTGATGACAACTGGACAAGGCACCAATCTATGAGGATAGCAGAAATCATTAAGAAGAATTTCATTGATTTTTTTGACCAGTCATGTTTGGTTCCACCCTATGTCCCTGGGCTATCTAGACTCTGGATTCTGACCATCCAACCAGGGTCAGAAATGAACTCTGTCTCATGGCATGGGCCCCAAGAGAAATCAGACATTAGTTGGCTACTCCCCCAAGTTCTAAACCACCATTGCACTACCATATTATGGAGGCAGGACAGAATGTAGATCAAAAGGTTTGTGTCCACATTTTTCTTTGATTAGCCTGCAGAGTACATAGGGTTGCACACAGGCACCAACTTGACCTTTACATGTTCAATGAGCTGTGCAGATGTAGTCCTTGGCAGTGGGACCCTGCTGTTAATTTGTAGAGGGCAAACTTCTTTCCTAGTGTCTGGCTGGCTTGTTTGGACAAGCTTGTGGAGACAGGGCTCCCTTGGCCAAATACTCACCAAATATAACTTAGTCCCACCACTGGAAACCTTGCCTGGCTATTAGAGATGGCCAGTTCAGGATCTGTATTCCTCATTGCTTAGGAGTCCTCACTAGGATTACCCTAATAGATTCCAGGAAGTTTCCACTGCACTAGGTTTCCACACTGCCCCCAACTGCTCCTCAGTTCCATCCTATCTCCCAATAACCCCCAATCCCTCCCACTCCCATCCCCACCTGCCTCAGTCTACCCACAAAATCTATTTCTATTTCTCCTTCCCAGGGAGATCCAGTGCATCCACCTTCAACCCCTCCTCTTCACCTAACCTCCCTGGGGTCTGTGAACTGTAGATTAATTATCATTTACTTAACAACTAATATCTACTTATAAGTGAACACGTACTGTGTGTGACTTTCTGCGTTTGGGTTACCTCGGAATGTTATTTTCTACTTCCATTCATTTGCCTGCAATTTTCAGGATGCCCTTGTTTTTAGTAGCTGAATAGTATTCCATTGTGTAGATGTGCCACATTTTCTTTATCCATTCATCAGTTGAGGGACATCTGGGTTGTTTCCAGGTTTTGGCTATTATAAATAAGACTGCTATGAACATAGTGGAGCATGTGTCCTTATTACCAGTTGGAACGTATTCTGGGTATATGCCCAGGAGTGGTATAGCTGGGTCTTCAGGTAGAACTATTTCCAGTTTTCTGAGGAACCACCAGATTGATTTCCAAAGTGGTTGTACAAGTTTGCACTCTGACCAGCAATGGAGAATCCTCGAATCTCTCGGGGAGACCCACAATCTGCATATTGTCCAGTTGTGGATCTCTTCATTCCATCTTCTTCAAAAAGAAGCTTCTCTGATGTGGGCTGAGTGAGGTGCTGGTCTGTCATAGTATATTATTAGGAGTCATTTTATTCCTATGTTCCTTTAACAAAATAATAGCATTAGGTTTTAGCCTAGACCCATTCTAGTCTCAGGGTCTTGGTTACTTAATCATACTAGGTATGGGTTCCATCTCATGGGCTAGGCCTTAAATCTGATTAAACCATGGTTAACTCACTCCCATAGCATGTGTGCCACTCTTGTAGTAGTATGTCTTACCGGGAGGTCATTGTCGTAGGTTACAGGGTTTACAGTTGGGTGGTGATAATTGATGGTCGCCTTTCCCTCTAGAGGAATGCAGGAATGCAGGGTACCTTTCAGTGCCCTGAACTCTAGTCAGTAGGAGTGAAGCTTCTAGTTCGGCCCCAGCTCAACTTTTCCATGTTCTGTGATAGAAGTATTGACTTCAGCAGTAGGTCCTTACGAGTAGAGAGCACCAAATAACATCGGCAGTAGCCTGTGGCGATTTGTCTGTTTGGTTTGGTTTTTGAGGGTTCTTTTGTTTGTTTTTTTGTTTGTTTGTTTGTTTTGAAGGTATTCCTTTTTTGGTACCCCTTTGTGGTCCGCCATTTTCTACTCATTGTTTCATTTCCTATTCTCTCCATGCAGTACCTTCACTACAAATAGCATCCACCCTGTTTATCTTTCTAGACTTGTCTTTAAGGTTGGCACTTCCACATGTGCTGACCGAAATACTTGTTCATCTTAAATTATACCTGTACTTTATTTCTGTTATACAAGACATACTACAAAATAATTATTTCCTGACCTACTTCTCTGTGACTTTTTGTCTATGGATGTCATTTTAAGTAACTGACATATAGAAAAATGACTCAACTGGTACAGCTACTGTGTGCTCTGGACATTAACAGCACTAAAAAGAATCCTTTGTGAGGGCTGAGGTGTGACTCAGTGGCACACCTCTCTAATCCTCTCCTCTGCTTAGCATATGTGAGGCTCTGGGTTAGATCTCAAGCACCACTGAGGGAGAAGTTGGGAGCTAGGACCAAAGAAAGAGGCTGAGTTAGTGGGCTATTGTCATTACCCTGGCAAAACATAACAATGGCTCAGGCTCCTGTGATAACAGTACAGTTTGTAAGAAGTGGTCAAATTCCAGGTGTGTCTTTAAGAGCAAGCTGAAAGATTTAACTACCAATTAGATATATAGAATATGAGTTAAATAAGAGTTAAGGGGCTGGAGAGATGGCTCACCAATTAAGAACATAGGCTGTTCTTCCAGAGGACAAATTTCAATTCCACCCACCCACATGGCAACTCACAACTGGCTGGTAACTCCAGTACCAGGGGATACAGTGTTGTCTTCTGAACCTCCCATGGGCACCATATGAGATGGTACACAGACATACATGTAGGCAAAATCCCTATCCACTTAACAAACCAGTTTTTAAAAACTAAAACAGAAGAGTCAAATCATGCCAAAGTTAGTGGCCCTCCATTTAGATGAATGGAGTTAAATAGGAGAAGGAAGACAAAAAGAACAATATTGGAGACAAAATCAGGCATCCAGTTTTATAGAAGTTACATTCTGTAACAGGGTCCCTGTTCGCTAAGTGGGGATATCATAAAAACAGAAATATTAGGTAGGTAGTTGTCTCCAGGGGCCTGAAGATCCAGTAGATTGAACTAGAAATACAGAATTGGGAGTCATTTGCTTTGTAGATCTCTGGTATCAAATACAATAATTATAAGTTAGTTATTTGTGATTGTTTAATTTTTGATTTAATCAAATTTAGTTTCATGTAAAATCCAGCTCTTTAATCATATTGGCCCTCAATAGCCTCATGTGTTGGCTAGTGGCTATAGAATTATACAGAATGGATGTAGAGCATTTCCATTATTGCTGGAACAACTGTTCCAACATCACTAGTTTACTAAAGATCACTGAAACACTGTGGGAATAGTTCATTAGAATAGTAGAGACTAAAGCCTTACTAGAATACGTTCATAAGAGAATAGGAAGAGGTGAGTTAGAAACAGCTAGTAGGCGACGTGCTTTTGAGCAGTTCTGCTGTGCACGGAAGCAGAGGTATGACAGCTAGATCAGTGGCACGAAAGGGTTCTTCTGTTTTTAAAGATAGGACAATATGCAGCAGAGATGGTAGAAAAGTGATTATTCAGGAAGGAGAGAAAAAGGTAGGCAAAGGAGGGTAACCTAGCGTGCAGGTAGAGAGACTGGCCTTCAGCAGGCTCAGCCTCTGTTTATAACGGGGGAAACAAGTTGGGTTCACCTAGGAGGCACAGGAGCTGGGACAATTTAGCCATGACAAATTATCTTATGATAGTATCATGGGTGAGAATGGGGGAGGAAAAGTTAGAGATTTAAAAGGAGAGGCAATTTCAAGTGGTCATCCTGAAGAAATAGATTGAGCGCACTAGAGACATGCAGTCAAGCATCTGTCCAACAGAGGTAAGAGCTCACTTATAATTAGTGTGGCGCATACCTTTAATCCCAGGATTCTGGAGGCAGAGGCAGGTGGATCTCTGAGTTTGAGACCAGCCTGGTCTACAGAGTGAGTTCCAGGACAGCCAGGGCTACACAGAGAAACCCTGTCTCAAAAAAACCAAACCCAGCCAAACAAAAATTAGTAGTTATGAATTTAAAATGAGACATCAACACAATTGCATATTTACACTCAGCTCTAGACTTTCAGCATCTGATTCACAATTAGTATTTGAATCTTGGTGGAGGGTCAAAGAGAAAACCTCAGTAAGAAGGGAATCTCTGAGCTAATAACATTCTTACCCCTTCCCCAATTCCCTCACTCATGAGAATGAATCTCGAGCCTCACTCATGGCACTGAGCTATATTCTCGGCCTTTGAACTGGCATGTCAACAGTATGGTAGGATTTGTTATCTGGAGAGAAAGGTTAAGGCCACTGAGTGTCCATAGCAACATGGGCTCAGAGGTATGGAAGAGCAGAACGTATTCCTGGAAAACGTTATCACTGTTAGGATATATTCTACCAAAAATGCACTGTGACTGCAAAATTAGGCAGGAAGAACTTGCCTCATGAGATGAATTTAAAGGTTAAATAAGCTTACTGAATGTTATTTCTGTGCTTCTAGATGCTGTTAATACTCAGCAGTACAAAGTCCTCATTGGTAACCGGGAATGGATGATTAGAAATGGTCTTGTCATAAGTAATGATGTAGACGAATCTATGATCGAACATGAAAGAAGAGGTCGGACTGCTGTATTGGTGACAATCGATGGTAAAGTTTCTCTGAAATACACTGACACAATTGTGATCTCAGTCGTCGTTTTATGTGGCTACAAGACTTAAACTATGAGGTTTATTTCGAAGAGGCTTGAATTCGAAGTTAAAGTATTACAAACTATGATTGTTACTAATTAAGGATCTCTCATCAGCTGTTGTGGCACATGCACATGGAAACCTGAGATAGGCAGTTCATGACTTTAAGGACTACAGAGGAAGACCATCTCATAAAACAAGTCAGCCAGGCATAGTGGTACATGCCTGTAATCCTAGCATTTAGGAGATGGAAGCAGGAGGACCAGTAGTTGACAGCTCGACTTTATAGTGAGTTCAAAGCTAACCTCTGCTACATAAGACCCTGTCTAAAGAAGACAAGACAAAAGCAAAACACTAAATTGGGGGGAAAAAAGGCAAAACAACCTTAGGTTGGGCCCTAAGTTTAATTCCTAGCACTACAAAAAGGGAAAAAAACTTTTTAAAAAACTTACCTTGCAGCCAGCCAGTCATAGTGATGCACATCTTTTAATGTCAGCACTGGGACATAGTGATGCACATCTTTTAATGTCAGCACTGGGAAACGGGCAGAATTCTGTTAGTTCAAGGCTAGCCTGCTCTACATAGCAAGTTCCAGAACAGCCAAAGCTATATGCTGAGACCATGTCTCAAAAAAGTTTTCTTGCATTTTTCACCTTTGTTCTTTTCTTCCCTTGCTTGAAAGTTAATCATGGATTTAAACAAGATTAAATGGTAACGGTTAAATAATAAGAGTAAAATAGCATTAATAATCTTACCATTCTAATATAGCACAGGTTTTAATTTCATGTGTTCTACTGCTGGTTTGTTGGTATATGTCTATATCTTTTATATATTTATAATGCTGCTATTTTTACTTTGTTGCATTTGTGTATATGTGGTGTACACATGCATATGTTTGGCTGTGTTAACATGTGTAAGGATGCAGGTGCATGCACGTGTAGGCCAGATATTGGATATTTTCCTTGATGGCTCTCAGCCTTATATATTGAGGCAAGGTCTTATGCTGAATTTGGACTGTGTTTTCCCTAGTCAAGCCAGCCAGCTTATTCCAGTCAGTCTTTGTCTCTGCCTTCGACATTACAGGCAGGCAGCCAAACTCACCCAGCTTTTTCCCTGGGTTCTAAAGATGCAAACTCTGCTCTCGTGTTTCTGTGACAAGCATGTTACCTCTGACTCTTCTCCCCAGTCTTTTTTTGTTCTGTTTTTTGAGATGAAGTCCCATGTATCCCAAGATGTCCTCAAACTTGATATGTAGCCAAGAAAGACCTTGAACTTCTGCTCCTCTTCTTTCCACCTTCTGAGTGCTGGGATTGTAGTTGTGCACCAGCACACCTGGTTTATGTGTACTGGCGATTGACACTACGGCCTTGTACATGCTGAGCACTCTACCAACTGAAGTGCGTCTCCAGCCTTGTGCCACTTCTCATATGTACATTTTATATGTAAAATTTATGTCAATAGAGTTAGATAAACATTTTAAATCTTATTTTGGGGGAATGTTGAAAAGCTGGTTTAGTGACTAAGAGTACTTAACTGTTCTTGATGAGGATCAGAGTTTGTTCCTGAGGACTCATGTTGGGTGGTTCAGAGCTGCCTGGAATCCTAGCTCCAAAGGGTCTGCCCCCCTCTTCTGGTGTCTGTGTGTGTTCTTGCATACAGACTGGACACCAACATGTACATACAAATTAAATCTAAAAAAAAAAAACCCTTTAAAAATCCTGTTGGAGATGTAGCTTCTCAGTAGACTACTTGCCTAGCATGCATAAGGCCACAGGTTTCATATCTAGTGTAGGGAGAAACAAAAGGAAAAAGCAAGTTCCTAAGTTAAAACTGCAGTTCCACACACAAAAACAACTAAGGTTTCTTATACACATACTATTGTATTGTGGTTTATTTTACTTGAGGAAATATTTTTCAATGTTATTATATAATTGTATTATATATTTATTTCTGCAGTTCTAGAGACAAAACACGGGACAGTATATTCTGGACATGCACTTTACAAATAAGGCTACACCCCATAATTCTAGAATATTATTTTAATCTTCATGTGGTATAACCATTCCCATGTTGTTGAACATTTATTCTCTTTTTACTTGCACTTGACTGTATCTATTGTGTGTATGTATGTATCTGTCTGCCTGTATATATCAGAGCACATATGTTCCATAGTACATAGGTGGAGGTCAAAGGACAAGGTTTTTTTTTTTTTTTAAGATTTATTTATTTATTTAATTATATGTGTGTACACTGTCTTCAGACACTCCAGGAGAGGGCATCGGATTTTTTGTTACAGATGGTTGTGAGCCACCATGTGGTTGCTGGGATTTGAACTCAGGACGTTTGGAAGAGCAGTCAGTGCTCTTAACCGCTGAGCCATCTCACCAGCCCCCAAAGGACAAGTTTTAAGAATCCTTTCACCATATGGATCTTGAAGATCAAACTCAGGTTGTCAGACAAGTCCCCTAATTCACTGAGCCATCCCTACTGGCCATAATAGTGCAATAAACATACATAAAAGTTTTAGATGTTCCCTATTTGTTAGAGTAAATTTCCAGTCTGATAATATTACTCAACATTTGTAATCCTTGCAAGGTATGAACTTAGTAACTTAATTTAGGGTACGAGAAAAAGCAGAGAATAACATTTTCCTCCCTTGTAGTGTGTGTGTGCACACACACAGTAGCCAGAGAACAGTAGATGTCTTGCCTTGTCACTCTCTACCTTAGTCCCTTAAGGCAGGGTCTCTCAGCCTATCAGCAAGCAAGCCCCAGTGCTTCTGTCTTGACCCTACTGCCCAGTATTAAGGTTTCAGAATTTGAGTCCTCATGCAGTTCCCCCTAATACAAAATACAAGTTTTATCCCTGTTCACCTATTAGTTTTGCATGCTGTTTGCTTCTAAATCAGCTAAAATGTGTTTAATATCTGAGAGTATATTTTTTAACATTCAGTAACATCTTTCCATTTTCTTGCTACTACCTTCATTAAATATGCCTCCTTTATGAATTTTCCACAGCCAAATATGAAAGCTTATCACAGAACATGTGATATAAAGTTTGTTCAAGATCAGGATGTTTTGAGTTAAACCAGCTCTCAACAGCTTAGCAAAATTCATTTCTTTCTGAAATTTTATTCTATTATTTATTCTGATATTCTTCATTCACCATATTCCAACTGTTTTTCTGCTGTTCCTATATTAGATGAGCTGTGTGGCTTGATTGCTATTGCTGATACTGTGAAACCTGAGGCAGAGTTGGCTGTACACATTCTGAAATCTATGGGTTTAGAAGTAGTTCTGATGACTGGAGACAACAGTAAAACTGCTCGATCTATTGCTTCTCAGGTAAACTGGTTTACTTAGTTATTGGGATAAGAACATGTGCTAACATCTGACTCTAAGAGAGGCCCCTTGGTCTTGTAAACTTTATATGACCCAGCACAGGGGAAGGCCAGGGCCAAGTAGTGGGAGTGGGTGGGTAGGGGAGCAGGGGCGGGGGTGGGTTATAGGGAACTTTCGGGATAGCATTTGAAATGTAAATAAAGAAAATAATAATAATAATAAATAAATTAAAAAATAAAATAATAAAAAAAGAATGTCACATTACTTACTGTTTGCATTGTTACCAAGTAGATATTACTAATTGCTTAAAAACAATCAGGATGATATGGTACAAGGACCTTGTATGTTACTGATGTAAGTGAGAAGGTATTTGCTTAGCTTGTAGGATGCTTGACTGACATTGCTGCACACTGGTTTCTGTTGATGCTTCCTTTGAAATGATGCACAAGCCTTCACCATCCCCTACTGTAAACACTGCCACTGTATACAGGTTCCTCTTTGGATGCCACCAGTGAGACTCTTTTCTTTGACATACCTTTTTTCTTAAGCCTACATTTGTTTAGCCTCCAGTATTTTTCAATTAAAAAAAAACAACAACTTAGAATGCCTTTTCTCCTAGTAGGTATGTATGTAGCGAGTATGTGTTTACATGCATGTGACATACATTGTTCATAGATCAGAGGACAAACTTATGGGAGTTGGTTCTCTTCTTTACTCTGTAGATTCTAGGGACTAACCTTGGGCCATCAGCCTTGATGGTAAATACCTTTACCCACTGAGCCATCTTGATGGCCCCTTTCTAGTGAATTACAGAAGGACTATATGAGTGTTTTCTTATGTAAAAATATGAACGTTGTAAAGAATTTGTAACATTTTCCACATTCCCTGTCGTGTTCCCCTGTATTCAAGTATGGAGTTATACTACTTTAGCACTAATTGGATAATTTTATAGTTTATTTAGTAGGATATGTATGTATATATATATATATATATATATATATATATATATATATAGACACACACACACACACATGTATTTTTTTCAATATCCCCCAGATCTTAGCATATAAAATTGTATTATTCCTTGAAGACTGCTGCATGGAATTCTATAGTATAAATGTATGATAATTTATGTTGCTATTTCCCTAGTGGTGGACATTTAGGTAGTTTTGAAGTTTTCACTTTTTAAACAGGCAATAAAAAATGTTCTTGACACTTTTGGACACAAAAGAATCTGTCCAGAGTATAGTTAAAAGTTGATTTTCTTCCAAAGCATGATGTGCACACTTTGATAAATTCTGTCCACCTGAAGACAGTGTCATTCTGTTCAATACAAACAGTGCAGAAAATTGTTCACTGGCTGGAGAGGTAACTCTGCCTTTAAGAGAACTAGCTGTTCTTGCAGAGGACCCAGGTTTGGTTCCCAACACACATACAGTAGCTCAAAAACATCTTTAATTGCAGTTATTGGGCATCTAGCACCCACTTCTGGCCTCTGTAAGCACGAGGCACACATACAGTGTTGGCACATATACACAGGCAAAACATTCATAAGATAAAAATGAATAAGTCTTATAAAAAGGAAGAATGTCAGGGCTGGAGAGATGGCTCATCAGTTAAAAGCACTGGCTTCAAGAGGACTCAGGTTCAATTTCCAGCACTCACATGGCAGCTTACAGCCCTCTGTAGCTCCAGGGGATCCTATACCCTCACACAGGCATACATGGCAGCCAAAACTCTGATGCACATAAAATAAAAATAAATAAATAATTTTAAAATATAAAAGAGGAATGCTTATTTCTCTCCATTATCATTGGATTATTTTTAGTCTTTTAAAATGCAAGTATTTGACAGGTTAAAAATGATGGCTAATTATTCTGAGCTCAGCATTATTTGCAGTGCTTAATATTACTTCCTGAAATGGATTGAGTTGATTTTCTTCTCATAGGTTGGCATTACTAAGGTGTTTGCTGAAGTTCTACCTTCCCACAAAGTTGCTAAGGTGAAGCAGCTTCAAGAGGAGGGCAAACGTGTAGCAATGGTAGGAGATGGAATCAATGACTCTCCAGCTCTGGCAATGGCAAACGTTGGAATTGCCATTGGCACAGGCACAGATGTAGCCATTGAAGCAGCTGATGTGGTTTTGATAAGGGTAAGTCCTGGGGCTCCCGTGGTGCAGTGAGTTAGCAGGCAGTACTTATACACTAAGAGTAGGTAGGTCCTGTGGTCTGAGGTGTGAGGAGTGGCAGATTGCCTGACATGGTTAGCGGTAACACTGTAAACATACTGTGCAGTGATCCTGTCTGGAGTCCCATGTTCCTAGCTATGAAGACACAGAGTTTGGAGTAGATGGATGACTAGTCTCACTACTTAAATCCTGGCTTTTTCAGGCCAGCAATACAAATGAGAATGACAAGCTTTTGATGTGAGAAATAAGATTTAACAATAATATAGTTCTCTGCAACAATGTTCACTGACAACCATGAAAATATTTTCAGAACCTTCAAAAAAAATCTTCCAACCTTGACTTAAGGCTTAGCAGTATCTGAAATTTGTACTCAATTACCAGTGTGTCCCACGACATACGTAATTCTGTTGTACAGTGACATGTAGAGACGGTCCTAATGAATTGGAATGTCACTAATATCAGCGATCTCTCTTCTCAGAATGACCTTCTGGATGTTGTGGCAAGTATTGACTTGTCAAGGAAAACAGTCAAGAGGATTCGAATCAATTTTGTCTTTGCTCTAATTTATAATCTGGTTGGAATTCCAATTGCTGCTGGTATGTGAGTCTTCACGGTCTTTAGTTTTGTGGTTAAAGTCATGAGATACTTTTTTTTTTTTTTTTTGGTTTTTCGAGACAGGGTTTCTCTGTATAGCCGTGGCCGTCCTGGAACTCACTCTGTAGACCAGGCTGGCCTCGAACTCAGAAATCCGCCTGCCTCTGCTTCCCGAGTGCTGGGATTAAAGGCGTGCGCCACCACCGCCCGGCTCATGAGATACTTGTAACATTGGAAGAATAGGCTTACTATTTTTAGTTCTGACCTTAGTTTTTACATATACCCTGCTAGTGTGATGAGTGGCACTGTTAAAAGCAGTAATGTTCAACAAAGTTTATTACAGTGTAAACATTTATAACATCTTGATACTTTTAAATTTTTCCCTCTATTATAATTTGAAATTTTTCACACTTAAGTAAATGTTGAAAATATGGTACAGAAAATCTGTGCTGATACACATACATAATTAAAATTAAAAATAAATATTTAATAATTATATATATATATATAATTTACTTATTCACTTATTTTTACTGCATAAAAGGAATTTATGCATAATTTTGCTACTTAAATACAGCCACTGTTACCATTTTAAATTTTCTTCCGGTTACTTCAGCTCTGCATCAGTTTGCTCTTGTCACATAGTTCTGAATTTCCTGCTTTTCAAGTAATGTTCTGTTGTAGTCAGCAGGTATTCTTTTAGACTGGGAGGTCAAGTGACAGGGTGACTGTAGGAATGTGAGTGATAAACACTAACAGACTTGTGCAATAATCGTCCATGACTTTCCTACATTAATAATGACAGAGAAAATTCTCAGAGAACTAATTAAAAAAAAAACCTTTCTCCTTCTTTCTGGCTTGAAATGTAAACTAACTACAGAGATGTTTAGCCCAGGGGCACATAAAATGCCTACAAAGCAATGTCCAGTAAGATTAAGTCATGCAGTGAAAGATTTTTTTTAAATCATCTAAGTGATGATTACTGTAAGAAAAATAGAAAAATCCAGGTAAGCTCATAAAATTAAATGTTCAAATCTATATCCACATAAGAGCAACTATTAAAGTGTCTACTGAAGCCCAGTGTGTTTGGACATGGTGACTCACATCTATAATCCCAGCATTTGAGATGCAAAGGCAGGAGGATGGCAGCAAGTTCAAAGCTAGACTGGTATACCATGTTCCAGATATCAGGGCTACATAGCCTGGCATTGCCTCAAAAAACTTAGATTGGCAGATGGGTATACACACACACCCCCACCCCTACCCCCCACACACACTGAAAATTTTAACTTAAAACAAAAAAGTTGGCCCAAGTATGATACTGCATGCTTAATTTAATCTCAGTCTTGGAAGAGAGAACTTACACAGTTCTCTGTATGAGTTCAGACAGGGCTCCATAGTGAGATGCTGCCTCAAAAAGAAAGGAGGGAAGGAAGAAAGAAAAGAGGAAGAAAAGAGAAAGTTTGTGTGTGTGTGTGTGTGTGTGAGAGAGGGGGGGGGGAGGAGAGAGATGGGAAGAGAGCGGGGGAGGGCGAGGGAGATTGATTTAGTGAAGCATGACCTTCCCAGTTCAGGGTGACTGCACCTGTGCCTATGTGGGGCTGGCAGGCTGGATGACACAAGCTGGCCAGTGTCTGGGAATCCTGGTACACTGGAGAAGTGAAGAGTACCCAGCTACAGCTGTTGGCACACAGCAGTCTTCCCCCTGGCATGCACCCTAGGGAAACTCTTAAACATGAGTACATGAAATATCCACAAGAATATTTATGGCAGCACTCTACTAAGGAAAATTTGATAGCAGCACACATCTCCACAAACAAAAGGATAAAACACTGATGTCATGTCAAAGTAAACTGTGCATGTGTTGGAAAAATGTGTTGATGATTCATTTAGTACTGCCTACTCTAATCCAAACTTGTTTCCAGGAGTGTTTCTGCCCATCGGTTTGGTTTTACAGCCCTGGATGGGATCTGCAGCAATGGCCGCTTCATCTGTCTCTGTAGTCCTTTCTTCCCTTTTCCTCAAGCTGTGAGTAGGATGGCGCACTTATATTGCCATTTCATAGCCTGTCTTTCTTGTATTGTTGGGGTATGCCAAAATAATTGTGTATGTGTATCTGACATGAATGTATGTGCATGTAGGTATGCACATGTATACACATGTACATAGAGGTCAGAGGTCAATATCGAGTATCTTCTATTTTTCTTTACATTATATATTACTTTATATTATAGTCTCTGACTGAATCTGGGGTTCATCAGTTCAGTTAAAGTGGAAATGAACCTCCAGACTCCTGTTTCACCTCTATAGTGCTAGGATCACAGGTGCCAGGCACCACACTCAGCTTTTATGTGGCGCTGGGGATTCAAACTCAGGTTCTCAGTCTTTTATAGCAAGCACTTTATCCACTGAGCCATCTTCCCAGACTTCCAAACAACCAGGGAGAGGGGATGTGGGGAGGAACCCTAGGAGGAGGATCAAGAAGGGGACAGTGTTTGGGATGTAAATACATAAATAAATTAAAAATAAAAATAAAATTTAAAAAATAAAGAGAAAGAAAAAAAAGAATTATTAGGTAGTAACTAATAAATATTAGCAAGCTGTGTGTGGTGGTACACACTTATAATCTCAGCACTCAGAGAAAGGGGTGAGAGAATTAAATAGTCTAGCCTAAGCTACATAGTAAAGATACTGTCTCAAAAAGAAAAAGCTAAGTAGTTGTTATTTTTATGTAGTGTATGCATTGCAGACATAAGCCCAAAGTGGAGCTCAGTGTCATATAGTAGCTTTGAGAAACAGGACTTTGGATTGTGTGACAACATGACGTTCAGTCCAAGCAAGTTTCCTAGCAGTAGCCCCTTTTGGCTATCTCATACTGGGCAAATCTCCTTTTGTTTGTATGTACACCAAGCATCTACCTAACATTTGATTGCTTTGAATTTACATGCAGTTACAGGAAACCTACGTACGACAATTATGAGTTGCGTCCCCGGAGCCACACAGGACAGAGGAGTCCTTCAGAAATCAGCGTTCACGTTGGAATAGATGACACCTCGAGAAATTCTCCGAGGCTGGGTTTGCTGGACCGGATTGTCAACTACAGCAGAGCCTCCATAAATTCCTTGCTGTCTGACAAACGCTCCCTGAACAGCGTAGTTACTAGTGAGCCCGACAAGCACTCGCTTCTGGTGGGAGACTTCCGGGAAGATGATGACACCACACTGTAAAAGGCCTTGGGGGATGCTGCTAGTTGAAGTTCATGTGCACTGACACAGCACTTATGTTGATGTAGAAGGATCTTATGTCAATCTCATGCTCTTACATGCAGGGTTCTATCTGAGTTGTATTTGGTAATGGTGAAAATACCTTTTTCAGGACAGGAGCTCTGAACCTGGCATTATCTAAAACAAATTCCCAGCAGTTTTTGTTTCATTAGTGATACAGAGGGGAGAGCAGTGAGTTTAGAACAAGCTCTATAGTTAGAAGTTGCTAACGTGCTCCTAATATGGCAGATCATTTTTATTTGACCAAAAAAAAAAAAAGTGCCCAAAGACAGGACGATTAAAAATGTGAAGATTTGAGAGCATGATTTTGAGAGTATTCTTGAGCCGATATCCTTGCCCCACTGGGGAGCAATGGCTTTCAAAGCACTGTACGAAGCACCTAGCTTAGAAGGAAAACAGTCGCAACTGTCTCAAAATAGATGTGCCTTATTTATTGTAGGCTTGCTTTCACCTCATAATTCATGTGTCATGGTCCTTTAGTTCCTGAGAGCCTACAGGATGGCTTTTGTCACCTCCTTTCCAGTGAGCCAAGTTTAGGTGGTTTTTCCTTGATAAAAATAACTGACAACAATCACTTGGAATGAGGCAGGAGAATTACAAGTTCAAAGCCAGACACTAAGACCCTGTCTTAAAACATTTTTGTAGCTGACAGCTCTTCTTTTCTTACTTTTCTCATCCTATCGTGTAACTCAGAAGACCATAAGGTCTACAGAGTTCTGTACTCTTTTGTTTCTCCACTGTTGTCAGGAATCTCAAAATCTTCCTTCAGTTTCCCCAGCCCTATGCTAGCTTTCAGTTCAGCTTTGTTCACAGTAGATGCAGTTTCTCCATCAGTCCCAGTCTGGAAACTTAGAACCTCTCTCACTGAAAAATTCTTCAAAGATTAACACTAATATATTAACATATATGGGCCATAGAAAAGTATGTGGTCTCATTAAATTCATCTTTTGTGCTATAATCACTTGGCTGGTATATTATAATTTAATAAAATTTTAGTCACCTCTGTTTTAGATAACTTATCAAAATGACTTTAAAATATTCTCATCACACAAAGCTGCTTTTATCAAAATACACACCAAACTGTAATAGAGAAATCAGAATATTCCTGGTTTATGATATCTTGTAGTAAAGTATGTTGTTCTGTCATTCAAAATATTTGTGCTTATAAACTCTTAATCTTTTATTTTCATGCCATACTTTAAGCTACTAGCATAATGTCTAACATATAATTTGTGCTCTGAAAATGTTCATTTCTCCTTTTCAAGTCAATATTGAGTATAAAACTCATTTTTTATATTACTGGAATATAAACTGAAATGGAGAATGGGTTTTGTCCACTCCACCACTTTTCTCTCTTGTTCCTTCACACCCAACACCCACAAACGTTTACATTTTTCAATACTGTCTTTCCAGATTTGGAAAAGACCTAACTTCTATCTTAGCTATCTTAGAGAGGTGAAACTTTTGATGAAGGTGCTATTGATCTAGAAAGGCAAACCTGTTTTAATGAAGTATGAAGAAGTTTATATGCTTAAACTGTATTTTAAACCAATACTTAGGCCGTCTTAAGAGTTTGAGTTTGTATATTTGTTTCTTAATTCTAGCAGATCATCATAATATAGCTCATTGGCTTCTAGAAGAAAGAGCTAAACTAGAGATGTCTAGTAGTTTTGCTCTGGATCCAAATTGAGAATATAAGTCCCCCAGTCGTCAGCCAGTTTCTCCTTCTATATATGTTGTTGAGTCATTTTTTTTTTTGAGACAGGGTTTCTCTGTGTAGCCCTGGCTGTCCTGGAACTCACTCTGTAGACCAGGCTGGCCTCCAACTCAGAAATCTGCCTGCCTCTGCCTCCCGAGTGCTGGGATCAAAGGCATGTGCCTCCACATCAAATTATAGGGCAGTGAGAACAGCATTTCAGGTCTCACTACCAGAAAAGAACCTGTTTGAGAGAGGCTATATAGAGAGGGGGGTCATTTAGAGAGGTTATCAAGCACATTGCTTTCAGTTGGCCACTGGTTTAAGTAATGGGCCACTGCTCAGAACAGGTTTTGTAAGTGCGTGTATGTGTGTTATGTGTGTATATACACATGTATACACACACACACACACACACACACACACACACACACATACATACATACATACAGAGAGAGACAGCCGGAGAGACAGAGACAGAGGGGGAGAGAGAGCATACATCTGTTTCGAGGTTCTTTATACTTTCCTTGCCACTCTTCTGTATTCACTCAGCAACCATTGTCCCTGTCAGAAGGTGCCATGGACACTTTGTTGTCCAGTGCTAATGCAGATTCAGCTAGGGGCCACCTTTTAACTTAAATATCCAAAGATGCCTTTTGAATTTAAGATTAAAACACAGCTAGAATATTTACTCTTGTAGTTTGAAAAGGATAGTTGTTAGGTGTGAAATAGAAATGTTGCTTTTCCTACTTTAGTATCACTGTTTTAGGAAGTTAAATTTGATGCCTTATGAACAAATAATTTTATATTATGCTTTAATTTTTTAAAATTTTTCTTCATTCAGATAGATATAGAGAATGATTGAAATAGCACTATAGACACGATGTTTCCAAAAAATGTGACTGTGCATATATTTTCTGTACACAGCTTAAAATCAAAAACGTATAGTAGAAGATTTTTTTCCATTATGTGTAGATTCTGTTTTAAAATTATTTTTCATATTTATTTCACTTATTTTACTCTACTTTGTTATTTTTTGTATGAGGCATCTGGTTAAAGCTTAAGCTGCTTCTCCTCCTCCTCTTCCTTCTCCTCCTCCTTTTTATACAGACATTCCTCATAATCACTCCTTTGAGTTATTTTGCTTTCTGTATTAAAAAAACATACTTCTTTACCAAATATAGATAGATAGATAGATAGATAGATAGATAGATAGATAGATAGATAGATAGATAGATAGATTCATGCCAAATCTTTACCAACTTTTACACTAACTTTAAGTCCTTTAGTCTGGTATGAGTAGCTAGTTATAACACAAAGCATGAATTCTTTTTTCTCAATCACATTAGCTTCTTTAATGATGTTAATAGTAATTGACTTTTGTAGCCAGAGCCAGGTGTCTCAACCTTGTGTTTTTAAAGAAATGTATTATGAAATTTTGGTTAGAATCCAAAACAGGAGCGGGCAACTTTGTGCAATATTTCGTTTCTGTAGTTTAGTTTGTTTTTTCTCATGTGCATGTAATTGATATTTCTGCCGAAGATGTGCCTTCAACTTTATAATTATAGTGTTGTTTAAAAAGAAATGTTGTCAAGTGTCGCTGTGTTAAGTCATCCAGCCCCCTCTACCAGCAGTTCCACACTGCCCTCGCTGTGCTATTGGGCTTGTCTGGCTGTTGTTTCAGCTGTAAATCCATGCTGTGTCAGGCTCAGAGGCAGCAGCCCACATTCAGGTAGGGGACAAAAATCTGTTGTCTCTCAGATCCTGCTGCCCTGCTGCTGTCACTTAGAACACGAGACAAAGGAACGTGCATGACTTCTTCTCCTTTGTAGTGTCTAATAAATTCTTGAGACAGTATCTCCCCTCCATGAGCTTTGCTTGATTTGGGGGAGCCCTAGGTGCTGTGAAGATCCCATTTACTGCCTGAACTTTTCCTGAGGAAGTGTGAGTGAATGTCCGCTCACCGCAGATAGAGCACTAATAAACAGGCTTGCTGAGCCAGTGAGTTTATTGGGCTTACTGGCAGGAGCCTAAGTGACCCCCACACAGCTTAATTACTGAAAGTCTCACACTACAGCTGTTTTGTCCCCTCCTGACACCATGTACAGCTGGCCAGAAACCTATGCAGTTGGGAGAGAGGTGCGAGAGCCAATAGCTGAGATCTAGTGTGAGTATCTGAGGACACTCCTCATTACTTTTATGAAGGAATGATTAGCCAGATCTCAGGGCTCCATTGAGTAGTCCCCACTGCCATGGAGGAGGACAGTGATTGACCCTACACAACACACTATTGCACATGCCAGCAAGATTTTGCTGAAGGGACCCTGATATCTCTTCTGAGGCTATGCCAGTGCCTGGCAAACACAGAAGGGATGCTCACAGTCATCTATTGGATGGAACACAGGGATCCCAATGGAGGAGCTAGAAAAGCACCCAAGGAGCTGAAGGGGTCTGAACCCTACAGGTGGAACAACAATATGAACTAACCAGTACCCCCTGAGCTCATGTCTCTAGCTGCATATGTAGCAGAAGATGACCTATTCGGCCATCATTGGGAAGAGAAGCCCCTTGGTCTTGCAAACTTTATATGCCCCAGTACAGGGGAACACCAGGGCCAAGAATTGGGAGTGGGTAGGTAGGGGAGCAGGGCGGGGGGAGGGTATGGGGAACTTTCGGAATAGCATTTGTAATGTAAATAAAGAAAATATCCAATAAAAAGAAACTTGACATTAAAAAAAGAAAACAACAACAAAAAAAAAAAACCACCTCAATTGTGAAAGCTAATTTCCACAGCCAATGTATGGGCTAATTCAGTCAGAAAAGGAAAACTAGGGAATAGGATGGACGCCTCAGGACTGTGCTCTCGCTCTCTTTCTTTTTCTTTTTTCTTTTTTTATGTAGATAATATTTTTATTGGATATTTTCTTTATTTACATTTCAAATGTTAGCCCCTTTCCTGGTTTCCCCTCCACAAACCCCCATCCCATCCACCATCCCCCTGCTTCTATGAGGTTGCCCCCCCACCCACTTACACCTTACCTCCCTGGCATTCCCCTATGCTGCAGCATCCAGCCTTCATAGGACCAAGGGCCTCTCCTCCCACTGATGCCAGACAAGGCCATCCTGTGCTACATATTCGGCTACAGCCATGGGTTCTTATGTTCTCATTTCTCATCCCTTTCTGCAAGGAGCAGCAGTGTAGTCAATGAGGTTTCAAAACCTTCCATATCTACCAAAGTGAAGGGGCCTTTGTCCTGGGGATGCTAGGTTAAGACATCAGAGGTCCTCGGAGTGAGGGTAGATACTGAGAAATAGGGTTGTTTCTGCTTTCATAGGACCTGCCAGCCTTGCTGTACAGTTTTGTCTTTCAATTTGTAGACAGGGATCATGGATTGGAAGGGAGTTACAAAAGGCAAGTCCCCTCACCCCCTTTTTGAGACAGCATTCTGTTTTGTATCCTTGGCTGTCCTGGAAGTCTCCATATAGACCTTGGTTGGCCGTGAACTCACAGCCTCTACTGGGTTTAAGGCATGTGCTACCATGCTTGCCTGAAAGGGAAGGCTCTTGGCAAGGTTCAAAGAGCTAGGCAACAGCAGCAGTACTCTCAAGCTGATGGAAAGGTTTGCAATTGACTGAGCAGCCTTTGGCATTCTGTACCTATTATCCTCAAGTGGTGTTAGTTGTCAGCACTCTCTGTCCCTCAGATGACCAAGGCTGATCTATAAACTCAAGTGCTATCCTCACCCGGTCAAAACACTCAGTTTCTTCATTGCCACGTACACTCACCAAGTACAACAGAAGAGCTAAGGTTAACTCAATCCATTCTAAAGGAACAATGCCTTTCAGAGCTTGCCAGAGGGATTCACAGTTTACGGGGAAAGCATTCTCTAACACCAAATGACTATAACAACTGAAATAACAGGCCACGTATGTAGAGCATATTTGGGGCCCGATATGCCCAATGATCTAGCTAAGTGCAGTAGCTCACACATGTTATTGGAGCCCTCCGGAGGCAGAGGTAGGAGGGCTGTTTGAGTAGCTGGAGGTACATGCCGAGTTCTACACTGGCTTGGGCTACAGTGTCACATCTTGTCCTAATAAGTTGTTACCTTACATTCCAGGAGATCTGGAGTCCAAAAAGGAAAGCAGGGCAAAAACTAGTGTTAGTAAAGTTGCGCTTCCTTCAGAGGCACTCCAGTGCCTTGAGGGTTGGAGGCTACCAAAAGCTGCCTTTACCTATGGCTTCTTCATGGTATTGCTCCATCTTCTAGTTCCACTGTTGTACTATTACCCCTAATACCATCATTCCTCTTACAGTGACTTGCAAGATTATTTTGGGTCTACTAAGATCATCTATGGTGATTTCCTCAGGTGCAGATCTTCAACTTAATCATAGCTACAAAATCCCTTTTGCACCAAAGTCACCAAGGTCATAGCTTCTGGGAATTAGGACATCTTGGGGGCCTATCATGGAATCCATAGTCAACTTATTGACTTGGCCTGAAAGTTTCCTCAAGTGCAAAATGAGAATAATACTGACTACCTTGGGGAATTAATTGTAAGGCTTACCAAGAATGGAAGTGGTATTCCTTTTTTAAAAAAAATTTTTTTGAGACAGGGTTTCTCTGTATAGCCCTGGCTGTCCTGGAACTCACTTTGTAGACCCGGCTGACCTCGAACTCAGAAATCCACCTGGCTCTGCCTCCCAAGTGCTGGGATTAAAGGCATGTGCTACCACCGCCTAGCTGTTCCTTTTTTTATGAAGCAGAGTTAGGGTTTATTAAAGATAGTTTAAAATAGATTTTAAGCATGAGAGTTACGAGAATTAGACCCTCCAGAAGAAAGTAAGACATACCCTTAAGTGTGGGTGTGAACTTCTGGAAGACAGTCATTGGAAGGGGTATTGCAAAACACAGTGGTTACTGTCCTTACTTCCTTGGCCTGAGCATAAGGAAAGAGAAACTGGCCATACCACTTGGGTGTGTTGGTCTTTTTTGGTATAGAGCTGTTTAAGTTGTTAATTATATATGTCACAGATAGCTTTTCTCTTGCCTTTAAGAAACCTTCCTATAGTGTGATTAAGGAGCACCAAAACACCAGTCTCCTTGCCAAGAGCAGTCACACACTTTTGGGTGCTTAAATTTAACAGTGTTAGCCTTCCCTTCCCTGCCCCATCCCCCACAATTTTTGTTCTTTGTATATGTGCCACTTCCACTAAAATAACACTGCCTCATTGAACTGTAGCAGAGTACTGTGGGGAATTGCAGGCTGGTCTCCAGTCGAGCTGAGGTCTGAACCCCAATGGTCATAATTCACCTACATGACACAGTAGGCTCCTGGAACTCTGGCCCCTGCCTATGTTACCGCCCCCCAGAGCCGCCACAAGAGAAGCATGGTCAGTAGTCAGTAGACAATGGCCCAAGCTTCTGACTTTCAGGCTAAACTCCTCCCCAGTTACCTAGCAACAGTAAAGACCATAAAAGGGGCTGTTAGGCTCCCACCTCTCTCTCTCTCTCTCTCTCTCTCTCT
>NC_034613.1:91829497-91850382 GCF_900095145.1 Mus pahari
TCTCTCTCTCTCTCTCTCTCTCTCTCTCTCTCTCCCTGCATTTCTATAATAAAGCTCTTAAACCATAAAGAGTCTCTGCTCCATCAAGGCCCACTGCGCACTCTGGTCAGTGTTGGGAACCTCTTCCCTCAGCCCTCTCTCCTATAACCCCGGGGCTACAGGGTGTGGCTCTGGGGCCCCCAGGTCGGGAACTGCCCCTTGTCCACCCTCACCTCCATCGAGTGGGTCAGAGGCTTGGATGCCCACCCGGGGCTGAGTGGAAAGCATCCGGCAGCCCTCCCACGCCTGACTGACCAGAGAATAGGGAACTCTGGTGACATTGGTCCTCTTTTCTCCCCTCCCTTCCCCTGCCCCCCCTTTTTTGGTTCCCACAGAGTACATTTGTATATTTAGCATAACTCTTGGGCAAAGAGTTTCCTTCAAATAGTCAACAAAACCTAACTGCCTCTGCTTAAAATAGATGTGTTTGTTCCTTGGCAAGTTGAACCACTATGATAAGAAAAAGAGAGTATGGGTTCATAGAAAGAACACCTTATTAAAGAGAACACCCCTGCAACAGACAGCCATGATGGCATCCCAAAGGGAAGAAGATTGACCCTTCACTTCCCAGAATATTAGAAGGGTTATAACATTATCATGGGCAGTGATGGATTCTTGAAGAGAGAAAGCACTTCTGATTCCAAAGAGCAAAGGGGGAAATTCTTACTCTTACAAGTTTTCAGAGTGGAAGGCAGTTCTGTTCCATGCTACATGACCTTGACTTCATGCTAGAAGTCAAGAAATCAGTGGTAAAGTCTAACTATACCTCAAGGCTGTCTTGGGTCTGAGCAGTAGGGAAGGCTGACCAGGCCTCATCCTATAACTGAGAACACTTAACTCTCTGAGAACTTAGGGGTCGCAGCACACCTGATTGTCAACTCCCTGGAGAGATTTACATGTCCTGACTACAAGGAGAAGTAAAGGCCGCTGAGAGGTGTGATCTAACACCAACTGGTCACATTTTGGCTCTTGCTCCTAGGCCTGTCAGATAGCTTACTGGGTAAAGGCACTTGCCACATAAGCCTCATGACCTGAGTTTTGGTCCTTGGAACCCACATACAGGGGGGAAGGAGAGAATTGACTCCACCCTTCTGTCCCCTAACCTCCATGTGAGTGCTGTGGTATGCATGCAAACACACACGCACGCACACATGCACGCGCGCACACACACACACACACACACACACACACACAAATAATTAATTTTTAAAAATCTTTTAATTCTTGCTATTCCCAGGGTGGACCCAGACTTACCAGTGTTAGCATCCCCTGGGAGCTTGTAAGAAATTCAAGTTCTCAAACCCCACCCTAGACTGACGGAACATGTGTGTTGACAGAGTCCCAGATGACTTATATAAACCTATTTTAGCATTCACTGTAATCCTAGCACCCAGGAGGTTGAAACAGGGAATCAGAAGTTCAAGGCCAGTCTTGAGTGCCATTTTTGCTGGGGGCCACATCACTGTCACACAGAGAAAATACAGGAAGGGAGGAAGGAAAGAAGGAAGAAAGGCCAACCACTGCTTAGCACTTGAGAAAGAAGCAGAGACCATCCTAAGATCCTTAAGACTCTCTTCCTTTCTCCACAGAAAGCACCAACAAAAAAAGCAGTTAGTACCTTACCCCGCTGACTTTCACTGTGCCTTGGGATGTGTTAGAAATACTGATAAAACTGTCAAGGACACACCTTCAATAGTAGCCATTTGTCTTTCTCCCTCTCTCCTATAAGCTCTGGATAGAATTTACATTTAAAATTTGCCCAGCTATTTCTGTTTAAAATAAAGGCTCTTTCTTTATCCTTTCATTGTTTCAATAAATATTGAATATCATATATGAGGTGCCATTCTAAATGTTGATAATACATAGGGCATAAAACATTCAAAACGAAAAACCAAAGCATCTTCGATTCTGGTGTAGCGAGACACAAATAAAATAGTTAGCATGATAGATGATAATAATTTGCATTCATTTTCTGTCAGTGTGATAAAATATGTAGAGAGGATCTATTTATCTTACGGAGTAGAAAGGAGACAGAAAGAGATAGACCCCTTTGGCTCTTTTCCACCCTCCTCCAAGGGTGGAGTGGATGAACAGCATACAGAATAAATGGGAGCTACTTTATTGTCAATTTGGGATTATAGCCATTAAATGGGTAAAACAACTTAAAACTGATTGTCACGTGGGGTTTAAGTTGGAACACAGTAACACAGGGGATGGTGGCTGAGAGTTGTTATAGACAGAAAGATTACACCTCAAACCCCTGGAAGACTCTCGGATGCCAATCAAGAGCTATTTTTTGCAGAGCAAGTCTACAGCCCTGACAGACGTCTGCAGCAGCTGATCTCCGAAGCGTCGGGAAGCTGCCACATCTGGAACCTGGAGCCTGCCTCAGAATTCTTGTCTGAATCTGAAACCTGGAGTCTTAGAGGCTGAGGCAGGGATGAGGAATCCCCTCTGCTAGCAGGGTGTTCTGATCGCTTGATTATCTTACTACATGCCACCAATCAGGGAAGAGCTGTCAAAAATTACTGGCAATTCCGGTTATTATGAAGGTCTATGAGACCCCTAGCAGCTATTTTTCCAGCCTGGTAGTACTTAGGTAAAAAACTCTGCCTTGGAGAACATTTTAGATCCAAACTATAGCAGCCACCAATGGAAAAATGAACAGAGAAGGGGACACAGGGAATACTGGAGAGGAGTTTCTATTTAAGGTCTTCAGAGACATACCTACTGAAAAATCTAGCATTAGAGAAAACCCTTGGAGTCAGGAGAGTTTGCCATGCAGAGACATAAGAGGGGACCATTAGAGGAGGAGGATACTATATGGCACACATATTTTAAAAGATATCTGCTGCTTATCAGAAATTCAAATAGAACTGTCAGCCCTATTGATGAACCACAGAAACAATAATGGTGAATGGCAGTGGATATGACTCATCAGGGTGGCAACAGTGGAGGAGACTCCTGGCCCCTGATTTCATTATAAAGTAAGAGAAAGAGAAGAGTCAAGGACAACTCCATGTTTTGTTTTGTTTTCCGTGTGTGTGTGTTTGGTGTGTGTGTGTGTGTGTGTTCCTTTGTATGCCAGTATTAGCCACACAACTCACTTTGCAAGAGATTTGAAAAGCAGAAGTGAAGCAACATCTCCACGGTGATTTATCTATTTATTCTGGGAAAGCCGGTGACTTGCCTGGAGCACCACGGTGGTGGCTAGCACACAATTATTGCTGGCCCCTGGCTCACCTTGGTGTGGGTGGCGCCTGGCACCACAGATCATTAGCCACCACTAGATCCCCACTAACAGCTGGTGTTAAAGCCAGAACAGGTGCAAGTGCAGCCTGTGACGTCACCTTCTTCTCTTCCCTCTCAGCCATTCACAGCAGCTGGAGAGACCGTGCTGGTCATGGCTCTCCTTAGCACCCTGGCTGGCCTTGGCAGCTTGAATACTAGGGCTTCTGTGCAAGGAAGAAAGTCAGTCTCAAAGGAGGCAAAAGGGAAGAGAGCAATGCTCCCACTGGAAGATTTTCAGATTTCAATGTGGCATTTAAATGCATGGTGCTGCTTTCGGTTGTTTTTCTTTTCCTAAATGAACTCTCCAGTGTTTCCGCACTTAGAGACAACTGATGGTAATGTTGTGATAGGTGCTCTTTAAGAGTTTTCTTTTGCATACAAGCAAAGCCCAACCAAAGTGGTTTTCCCCTGTGGCTGAGTGACTGGAGTAGTGAAATTTAGCAGCCACTAGTTTTTCTCGATAGAGACAGTCCCCACCCACAGATCCCCACCCTCTCTGAAAGGCAGTGGTTGGGTTAGCTGCAACCTTTGCATTAGAGATGTAACATGGGCGGGGTTAGGGAGTGAGGGTAAGGGAGAGCACACACTTAACAAGATAGGGCATAGAGTTTAATCCCCAGCATCATAAAAGAAAGCAACTCTATCCACACACACACACACACACACACACACACACACACACACACACACAAATATAATTTTTTTTAAGGAACCATGCTTTCAGGTACAAGCCAAAAATTCTCCCCAAAGAAACAAATGAGGCAGCCAACAAGCAGGTCTAGGTGCAGGTTCAGAATCAATATCGTTTCTCTGTGGCTTTGGGAACATGCAGGAGTACGCAGTTGAGATGAGTGTAACATGAGTCAGAGAACTTCCGGTCAGATGCCTTGTGGGAAAGTCATGTTTTCTCCAGCTAGACGCTTAGAGCTGTCATCTCCACTATACCATGGCATTTACCATAGCTGACAGATGCTTTCGCAGCAGCTGTTCTTCAGTGTGCTGCCCTCCCTGAGTGCTGCTTCATGGTCACCAGCCTTTAATTACTGTGGGGGCTGTGTGAAAGTGACCTTGAGACGCAGGGGTCAGCTTCTCACCATTAGATGTGGACTTTAAACCCCGAGAAGAGGTGGGGAACTGGGAAGTGAGCTGAGCAGATGAGGAACTCACAGCTCTTCTTCTTCATGACACAGCAGAATAATAAAATATGCAGTCAGTCGGGGATTGTCATCAGAGCAGCTTCCTCTGGCGGGAGCAGATGCAGAAACCCACAGCCACGCATTAGGCTGAGCTCAGGGAACCCCATGGAAGAAGAGGAGGAAGAATTATAGGAGCCACAGGGGTCCATGGACACCACAAAGAAACCTACAAAATTAACTAACCTGTGCTCATAGGGGCTCACAGAGACTGAACCAACAGCCAGAGAACCTGCATGGACTTTACCTAGGTCCTCTGCATATATGTTATAGTTGTTAGTTAACTTGATGTTCTTGTGGGGCTCCTAATAGTGGGAGTGGGAGCTGACTCTTTTGCCTGCTTTATGGACCCTTTTACTGGGTTGCCTTGTCCAGCCTTAATAGAAGCCTAGTCTTACTGCATCTTGTTATGCTGGCTTTAGTTAGTATCCCTGGGAGACCTGTGCTTTTCTGAAGGGAGATGGAGGAGGAGTGGATCTGAGGGAGAGGGAGTGGAGAAGGGAATGGGAGGAGTGGAGGAAGGGGAAACTGTGGTCAGGATGCACTGTATAAAAGAAAAAATTAAAAAAAATATGCTGTGTGTATATATATCATTTTTTCTTTTTTCATATGAATATATATATATATATATATATATATATATATATATATATGAATGATATGTTATGTACTGGGGAAATGGCAGAGACCTAAAGTCTTCTGGGCTCCTAATACATGATTTGATTGACATTTTTGCTCACAAGGTTGCAGTAATGGGAAATAGTAGTGGAGCTCACTTTTGTTCCCATGGCTGTCCTAGCCAAAGATAACAAAGATAAGATTAAAGCTCTTTTCATCTTCCCCCACCTCTTTTCTATATCTCTGACCTGGTTAAGTAGTCTAACCTCTGAGCACAGTATAGGTTCTCTCACATAGCAACCTATTTGAAACTCCTTTTTGTGTCTGCCCCACTTCCCAGATCTCTTCTTCAGGCATTATGACCAACTTATCCTTTTAACAGCCTGACTTTCTGTAAAACCAACTTTGATAGAGTTCATTTTAAACTGTGGTTCTGAAGCTGAGTGAATAGCAGAGTGGAAAAGAGTGCCTTCTGCACAGTCATGAGAACTTGCGTTCAAGTCCTCAGCATCTACAAACAAAGCTGGATGTGGCCATCTTTGTCTGTAATCCCAGTGCTGGGGGGAGGATTGCTGGGGCTTTAGTGAGAGATTCTTTCTCAAGAGAAGAAGACGGTGATAGAGCGGGACCCCAAACAGTCTCCTCTGGCACACTTGAGCAAATGTGTGCATATTCAACATGCAAATTAAAACACTTCTTCTTTTTTTTTTTTTTAAGATTTATTTATTATACACTGTAGCTGTTTTCAGACACACCAGAAGAGGACATCAGATCTCATTAGGGATGGTTGTGAGCCATCATGTAGTTGCTAGGATTTGAACTCAGGACCTTTGGAAGAGCAGTCAGTGCTCTTAACCGCTGAGCCATCTCTTCAGCCCAACATGCAAATTAAAAATCTAAGGAAATTAAAAATAAAATAAAGTACCAAAATTGTGGTCCTCACTGGGGGATATATCTTGCTGGAAGGATGCATGTATGTATGTGTGCATGTGTATGTATGTAAATGTGGTAGAATGCTTATCTAACATGCATATGCATAAAAACCCAAGTTCAAGCCAGGCATGGTGGCGCAAGCCTTTAATCCCAGCACTCGGGAGGTAGAGGCAGGCAGATTTCTGAGTTTGAGCCAGCCTGGTCTACAGAGTGAGTTCCAGGACAGCTAGGGCTATACAGAGAAACCCTGTCTTGAAAAACCAAAATAAATAAATAAATAAATAAATATAAATAAAAATAAAAATAAAACAAATAAAAAACCTGAGTTCGATCTCCAGTATTAAACAAGAGTGAGTTAGTTCTAAGCCAGCCTAGTCTACAGAGAGAGACCCTCCCCCTCAATCTCTGAAAATCAAGAACAAAGCCCTGAAACTGTTGCAGGCTTGCCAGTGCTGAACCCAGTGATCCCAATGAGATTAAATTTTGAAGGAAGTGTTGTTAGTGCTGCTTTTCTGATCAACTAACTAAACTTGCTAAGTATTCTTCAGTTGGTTACTATGAACAGGCTTCCCAGTATATTTTGGAAATAATCTCTTGAGAGCAAACATACTTGTAAAAGAATTTAGCGAATATTTATGGTCTACTACCTTTGCAAGACAGAGGCTAATTTCTGTTGCTCTCTAGCATAACTGGCACATAAGAAGTTTGTGGAATCAGAAAATTCACACCTTTAAATTTACCCCGATTAAATTGTGCAATGTATTTACCATATTTTCTCGAGTTATATAAGCAAAGTAGATGTGCGAGGTGTTTGGCGTCTTCACACTCGAGATAATGTTAATTTAGAGTCTGAATGTGTAATTCAGTGATACAGCATCAGCTTGTTTAGAAAGGACCAGGCCTCGGGCTCCATCTGCAGCACTGCCAGAAGCAGTTAGGGAAGAGCTTAGAGGGAAGATCTGTAGTGTGCCAACAGCACCTTTCCTCAGCGAGCTGCTCACTTCAAGTCTTCTTTCAAATGATCCCTCTGAATTTTGCCAGAAACTGCTTCAAATCAACATTTGTCACTTTGTCTGTGGTTTCACTTCTCCATTGCCTTTAGAAACCCATTCATGTCGACAGAAAAAGCAGAAGCAGACTAGGAATGAGGCACATTTGTTGTTCTGTCATGGAAAGCAGTGTACCATCTCTCTATATATCCTTTTCCTGGTAGCTCACATTCCAGAGGAAAGCACCTTGTTATTTTGTCTTGTTTGCTGAGTCATTCTCTTCCCCAGGGACTGCTTTTCACTTTCTGTTCTCAGATCCCCCACTACCACCACCACCACTGACAAAATCACACGTGAAAGTAAATTTATCAGTATATCATCAGGACCATTTTTTATTTTATCTTCCCTATTTTAGGTCCTAAATCTTCTTTTTCTTTTTTGTAAATAAATATTCATTTGCAGTCATCACATTCTTTGGGGATTGTATTCCTTTTTATACACCCTCATTAAGAGATCATACTATATTTATTTTTTTCCTAATTTTCTGAACTTGATGATGATGATGATGATGGCGATGTTGTTTTTTGGAACAGGATATCTCTGTGCATCTCTGGCTGTCCTAGAAGTAGCTCTGACAGTCAGGCTGGTCTCAAACTCAGAGATCTGCCTTCTTTCCTTTGCCTCTCAAATACTGGCATTAAAGGTACGGAAAACCACAACCAGCTCTATTGTTATTTTTAAGTGTGTATCTCTCTCTCTCTCTCTCTCTCTCTCTCTCTCTCTCTCTCTCTGTGTGTGTGTGTGTGTGAGTGTGTGTCTGTGTGTGTGTGTGTGTGCGTGCTTGTGGTGTGCTGAGGTCAAGGCAGAAAGAGGAACTCAAGACAGGAATTTAAAGATAGAAACCATGGCTTAATGCTGTTTGCTGTCTCATTCACAGGCTCATGCTTAGCTATGTACAGCCCAAGACCACTAGCCTAGGGATGGTGCCACCTACCGTGGGCTGGATCCTCCCATATCAATTAGCAATCAAAATAATGCTCCATAGACATACCAACACTTGACTTCTCTCAATGACAAGCTGTGATCTGGAAGTATAGAATTAATTAAACCCTTTCCTTTCCAAGTTGCTTTTAGTTGTGGTGTTTATCACTGTAACAGATAACAAAGTAGCACAATTAGTAATCAAAAATATGAATTAAAACAGTGCTCCTTGAGGAATTATAGGCAATTAGTAGTTGGTGGGAGAAGGGAGTCATATTCCTCAGTGATATAGGCACTGGTAAATTGCCTTTGCTCAAGGAGTTAACCCCTAACCATGCTCATGCAAGCAACATTAATTAAATGCTGTCGGTCTCAGTAAAAACAAGATAAGAGGTGCTGAAGAGATGGTTTAGTGGTTAAAAACACTTCCTGTTCTTCCAGCAAAAATTCAGTTCCCAGTACCAATGCCAATCACTTAGAATTCCCTTTAACTCCAGCTCCAGGGAATCTAGTGCTCTACTCTGTTCTAGAGCATTCATACATACATGCACTCTGGTTGTTGGTCTGAGAGTAGATGTCATAGTCACTTTTCCATTAGTGTGATAAGACATCATGACCAAGGCAACTTATAGAAGAAAGGGTTTTTGTGGCTTACTGCTTCAGAGGGTTAGAGTACATGACTGTCATGGTACGGAGCATGGCAGGAGGCAGGCAAGAATGGTGCTGGAGTAGTAGTTGAGAGCTCATATCTTGAAACATTGCCACGAGGCAGAGGTTGAAACACTGGAAATGGCTCTAGTCTTTTGGAACCTCAAAACCTACCCCTAGTGATATACCTCCTCCAACAAGCCACACCTTCAAATTCTTCACAAATAGTTCCACTAACTGAGGACTACATATTCAAACACATGAGCCTATGTGAGGCTATTCTCATTCAAACCACCCCACGGTACACTAGAGGAGGGCCATCTTGGATTATGCATACAGATTGACAACACTGATGCTTAGATTGATTGGACCTTAGTGGACCAGTGGGAGTAGCAAGTTAGAAGCTTCTTAATATAGGTCAAAGGCAGAATGTAATGTGACAGGATGACAATGCATTTTAAAGTCAGTAGTGGTTTTTTTCAAATTAAAAAAAAATTATATTTAATTTATTTGTGTGTGAGGTAGGAGCCCTTGCAGGAGTCACTTTTCTCCTTCCACCAGGAATTGAAGTAGCAAGTGCCTTTACCTTCTGAGCCATCTCACCAGCCTTCTAGCCTAGGCTGTTCTCAAACTGTTCATGTAGCCAAGGAAGACCTTCAAGTTTTAGTCCTCCTGGTCTCTACCTCTTATGTGCTGAATGTGCCACGCTGATAAGTCTCAAATGCATGACTTCATTTTTTTTTAACATATACACATTATCTTAATCAATATTCTATTGCTATGAAGAGACATCATGACCACAGCAACTCTTATAAAGAAAAGCACTTTATTAGGACTGGCTTAGAGCTTCAGCATGCCAGGAAACATGATGCAGGAGAAGGAGCTGGGAGTTCTGTGTCTGAATCTGCAGGCAGCAAGGGGAGAGACACACTGGGCTTGGCTTGAGCTTCTGAAACTTCAAAGTCCACCCCCAGTGACACACTTCCTCTAACAAGGTCACACCTAATCCTCAAGTAGTGCCACTCCCTGGTGACTAAGCTTTCAAATACATGAGCTTTTGGGGGGCATTTTTATTCAAACCACTACACATATAACACCTGCTTAAGTCTACTTAGTGTTGCTCGTTTGTAAGTGTGCTTAGGGTTGACCACTCGAAATTAGACAAAATATCAAGGGGGTCATCTTTAAAGAACACTGATTCTCCCTCTCTTAAATCAGAATGGTGACTTGAGGATTTGGTCTTTGTACTGGTTGGGTTTTGCCAACCTGACACAAACCCAGAATTACCTGGGAAGAGGGACTCCCAATTGAGGAATTTCTTCCCTTTAGATTGCCATGTCTATGGCAGTTTCTTGATTGTTAGTTGTTGAAGCCCACTGTGGGGGCTGGCATCTCTGGGCAACTGGGTTTGGACTATGTAAGAAAGCTGGCTGAGCAGCCCTGCAAAAAGTGTTCCTTCATAGTCTCTGCTTCAGGTCCTGCCTCCAGGTTCCCTTTGAGTTTCTTGCTTTAGTGGGACTTGATGACAGGCTTTAACCTGTAAGAATATTTCTGCCTCACCCCCTAGTCCCTTCTGTTAGTGTTTTATCACAGAAACAGAAAACAAATTAAGATAGTCTCATAGGGTTTATTTTGGCCACTGTTTTAGGCAAGTACTCAAATTGTGTTTCCCCAAATGAAGTAAATATAGAATAACCCAAGAAACCCCATCAATTAGGCAACAAAATGTGTGGTGGAAGAAGAGTCGAGGGTCAAGTAGCAGAGTTAGGCATCCTGATCCCACAGTTTAACCACAACTGGGACCTTGAGGTATGGGTCCAGGTACAGGGCAGGATGGTTTGCAACACCAAGACATGACCTGGCTGAGCATCCCCAAATGAGCCCACACAGCAAGAAACTCAGGGGAATGTATGGTGGGCAAAAGGTGAATGCTCCCTTCAAGACTGTACTTTGCAATACACATCAAATAAGACTTTGGTACATCTGACATACACCTTCTTGCCCGCCTCTTTCACCATGCCTGAAAAAAAAAAAAAGAAAAAAAGAGGAGGTTTGAAGAGGAAGGAAATGTCTCATGTCCTAAGAGTTTAGAACAACCATCACGGGGTTTTTAAAAGTCCCAAAACAGAATGTTTAGCGAAGATGAACAACTGTACCATGTGCTAGGAGCTTCTGAGAGGTAAGTTGAGCTTTCTTGACTTGATTCCATTTCAGCAATATACAGCAAACAATGGAAATATTCCAATTTTTGTTTGAAACAGGTCTCATATAGCCCAAGCTTGCCTGCAGCTTTCTTCTTGAACCACTGATCTTCGGCTTCAGGGGTACCGGGATTACAAGCAAGCATCATCACTTCTGCTCAAGATTTTTTTTTTTTTAATTCAATGTAACTCACTTCATGACCCCTACCATAGACAGTAGTAGTATTGCACCGAAGGGAAGTGACATTTATTTTCTTATTACTGTAAAGTCCCTGTTCCCTGATACTTACACTTTTTAATGTTGTTACTGTTTATTATTATTATTATTATTGAGACAGGGTCTTATGCAGTCCAGGTGGGCCTCAAACTAGCTCGATTTTGAAGATCACTTTGAACTACTGTGCTTTAAAATATACTCCTATGTTTTGTATAAGCTTTCTAATGTAGCATATGCAAATTTATTTTATTATTATTTTAATAAGCTCTTTAAAATTGTAAATTTTCCTTTGTCTTCTTCTTCTTCTTCTTCTTCTTCTTCTTCTTCTTCTTCTTCTTCTTCTTCTTCTTCTTCTTCTTCTTCTTCTTCTTCTTCTTCTTTGATTATTGTTGTTCATTTGTTAAAGACAGAGTCTCACTATACAGACTGCCTGGCGTGGGAGTGACTATGTAGACCAGGTCAGCCTCAAGTTCACTGAAATATACCTGCCTCTTTCTTCAGTGCCTTAAAGTACTGAGATTAAAGGCTTGGGCCACAGTGCCGTCTTTGATTCTTGAGTCAGAGTCTAGCCACAATAGCCCAGATTGGCCAAGAATTTGCTTCCTGCCTCAGCTTCCAGAATGCTAGGGTTGCAGATTTGTTCTCTCTCCTCTCCTCTCCTCTCCTCTCCTCTCCTCTCCTCTCCCACCTCACCCACCCTCCCATAGGATGCCAGGCTGTACTCAAACTCAATGTGTAGTCTGGGATGACCTTCAACTTCTGAAGCCCCGCCTCTACCTCCCAGGTTCTGGTAATATAAGTGTGAGCCACCAAGCCTGGATTATGTGGTTCTGAGAGTGGAACCCAGGATTTCACACACACTAGGCAAGCAAGCACTCTACCAACTGAGCTACAGACACCATTTTTCTAGTGCTCGTTAATAGGGTTTTGCTACACTTCAGAGGTGCCCAGCCCAAGCAGTTATGTGAATGGGGCAGAATTTCAGGCAGAAGTGGCCTTTGGAGAGTACACACATGTATATCTATGTTTTCACCCTCTCTGCTGAAGTGGTAAGAGTTCAGGATTGAGGTCAGGAGACCCAAAGTTGAATGGCAAACACTTACTAGCTGACTGCCAAATCATTCTAAGTCTATGGGCTTCCCTTTTCTATAAAACCTGATGGGGAATTATGTGGTAGGACTGTAAGCTGTGAAGTTCTAAGCAACTATGAGCCTATTCCCCCCGGTTAGCAAATTCCACAGACCGTGAACTCTGGTTCACCTCCTGTAAAAGTGGAGGCTCTCCTCCTTCCTCATACTGATGGTCAGGTAATAGCACTGCCCAACAACTTCCAGGCGGGTAGAGTGGTGTATCCCTCAGATCCCAGCCCTGGAATCCAAGATCATCCTAGACCTCACAGAAAGAAAGGGGCGGGAGAGGAAGAGAGGGAGAGAGAGGGAGGGAGAAAGAGACAGAGATAAAGACAGCACTCCAAGGGCAGCAATAGAAATACCCTCTTAACTCCACAGAGAGAGGTTTGAATTATTATAAAAGCAGTAAGGAATTTGTACTTTCAAAGTCAGAAAGCTTTCACTGGGGACAGGGTGGGGGGCATTACTTTGAGTCATGCAACACCGTGAGTGTGAGTTGGAAGTTTGGAAAAAAGTCAAGAAGCTCTTAGACTCTTCTTAGACAACATTCCTCAACACTCTTTCCCACAGCCCTTCCCACAGCCCCTTAGCCCCTGCCCATTTCAGGAATGCTTTTGATGGATGCTGGAAAAATCAAGGGGGTCATGGATCTACTCAGAAAAGCAGCTCAGGAATGTTCCTGCGGCATGATAACTCATGTAAATGGAACACCAGCAGGCTTCTTTTGAATTCAGCATATCTCTTGCCTGTTTCTATGTGTTTGCTGATGGGTCTGTACAGTTTGTATTAGATAAACTTCAATGAAAGCCACAGGTCAAAGGGTGTTGTTCCTTGGTGAACCAGTGCTGCCCTTCAGACCCAGTATTAGGAAGGGTACATACAGTCTTGAGGGAGGAAAACCTGTATTTCCAAGCCTGTGGCCTGAGAGGTCTCTTTGTGTGTGTGTGTGTGTGTGTGTGTGTGTGNAGCTCACTAGTAAAGGGGTTCCTGAGAGGAGGAGAGAGGCCTATGTGCAGAGGGAGGGAGACAGACAGACAGATAAGGAAGGTGTGGACATGGCGTTCTTCTTCTTCTTCTCTCTCTCTCTCTCTCTCTCTCTCTCTCTCTCTCTCTCTCTCTCTCTCTCTGACTCACAACGTAGCTTTGTCTATTTCGTATCAAAGGATCTGAGCCCTCCCTGCCTTTGTGCCCTCATTTGAGAAAGGGGAAAGAAACAGTGCTAAAATTCACCCTCAAGACCCTAATAACTGCTGGACTTGGGGAGTAGCTAGTCAATGAAAAATAGCTATTATCAGTCGATAACCGTGTTTTAAAGTGAAGACAGGGTCTCTCTATGTAGCTGGCCCAGAACTCGCTCTGTAGACCAGGCTGAGCTCTTTCCTTAGACCTGTCCATAGCGTTGTCATTTTTCTTCCGTGAGTCTGAGGGAGTCTGCATTTCTCTTACCTCCATATGAAGCAAGGCAAGAACTGCCTGCCCCCTTTCTCGTGGCCCATCAGCAGAGTCGCCCCCATGCTCTGGGCCTCCCACCCCTCGATAGCAGTCCTGGTGGCAGACATTGACAATGCTGGTGATAAGGGGGACTTTTACTTTGTGCCAAGGCTCCGCTGGGAGTGACAGCCAGCAACTGGCAGGAGGATGTGGGTACCAATGCCTTCTGCTGCCCAACTCCTTCTAGGTTCTGGATACTACTAGAAGGTGGCTACCTGCCAACTAGAAGGTGCTGGAATGGGGAGGCTTACAGTGAGGCCAGCTTTCTTTGTTGTGTAAACTGCCTCTCCCACCCTGAAAACCCAGCAAGTCCTAGGGGTCACCCCCCCTTGACTTTCAATCCCCAGGACCCCAGCACTCACTGTGCCTTGGTTACAGAGGGGGAGATTGGGGGGTGAATAATTTAGGCTGCTGAGTGTAGGCCATGAAATATTCAGCTGCCTGTTGCTGACACACCAGTGCGTGGGCGTGGCACACCAGTGCGCGGGGGCGACACACCAGTGCGTGGGGGCGAGGATGGCGCCGGGATTGTAGGCTGGAGTCATGTGTGTGTGTGTGTGTGTGAGAGAGAGAGAGAGAGAGAGAGAGACAGAGACAGAGACAGAGACAGAGACAGAGACAGAGAGAAACAGACAGCGAGAGATACTGTGGTGATGTTGGAAGGTTTGTGAGCATATTTTTGTCTGTGGTGAGTACAGGACCGAGAATAGTGTGGTAACTTTCCGTGGGTGTCACTCCTGTTTCCTTTTGATTCAGGAGCAAACTGAAAAGACTGTGGAGATTGCTAGGAATCTAGGCCAGACTCGAATAGGTAGTGACAGATGTTGAGAATATGTGCCTCCTGCCCCCCATCCCGCCAGAGGCATCAATGTGACCAAGAAACAAAATGAAAATGAAATCTTGGGCCCTCTCCAGAACAAGTGACAGTAAAAGTCCAGGGGTGGGGCCCAACAACCCATGGCTTAGCAAAACCTCCCAGGCAAGCAGGAGTCATGCTAATGTTTGAGAATCCCTTCCTCTGAGCTTAGTTTCAATCTTGTCTGCAAATACTCAGGCATTTGTTTTGAATCCAGATCCTGCAGTGGGAGCAGAGGATAGAGAACCACAAATCTATTCTGTTCTTGAGCACACATTTCCTGCTTTGCTTTCTACTGTTGTGATAAAAACACCATGACCAAAAGCAGCTTCGGGTGAAAATGGTTTATTTCAGGTTAGAGTTTATAATCCAGCATGGAGGGAAGTCAAGGCAGGAACCCAGGCAGGGACTGAAGTAGACGTCATGGAGGAACTCTGTTTTCTGGCTTATGCCCCATGGCTTGCACGGTGTGTTTCTTTTCTTTTCTTTGAGACAGAGTTTGTTTGTGTAGCGTTGGTTATTCAGGAACCAGCTCTGTAGACCAGGTTAGCCAGGACCCCCTGCTCAGAGTGGCAGCACTTACAGTGGTCTGGGCCCTCCCATATCAATCATTAACCAAGAAAATGCCCTAGAGACTTGCAGACCAATCTGACGGAAGAATTTTCTTGAGTCCCCCCTCCTTTTCCCCAAGTGACCAGCACAGCAAGTTTCCTTGGGGCCATGATGCTTTCTCCCTTTAGGATTATAGCTTGTTTTAGGGTTAGACAGTTTCCTAGCTCAGGACCTGCCTCTGGCCTGGATCAAAACCTACTTAGGGGTGATGCCTTTGCTTAACAGAGAAACTCAGGGATGTCTAATGTCCTCTTTTTCTTCTCCTGTAAAGATTAGAAATGGCAGTGGGCTAGATCAAATCCCATTACATGTATATGTTATGGTTTAGGAATCTTATTCAGCATAGAGAATACACGAATGTTGCTTACAGGGAAAAAGATGTAATGAGATGATTATATTAAGTGAATTAAATCAATTGGACTAAGAAAGAAAATACCATGCTTTTTCTCATTCATAAGCTCTAGATTTTATAGAGATACATAGAATCGTGTACGTTTCTTAATCATGAAAAGAGAAGTAAAACTGCCTAGCAGAAGTTGGGTACCAATAAGCGGGGTGAGAAAATAGAGGTCAGAAGGGATTGGGGTGAACATGTTCAAAGTACTTTACTGCATGAAAATGTCCTTCTGAGTGAAACCCAGTGCCATGTACAATGAATATATAACAGTAAAGAAAAGAAAATCACGAAGCAGTTTACCTTCCATCTTGGACAAAGATGTGGAAAAAGAGGCTCTGTAGGAACAGTGAATGTTTGGTGGATGTAGTGCCACACGACCTTTGATCCCAGTACTTGGGAGCAGAAGCAGGAGGATTTCTATGAGTTTGAGGCCAGCCTCGTCTCCATAGTGAGTTTCAGGACTGCAAGTGTTATATAGAGAGATCCCGTCTCAAAAAAACAAAACAAAACAAAACAAAACAAAAAAAAAAAACAATAAAAAGAAACAGTGGCTAGAGGACATAGTAACTATAGCCTACAAGCTTCCTTATTGTAAACTAGGCATTGCTTAGCATTCACGATTAAAACATCTCCTTCCACCCCAGTATCATTTTTACCTTACTTTAAAAAGTAACTAATGGGCTTGAGAGATGGCTCTGTGGTTAAGAGCACTAGTTGCTCCTTCATAGGACTTCGGTTCGGTTCCCAGGACCCACAATAGGTGCACACAGCTGCATGTAACTCCAGTTCCAGTGCATCCAATTCCCTCTTCTGGTCTCTGGGGGCACTATGAACACACACACACACACACACACACACACACACACACACACACTTTAAAAGGAAATAAGATACATTTATGGAACTCTAGAAATATTATATGCCAAAAACTTTGTATCTACTGTGCCTATTGGGGAACTCAGCTCTATTCCTTGTCCTTATGAGGTTGAGCTCCACAATTAAACACTCAGAAATGCTTCCCCTCTTCTTCTCTTCCTCTCCCTCCTCTGTGGTGCCCTCTCCTTCTTATGAGACACGGTCTTATTATTTAGCTCTGGGTGACCCACTCTGTCAATCTCACCTTGCTCTCCTAGAGATCCACCTTCCTCTATCTCTGGGGCTCTGAGATTAAAAGCATGGGCTACCATACCCAGCCTTTATTCTTGCCCCACCCCCACCTCTCTTTTTTTTTTTCCAATTTGTGTGTGTGCCATGTGTAAGTGTACATACGTGCATGGGCACATGCACGTCACAGTGCATGCATGAAAGTCAGAGTACAACTTGCAAGAGTCATGTCTCACTTTCCATCATATGATTCATGTTTCTCTTGCCAGCAAATGTATTTACCCGTTGAGCAATCCCATTGGCCCAACGTTTATTTTTTGAAACAAATGGATTAGGAGAAAAAGCCAGTGGGCATATACAAGATCAGACTTGCTGGCATTTGCCTACAATCACAGCACTTGGGAGGTGCTGGACAGGAGGCTCGGGTGTTTAAGACAGTCTCAGCTGCATAATGAGTTTGAGGCTATGTGAGACCCTGTCTCAAGAAACAAAAATGAGCTCTTACCCTATTACACTCTTGCCTCTCTCTTGCCTCTTGCCCCCTTACTCCCAATTCCCTTCCCCCCTCTCTCCATGTGGCCATGCCCAGCCCCCATTTCTCTACTCTCTCCTTCTCTCTGCCTTTCTCTGCCTCTGCTACCCTCTTAACTCCCCTCCCCACGCCCTGAATAAATTCTATTCTATACTAAAAAAAAAAAAAATTAAAAAACAAACTAAAGAGGAAACAAAATATAAATGCAAAACTGATTTATTAACAATTCCATAACCCCAACTAACCAGAACAGAGACTTCCTCATACAAAACACCTTGAAAGTGTTCTTTCAGCAAGGCTAACAATATCAGGCTCTGGTATATTAAATTTAAAGTGAAACCATTGTCTTCAGATGGATGGTGGGAGTCCCCTGCTTTTATCCAGGTTTGAATAGAAACATGGCCACATGGCCCACATAGAAGTAAATGAAGTCTTTGGTTTCATATGTCACAAAATGACTCCATCCCTTGCAGGATACAGTGCCAGGTGGGGATTTACTTATTCCTAGAGGGTTTACATGGGCTGCTCTACCCTAGTGCCTGGCTAACATAGTTCAGCAAATCCTGTCTCATTTTTTTCCAAAATATCTGCACTAAAACCCTTTTTTAGATTTATTTAATTTTGTGTGTAAGTGTTTTGCCTACATGAATGTTTGTGTACCACCTGCATGCTTGATGCCTGTGGACGTCAGGACATTGGATTTCTTGGGACTAAAGTTAGATAGTTTTGAACTGCTGAGTGGACACTGGGAACCAGCCCAGGTCCTCTGCAAGAGCAGCCAATGCTCTTGACCACTAAGTTGTCTCTCCACCCCGTGTCTGCATTTTTATCACTTCTTTCTAGTCACACATGATCACCATGAAGTAGGGCTGGCAAACTGCATCACTCAGGGAGATACTGGCAAGGTTATGGCCATATTCAGATTCTTTGTCTATAAGGGTGTTGCACTATTGAGATTTTGCATGACAAACACTTGTGCAGAATACAGGGTAGCGATAAATATTACCTGTATGTAAAGAACAGCTTATCATACAAAGTCTATGTTGAGAACCAAGGGAGAAGATTATTAAATGGAATGACTGTGCCATTGGCATAAATCTGGACATAACAGTCACTCTAAATATTTTCCTTTCCAGAACCTTTCTCTTACAAGATACCTGTGGTATGTGTCTTGGGGTCCAGCTATGATTCCTGGTTCTCTGCTTCTCTGTTTCAGGGTGTCGAGACACTGATGCACACTACACTTGAAGGATGAAGCCGAGTTCAGAATGAGTGGGCTCTATGGGATCCTGGTCCAGCTGGAAGTGAGTGTGAGGGGATGTGGGAGAGGGCCTTCTCTGTGGATCTTAGTGCCACAACTCTTTTAGACAAAGGGCCTTCTGCAACAGTCTTCAGTGAAACAGCTTTCTGAGACAATCTTAGCTTGAGCACATACCTTTTTTTTGGGGGGGTGGACTTGTACTAATACACTTCCTTCTGGGTTGAAAAGGGCTATATATGAACTTTGGAGAGCAGGAAGGGGTTTTTCATAGGGTGAAGTTTCCATTGGCTAGAGTTTAAAGTTCTAGGAATACCTTATTCATATGGTGAGGCAGTTCACAAATTACAGGTACTAACTGGAAGGGTTCTTATTTTGAAAAGAGGAAGTTGAAGTTTTAGGTCTACTAAAGATGACTTGATCTTCCCTAGGTAGAGAGAGTATGGGAGGTCAGGCTTCCCAGACAAAGTCAGAGAAGGAGAAGCCTTGCCGGTAAAAGGAGTCCTCCATTTTGTGTCAAGCTCAGAGGAGCTATCCAGTCATGGTAGACTTTGACCTTAGTTAGCAGGGTTTACCCACAGATACCCTCACTAGGAGTTAGTGCTCTAGTGAAAGGAAATTATTTTATGCACCACCTAGATGATTAAGTAAGTAGGGTAGGCTCTATGGTTTTTGTGTGCAGAATGAACTAACAGATGAATGTATGGGTCCAAAAGAGCTTTATGGCCTCATAATAATACCTCAACTGTCTTGGCACTTGGTTCCCCTCTTTAAATTGAGAATTATGTTGTTCCTGTTGTAACTCATAAACTATAAATACAACACAGATGGCAGATTGTGATATCTTTTAGCCTATGTACAGGGTGACTAAGATGTTGCAACCAATTTCATCTTTGTTAGTTCCTGTTATTTTTTGGTACCCTTCTCAATACTTGGTGACTCCATTTGGTAAATTGCGGGTAGTCATCCTTCACACAGCATCTTTCCTTTTCTTTTTGTTTACAACATAATCTTTTGAGTGTGCCATACTAGAGACTGCCCATTTCAGGCAAGCACTCTACTGTTTTTGTCTGTGTTTTATGTGTGTTTGTGTTTGTGTTTTGTGTGTGTGTGTGTGTGTGTGTGTTTGCTTTTAAGATTGGTCTAACTAAATTGCCCAGGCTGGCCATGAACCTACTCTGTAGCAGGCCTTATGCTTGTGGTCCTTCTGTCTCAGCCTCTGAGTAGTTGTGATTATGGGCTATACCATCAGATCTAGCTAAGGTGTTCTCGCATTATCCTCAGCATGTCTTAGGACATGTAAAATTTTATCATTTTTACATTTATCCCATATAATGTGTGTTAATTTCTAATTGTAGAAAACCTAAATAAAAAGTGATAGGCTTGAGTTGATGAGAAAAGGCTACAAGATCTAGGCCAGGAGGAACCACTAAACAAGTCTATAAACTACCTCTGAGTACTGTGGTCTCTCAGACCCTGCTGTGGAGTCTCAGAATTCCTCTGCTTATGTTAGACCAAGGCATGCTTCAATATTTTTAATGATCTTTATAAATCTCTCCTAGATTTGTGATTCTCTACTTTTTGTTTGCATTTATTTATTTACTTCATTCATTCATTCATTTACTTATTTATTGACAGGGTTTCTCTGTGTAGCCCTGGCTGTCCTGAAACTCACTCTGTAGACCAGGCTGATCCTGAATTGTTTTTAGAGACAGGGTGTCACTTATAAGCACAAGCTGTCCCGAAACTCACTCTGAGGGCTGGCTTTGGACTTATGATGCTCCTGCCTCAGCCTCCTGAGTACTGCCAGGATTACAGGCTTGTATTATCATCCTGTATGGCTCTTTGCTGAATTTTAAAGCCAGATTAGAAGTAAATCTCAGTGTTTATACCTAGGGTTAGGGTCAGCATGTGGTTGATCCCAGGAGAGATTAAACCACAGAATTAGGAAGTCTTTATCTCTGTTAGGAAAGGAACGTTGCAATTGTCATGTGGGCATGTCTTTGTGGAAATTTCACAATCCATCTTTCCCAAGCTGGGTTTCCCAAGATCTCCTATTTAAGTCCAGAGCAATGGTGGATTAAGGCCCGCTCTGCCTGAATTGTGCTTGCACTCTTTACTTTCCCACATAAAAGCAGCTGACCCAGCCAGCTTCTAGCATGGGAAAGAAACAGTGCCACAAGCCACATCTGATCTGAAAAGTCCCTAGTGACCGGAGCAAAGGAAACTGCGATTTTTCTAGATCAGCCTGTTGCACAACCCATGAAAGCCAAATCTTCCTGGCCTTGGCAAGCTTCCGTTCTACTGCCCAGTCCGTACCTACCCTCAGCTCTACTGCCCAGTCCGTACCTACCCTCAGCTCTACTGCCCAGTCCGTACCTACCCTCAGCTCTAC
>NC_034613.1:91850422-91876361 GCF_900095145.1 Mus pahari
CCAGTCTTCACCCAACCTCATGTCTCATCACATGAGTAAAACTTCCTTGGTGAAAGATACCAGTGACCAACCTCTGAAGTGCACACACACACACACACACACACACACACACACACACGCACAGGCCCTTACTCATGTGCATTCACACAAGCAAGTACATATATACCACACACACAAAATGTCTACAAAACAAACAAACAAACAAACAAACAAAAAACGTTGACAAGTAATGTTATAAACCAGTTGAAGTTTGTTTCTCAGATCTCTTTCTTGAGACCAGGTCTCCCTATGTAGTAGTTCAGTTTGGCCTCAGCCTCTCTGGGGCTAGAATTACAGACGTGTAAGACCATACCAGGCATCCTTATCTTGTTTTTAATGTCACAACTGCAAGGGGTTGGTTCTCTTCCCTGTCTTTTCAAAAGTTCCTTGCATCACACACTGTTGTGGCAGGGAAGCCTGTAAAATCCAGCTGTCCAGGCTAGCAAGTAAAGAAATGTGCTGCCAAGCCTGAAGACAAGCTGAGTTTAATCCCTGGGCCCACATGGTGGGAGGGAAGAAAGGGACTCTCACATTGTCTCCTGACTTCCACATTCCAGCTGTGCTGCACTTGCCCTCACAAAATGCATGTGCACGCACACACGTGCAAGCACACACACATGCTCACACACATACACATACACACACACTCTCTAAATTAAATTAAATGTAATGTAATGTAATTTTTAAAAGCCAGATGAAGGAGCCATGCCTTTGAAACCTGGCTTGCTCCCTGCTTCTCTCTTCAGAGCTTTGGGGTCTCACCTGATCCACACTTTTAAGAATTTTCTTTGTGTTGCTGTCAGACCCCAGCTTCCTGTTGTGGCCTTTGCTCTGCCTGGCTCTCCTCTGCCAGCCCTGCCCAGGGACAACTTCACAGATGGCACTCCCCTCTCTGTCCCTTGCAAGGCAGGGTAGATATTTACATGTTCAGGTCAGGTTTTGTATTTTCCCTTAGACTGCTTCATGGCGAGTGTCCTTTATTTCCAATATTTTTGAAGCAAACACTGGTAGATTTGAGGGCTTATATCACTGTCCTTTGTCATCTCTGAGAACAAAGAGCACATTCATCCGGCAGTGTCATCCTGCTCCACCCAATTTCCTCTAGCCACATTTGTGCAATATGGATTTACAGCTTCCTTTCTCTTCTCCATTTCTTCGATCTCCCCTCCTCCTGCTCTTCTCTCCTCTCTCCTTCCTTGCCCTCCCTGCTTCTTTGCTCTCTTTCCTTCTTTCCCCTTTTCTTTCTGAAAAACTGTGGCTCTCAGGTTCCTCCGCCAAGTGCTGATCCTGCTTCAGCTCCTGACTACTGGGATTATATGAATGATTCAACATGCCCAGAAAAGTTAAGTTATTTGGTTTGGGAGAGTCTTGGGACTCAAACTCAGAGCTTTGGGCGCCATCTCCATTTCTCCATGTCTTGCATTTACTTTTATAGATCCTCCTCTTTGTTCTGTTCCATTCTTGTTACCTCAAAAGATAAAAAACAAAAAGCCTTAAAATCTAGGCATGGTGGTGCATGCCTTTAATTTCGTCACTCAGGAGACTGAGGAAGGAGGATCACCATGAGGCAACCTGGGATGCATAGTGAATTCCAGGATAGTCTGGGCTCTAGAGTGGGACCTTTTCTCAGCAACTACAGCAACAGAAATGCCCTCAACCTCGGTTCCTATCACTCAGTTAGCTTATTCAGCTCAGACTGATGACTGCTTTCTAGTCCAGGTGTTTCCAGATACTTGGTGACTTATTCATATAATTAGGAAAGTGCACACAGACTGCAAAGTGGCAAGGACGCTATATCCAAAGGCAAAGTTATAATACAGATTAAATATGCTGCAAGAGAGCAGCAGTTTCCTTGAGTTAGAGTACTCAAGGACCCGTGGCTATCATCTTTCTTGATGAGGTTTAGGAGGAGGTGTTTGATGACCACAAATTTTGATTGAAAGGTTTGGATTATGTAAGCCTTTGTTCACTGCACATGTAATTTCCTGTGATACACCTGGTTTAATCACATGTATGACCAGCCACGCATAAGTATAAGATGGTAGTTAGAGGATCTCTCTTGAAAATTCATTCGGAAGACACAGTTTGACTTGTTACAGAAGCACCTCAAACCAGTCCAGACTTGATTGGCTCATCTGCTCTGTTTTAAGATTGTATTCTGGGACACATGTGGATAGAAATAGAATCACTGTGGGGGGGGGTTGCTACAGGGAGTAACACATTTTCATTGCTTAAAGGTTAGTGTACATGTGCTTTGGTGCACATGGAGGAGCCTAGGTTCCCAGGTCCATTACTTGCAGACAAGACTGTGTATAGGCCAAGCTAAGCAACATCCTGAATCTCTGAACCATTTTTGCCCTTGCATGCCTGCCTGCCTTGAGCAGATATTAAACAAAGTGAACACAATCATTAGAATGTTGCTTCTTCTGTGCATCATGGACTGTATTAAACAATACCCACTCCACTGGTAGATGGCTCTATTTCAATGTTCTTCTTTTCTTTTCTGGTCAAAGTAAACTATATCTGTCATCTAAAAATTAGGAATAAAGCCCACAAGATGGCTAGCCTGGCAATCCATTTGAATTTAACTCATAAAGTGGAAGGAGAGAAATGACTCTACAAAGTTGTTCTCTGCCCTCAACACTCAGTTCCAAGCAGCTCAAACCAGCTCTATTTAACAGCAGATCCAAGGAATCCGGCACCTTTACTGGCCTCCCTGGAAACAACCACCCTTCCCCAATCTTAAAAAAATTAAGGGGACTGGTGAGATGGCTCCGTGGGTAAGAGCACTGACTGCTCTTCCAAAGGTCCTGAGTTCAGATCCTAGCAACCACATGGTGGCTCACAACCATCCATAATGAGATCTGATGCTCTTCTCTGGTGCATCTGAAGACAGCTACATTGTACTTAGATATAATAATAAATAAATCTTTAAAAAAAATTAAGAATGGGAAGAAAATTTCCTGACTTGATATTTGTCAAGCACTACAGCAAATGATAATTAATAAGTTATCTCACTGATGAAGGGCATGCTCTATCACTACAATTATATAATGATAGAAGCTGTAATCAATCTTTAGGAAATCAATATAAAAGAAAGGCATAAAAATGAGAAAACTTAAAAAGGAAACCTGTAATTTCTGTTCCTTGCTAAAGGCATAATTGTTAACAGATAAAAATGCAACCACTATAGTGGTGAACACCATTAATTCCAGCACTTGGGAGGCAGAAGCAGGTGGCTCTCTGTGAGTTTCAGTTCGAGACCAGCCTAGTTTACATAGTGAGTTCTAGGACAGCCAGGGCTATATAGTGAGACATTGTCTCAGGAGAGAAAAAGAAAAGAAAAAATAAAAAAGAAACAAACAAAAAACAGAAAAAACTAATTAAAAATTCTAATGAAACTAACATTCACATTTTAAAAACTATAAGAATTCAGAAAGCTTGTTATATTTATGATCACCATCAATGAACAGTCTGATCCTCTTGTTGTATCAAACTAGGAAGTAAGAGGAAACAGAGAGTCCTCAAAATAACAAGATGTATCTGCTTCCAGGAGACAGCCCAGAAAACAGTGTAGAGGGCACAAGGTCCTTTTGCACAAAGATAAGCACTGGGGGAAAGGAATGTCAAACACCAGGGTTGTCCCCTCAGCAAGGACATGTTTACTTGTTTCCCACCCAGAAAGCTGAGTTTGGATGTAGCTGATAACCTGGTGACCTGTGCTATCTGGAGGGTCAGGTCACACCTGAATCCCCCAGATTTTTATGGTTTTTGTCCCAGACTCTTCCTTTATCTTGAGCATTGTTTCCCAGCCAATAAAACCCTTCCTTGTGGGAGATGTCTCTTGTACTTTACAACAGCCTGGGTAAGCCCTGTGCTATCTGTATAGGGCCAGGCCACTCTGAACTCTCACAGACTTTCATGTTTATCTCAGTCATTTCCCCTACACCCACATTTTGAGCATTGTTTCTGAGTCTACAGAACCCATCTTTATGGAAGAGGTCACACGTACTTTGTAAATTGTTTCGATGTAAACATGTCTTAAGTTTTATTGTACAAATGAGACCTCATTAATTATCATGAGGAAACATTTGTTTTCAAGGTTGTACTGTACTTAAATATGCCTAAAGTAAACTAAACTGCCCAGTATCAGACTCTAGAAGTTTGAGCCGGTACAGGGTAACTAAGTCATGGTAAATCAGATTCCCTTCCTTGTTCATGTGGTTTGTTGCTCTGACAATTGTGGTGTTTGTAGAGACCACTGCAAAACAACAACTCAAAGAGCCTATTTTCATATGTAGTCTATCATTGCAGGGAAATAAGGGCAGCAGGAACTGGAAGCATCTGATCATATGACACCCAAGTCAAGAGCAGAGAACCCACTGCTCAGCTTGCTTTCTCTACTCCTATAGGATTCTGAGCCAACCCCAGGGAATAGTGCCACATACTTTTAGGTTAGGTCTTCTCAACTCAACTAATGTAATTAAGACAGTCTCCCACAGATATGCTCCCAAGTTAATCTGATCTAGACAACCCTTTCTTGAGATTCACCTCATTCAGTTCTATATTATTTTAGGTTGACAATTAAACCAACCACCATACCATATTATTACTGTCAACAAGGAAGTTCATAAACAATGTTAAATTATAGATTGCAGAATACATTTAAATTATTGACAAAGAACTAACATATAAAGAATATACAAGAATATTCACAAAGGATTTAAAAAAAATAAAGAAAGTGAAGAATGGAGATAAACAAGCAGGTCACTGGAAGAGACGCTTCCAAATAAATAAACAGATTTTCAATCACCAATACTCAGATATTGTGGTCCTGCATCTCACTGTCAGGGCATCTTGCTCAAATTGTATCAGTTATCTCAATGTTTGCTTTTCCTCCTGCCCAATGCCCCTTCCCCCACTTCAGCTCAAGGACAGAGCTTCCTGAGTCACATCTCCGTCTATCAAAAGCAACTGTGGTGAAATGATGGATCACTCAGACTCATTCATATTGAGGTAGCAGTGACTTGCATCACAGGTGACATTGCATTTCCACAACCCATTCAATGCATGTGTAATGAAGTCATTTCCAGTACCAGCCCACAACACAGGGGGCATGTTTTGTTGTATGGATGTAAGAGGAGGATAAAGGGACTTCCTGATTGTCATACTAAAGTAAATGGTACACCCTGTTGCCTCTTTTGGCTCTGAATGCTGAGAATTTTGGTTGCAGAAAAAGAGCAGCAGCCTTCCTTGTTAACACAGAGAATACTCTGGAAGTGGGTTTTGAAAGTTGGTTGTTGGACTGGGCATAGTACTTCATGCCTTTAATCCCAGCACTCAGGAAGCAAATAGATCTCTCTGTGTTTGAGGGCAGCCTGGTCTATAGAGTGAGTTCCACGATAGCCAGGGCTACACAGGGAAACCCTGCAGGGGGTAGAGGTGGGAACAAAAACCAAACCAAACCAAAACCAAACCAAAACAAAACCCAGGTTGATGTTGAGATTGAGCTTTTTGGTTTCCTTGAAGCAGCTATAAAACACTTACCAGGGGGCTGGTGAGATGGCTCAGTGGGTAAGAGCACCTGACTGCTCTTCCAAAGGTGCAGAGTTCAAATCCCAGCAACCACATGGTGGCTCACAACCATCCTTAACAAGATCTGATTTCCTCTTCTGGAGTGTCTGAAGACAGCTACAGTGTACTTACATATAATAAATAAATAAATCTTTTTTAAAAAAAAACCACTTACTAGGATAGGGAAATTTCAACTAAAAACCTTTGTTTTTCTTTGCAGCAAAGTCCATATGTGAAGACTGTGCCTTTGAATATGAGAAGGAATTTTTTTTCCTGGTTGTAACCTGGATGCCTGAGGCAGTCAAGATGAGTAGGAGCAGCTTTGTGCCATCTCTACAGCTCCTGCTCATGTTAGTGGGACTTTCTCTGCTACCTTTGGCAGAAACATATGGGTTCAACAAGTGCACCCAGTATGAATTTGATATTCACCATGTGTTCTGCATTAGGAAGAAGATCACCAACTTGACAGAGGCCATTAGTGACATACCTAGATATACTACTCACCTCAACCTTACACACAATGACATTCAAGTCCTCCCTCCCTGGAGCTTCACCAATCTGCCTGCTCTGGTGGACTTGAGACTAGAGTGGAACTTAATTTGGAAGATCGACGAAGGTGCCTTTAGGGGACTTGAAAATTTGACTCTGCTGAATTTAGTGGAAAATAAGATTCAAAGTGTGAATAACTCCTTTGAGGGCCTGTCCAACCTGGAGACCCTGTTACTAAGCCATAATCAGATTACCCATATTCACAAAGATGCCTTTACTCCTCTAATCAAATTGAAATATTTGAGCCTATCTCGAAACAACATTAGCGATTTTTCCGATATTCTTGAAGCAGTCCAGCATCTTCCATGCTTGGAGCACCTTGATCTTACTAACAACAGCATCATGCACTTGGACCACAGCCCTAGGTCACTGGTTTCTCTGACCCACCTGAGTTTTCAGGGGAACAAACTAACGGAGTTAAACTTCTCTGCTTTGTCATTACCTAATGTAACCAATCTAAGTGCTTCCCAGAATGGCCATGAAGTCATTCAGAATGTGTATCTGGAAACTCTGCCCCAACTTAAAAGCTTGAATCTGAGTGGAACAGTGGTGAAATTGGAAAATCTTTTGGCCAAACACCTGCAGAATGTAAGGGTTCTGGACCTCAGTAACGGGGAGCTTAGACACGGTCACTTAAATATGAAAACTGTTTGTCACCTGCTTGGAAACCTACCCATGTTAGAGACACTGGTTTTTCAGAAAAATGCCACTAATGCAGAGGGCATTAAGCAGCTGGCAAAGTGCACCAGGCTCTTGTTCCTCGACCTGGCCCAAAACAGTGACTTGGTTCATCTCAATGACAGCGAGTTCAACGCTCTGCCCAGTCTCCAAAGACTGCATCTGAACAAGTGCCAACTCTCCTTCATCAGTAACAAGACCTGGAGTTCCTTGCAGAACTTGACCATCCTAGATCTGAGCCACAACAAGTTTAAAAGCTTTCCAGATTTTGCATTTTTCCCCTTGAAGCACTTGGAGTTTCTCTCTCTTTCAAGAAACCCCATCACAGAACTCAATAGTCTGGCCTTTAGTGGGCTATTTTCACTGAAGGAGCTCAACTTGGCTGCATGTTGGATTGTAACAATTGACAGGTATTCCTTTACTCAGTTTCCAAACTTAGAGGTCTTAGATCTTGGAGACAACAATATTCGTACTCTCAACCACGGAACCTTCCGACCTCTGAAAAAACTCCAGGCTTTGATTCTCTCCAACAACCGCCTAGAAATCCTGGAGCCAAATGCATTTTCTGGTCTCACTAATCTACGTTCCCTTGACCTGATGTACAACAGCTTGTCATATTTTCATGAACACCTTTTCTCGGGCCTTGAAAACCTTCTGATTTTGAAGCTTGGTTTTAATAAGATCACATATGAAACTACTAGGACCCTTCAGTATCCTCCATTTATAAAGCTCAAGTCTTTGAATCAGCTCAACCTGGAAGGACAAAGACACGGGATTCAGGTTGTTCCGAGCAACTTTTTCCAAGGATTGAGTAGCTTGCAGGAGTTACTCTTAGGAAAAAATCCCTCTGTATTCCTGGACCACCACCAATTTGACCCTCTGATTAACCTCACAAAGTTGGATATCTCAGGAACAAAAGATGGAGATAGAAGCCTCTATTTAAATGCTTCCTTATTCCAAAACCTCAAAAGGCTAAAGATCCTCCGCCTTGAAAATAACAACTTAGAATCACTGGTCCCTGGCATGTTCTCCAGCTTACAGAGCCTCCAGGTCTTTTCTTTGAGATTCAACAACTTGAAGGTCATTAATCAAAGTCATCTGAAGAATCTGAAATCACTGATGTTTTTTGATGTCTATGGGAACAAACTTCAGTGCACCTGTGACAATTTGTGGTTCAAGAACTGGTCAGTGAACACACAGGAGGTCCATGTCCCCTTCCTCCGGAGCTATCCCTGTCAGCAGCCAGGCAGTCAGAGTTTACTTGTAGATTTTGATGATGCCATGTGTAATTTTGACTTGGGAAAGGTCTACTTCTTATGTTCCTTCAGTATGGTCCTCAGCACCATGGTCTTCTCCTGGTTCAGTACCAAGATGATTGCATCTCTGTGGTATGGTTTGTACATATGTAGGGCCTGGTACCTCACTAAATGGCACAGAACGGAGAAGAAGTTCTTATATGATGCGTTTGTCTCTTTCTCGGCCACTGATGAGGCATGGGTATACAAAGAGCTGGTTCCAGCCCTAGAAGAAGGCAGCCAGACCACCTTTAAACTCTGTCTTCACCAACGGGATTTTGAACCAGGCATTGACATCTTCGAGAACATCCAGAATGCTATTAACACAAGCAGGAAAACCTTGTGTGTAGTCAGTAACCACTACCTACACAGTGAATGGTGCCGGCTTGAAGTCCAGCTGGCTAGCATGAAGATGTTTTATGAGCACAAGGATGTCATTATCTTGATCTTCCTCGAAGAGATTCCGACCTATAAACTGTCCAGCTACCACCGACTCAGGAAACTCATAAACAAACAGACGTTTATCACTTGGCCGGACAGTGCTCACCAGCAGCCACTCTTCTGGGCTCGCATCAGAAATGCATTGGGCAAGGAGACTGTGGAGAAAGAATATACACATCTAATTGTTGTTGAGTGACTGGAGTCTTAACAATCCCAAATCCAGCTGCATAAATGTTGCCCCAAATAAGTGTAAGCTGTTTGACTAAATGAACTCTCTCTCTCTCCAGGGACAAACATGATTGCTTGGATAGTGTTCATCCGAAGAGTGGGGAGGACTGCTTGGAAAACTTTCAGGAGCAGGGTCCCACTATGATGGGATTGGATATGCAGAAGGAAATGCTATTTTATTAAGGAGAAGACTTGGAACACCAGTCACCTGAACACTGAGGAACAGCAAGGTCTTCGCATGTGTTCGATACCTTTGCTCACGTTGTTTCTCCAAATTAGTTGCAGTCATGGAAGACTGCACGTGTCATGTATCCAAACTGCCCCAAGATTGAAACTTTCCGTCTTGAAAGGAAACTTCCTGTGACAGAGCTTTACAGGGAGAGAGAACAACAAGATGTTCTAAGGGGAGATTGAAATATTCCACCCTGCACGGAAGCTTGTTAAGACAGGAGGTAAACGACTCAAAATAGTTTCATGAAGTCCCTGAAACTGACCAGGGACTAGGCCCTTTCCTTCCCCAAGTGTATGTAAAACAATAGAGACTGCTGAGACCCTCAGACAAGCCTAGCTGCCTGGAAGAAGCAGAGAGCAGCCCCGGTGCCTGGAAGAGGCTCAGACCAGCTGAGCCACCAGGAAACTCTCCATCCTGTTGAGCTGCTTGCAGCCTGTGTAGTGTGCTCCAGGTTCCCAGCATTTGAGAGCTGTCACCCATGCTGGGGTGGGCTTTAGTGATGCAGCTGTCTTTGAAACATTTCTGCTCCTGTAAGTAACCCTTCAACTATGTTCTTGTAAATAACCCCAATAAAACTCATTGGTCCACCAAGTTGGACTTTGATGCCATCCATATTTTGGTTTGTTGTCAGTTCCCTATCTGGAGTGAGTAGACATTTCTTCATGTCTTCCCATGTCACATAATAGCAGAAACAACAAAACAAAGATGACACAACAACAACAAAAATGACATTAAAAATAAGTAAAAGAAGGAAAAGAAAAGTAATTGCCCCCTGCAGGACTCTGGTCTGTGGCTGATGCTCCAGGCCCACAGCCATTGGAGTTTCAAACCTATCTTAAGATGGCTTGAGGGACTGGAGAGATGGCTCAGAGGTTAAGAGCACTGGTTGCTCTTCCAGAGGTCCTAAGTTCAATTTCCAGTAACCACATGGTGGCTCACAACCATCTGTAGTGGAATCCGATGCCCTTTTCTGGTGTGTCTGGTGACAGTGTAGTGTACTCACATATGTGAAATATAATAAATCAAAAAATTTAAACAAAAGATGTCTTGAGATGGCATTTTTATGAAGTCTGTTTTTCCCAAGAAGGCTGGCTGGTATCTTCTCCAACTCTTACTGCTCTGCTAATCCATCAAGCCCACTTCTCCAAAAACTGATAGATCTAATACAATCGCTCTCCCTAGCTCTTGTGCTCTGAATTAGAGGAAAAATTGACTTATGGAGTCTCATGCAGAAACTATAATGGAAACTTCACATGGATTCCAGTAAAAAGACCACTTCATGTTGTTTCCAGTACCAGTACTATGACTTTGGACTGGTGTTCTGTTTTGAGGTTTCAGAACCCTTCTCAACTGAATGTTCTTAAAGTTGAACAGGGGCTTGGCTTTGGCATTAGTCAAAGGGTCCACAACATCTTACTGGCAACAGGTATTTTGTACAAAAGTACTACAAATTCCTGTTGTATGTGACACCTTAGGAACCTAAATCAGATCAGCTTACAGGGGACAGTGCTGTCTATTTCAGACTGTTTTCCCAGAAATAGCTTTCACCTAAGTTGGTGACTTACTTCCAGTTTCCCCCCTTATCTACAAGATTCTAGGAGCAGCTTGTTGAGGAAGAGACTTAAAGACATTTTTTTTTTACATCTGGGATAACAGGCATGTACTTCAAGATGCCCTAGTCAACACCCCCCAAATAAATTATATCATAATAAACTCCAGTCCTTTCTACTAAAAAAAAAGAAAAAGAAAAAGAAAGATCCTTCTCCCTTTTTTGAACTGAGTTCTTGTTATGTAGCTCAGATTGGCTTGGAACTCAAGTGGCCTCATAGTTTCTAGGATTGCAGGCATGCACCACTATGTGCACCTTAGTTTCTACTATTTTTATACATAAAGAAAAAGTTGGGGACGGTGTCCCATTTTTTTTGAACCATGTTAGTCACCGATAATGTGCCCATTGTCCAAAGTGAACCTTGGGAGCCTGAGACTCTGCAGCTTCTGGGCAGTGCTGGGCGCTGTAATTTTGCTGAAACCGATCACGCCCACTCCTTCCTGATCTTCTGCCAACTCTCTGGGGGCGGAGTAGCTCTTGAGTAATGGAAGGGACGTGCAAGCCTGTGTTCCTCTCCTGGTCTTGGGCAATCTTCACCTGTCTGGTTGATCTGGTCACCGCATGACTGCTCTCTCCACCCCAGGGTTGCATCCCTTTCTGTCCTCCCTGCATGCCAGGCAGAAGAGAAGAAGTCTTAAAGTAATCTCAGCAGGCATAAGAACACATTGCTTTGGATTGAGAGAACATTGTTGCCTTCTCATTCTTACTGATTCTTTCACAGCAGGAAAAACAAAACAGACTAAGATCTAACATAACTAACATGACACATTTATTTTACTGAAACTAACTTATCTCATACAATATCAAAAAGACTAAGCATAACATGCTGGTCAATGGGCCAAGAGTCCTTGAAACTATGTAACATGAGAGTTCCCGTGCTGGGAAGATGATGATAGCTGAAGGCTAATAGGAAAGTACACTTAGGTGCACAGGGGTCCAGTCTTTCTTGACAGAAAAGGTAAATAGTTAACTATGAGAGCTGACTTCCTTTTGGAGAGCGTTTGAAATAGGCAAATTCTAGGAAATGGAATGAACGGTATGTTTGTTCTTGTACTGGAGAGATTGGGGGACCCTGTGTAAACTGGAAATGTTGCTGAGCACGGTGGCACGTGCCTTTAATCTCAACACTCTAGGAGAGGCTGGCATACTTCTGTGAGTTCAAGGCCAGGCTGGAATATATAGTGAGCTTAAGTTTTTTTCAGAATTTCAAGATTAGAGATCTTGAAAGCATCCAACCAAGCATAAGGACCTTCAAGGTTTGGGGCCTTGTATGAGGACATGTGTTCATGAAGGTGGGTTTTCTTGTTACTATGAGCTAGAATATCAGCTTTGCCCCCGCAAGATCAGTTTCTACAGAGAAAACCAGTGGGCATATGCCCAAAGCGTCTATGAATCACTTCAGTCAAGGGGTGGACACTCGCTGCAACAAAATTATCCTGCACCTTTGAGGCAGTCTGAGAAATGGCTTCTCTTTCAGAAGGCAAGGGTTTGGTTCCTAGAAGCCACATGCTGGCTCATAGCTATCTATAACTCCAGTTTCATGGAATCTGGCCTCCTCTTCTGGCCTCTGAGGACATTGCACTCACATAGTATACAGACATACATTCAGGTAAAACCCATATATATAAAATAAAAATAAAGTCAATCAGTAAAAAGAAATATGAGGGCAATCAAGATGGCTCAGCAGGCAAAAGTATTTTCCTCAAAAACGTGATGACTTCTGTTTGATTCTTGGAGCTCACATAAAGATGTAAGGAGAGAACAGACTCTGTGTGTCCTTGCCTATGTCACATTCACATACAATAATGATGGAGACAATGATGAATTTAATGAATGAAGTACTGTTTGTTGCCATCACTAATAAAATGTGCTGTTGTCTTTCTTGTTTAGGATTTGGAATGGGTGGTACTGTAGATCAAGGCATACTCAACTTCACAGGGACCTGCATTATATATTCTTATATGTTAAATAGTAACTAGCCAGGACACAGGGAAAATTCATTTCCTAGAGTAAATTACTAGAGCTCCAAGCACTTTTTAATTTTTAATGAAAGCATTGTGCTCTATTTTAAAAAGCAGATTTGAAAATTATTATATAATTTTTCTTTAAACAAATCTGAAGTAGCAAGGGTTAAATCATAATAGAAAAATATAAAAATAAACACTCTTAGTCCCAAAGGGGATAAGAACTCCACATGAAGACCAACAGAGTCAATTAATCTGGACCCTTGGGGGATCCCAGACACTGAAGCACCAACCAAAGAGCATACATGGGCTGGACCTAGTGCCCCCACACGTAAGTAACAGATGTGATTTTGGTCTTCATGTGGGTCCCCCAACAACTGCAGCAGAGGCCATCTCTGACTTGGACTCTGTTGCCTGCCTGTAGATCCCATTCCCCTACCTGGCCTCAGTGGGAGAGGATGTGCCTTGCCCTGCAGAGACTTGATGTTGGATACCTGGTGTGTGTGGGAGGGTGTCTCCACCCTCTCAGAGGAGAAAAGGAGGGAAAATGAAGAGGGACTGTGTGAGGGGAGGGTGGAAAGGGAGGCAACCATTGTGATGTACAGTGAATAAGTAAATTAATTAATGAAAAACATCCTCCTGCTACTAAAGATAGAAATATATTAAGCTTTAAATTATTTTGAAGAACTGAAATGTTCTTCCCTATGAGCACTGAAAGGAGGGGCAGATAGAGACTTCTCCATTGGCAAGTGAATCTGTGGCCTACCTGAGTGGCTTTCATGCATTTTCAAACCTCAGTTTCATGCTGGGTTTGCATTTGCTTAAAGTGGGTAATGCTTCTACATCTCCACTGGTTACTTATTGGTGTACAGCAGTCACCAGAGAAGACTCCTTGGACATGGGTTTACCTTGGACATGGGTTTAAGCCAATAGATGCTCTTTATTAGCCACCCAGCAACTACACTGGGTATTCAGGATCCCAGTGCAGTACCAAGCCTTTCTCATAGTGAGCTTCTAAGCACACAGAAAAGTATATTTTGGGTTTACATACTTCAGTTAATAAGAACAGTTAGCCAGAAGCAGAAATATAGAAGCCAAAAAGCAAGGTTAGTATATTTAGAAACTTTCCCATAACTAGGAACGTTGATGGATTAGGTCTTGTTTTGGTTTTCGCAGGTGGTGGTATCTAAGTACAGAGTTTTACAGCCAGAATGTACTTCCATCATGAAGTCAGTTGGGCTGAGGTCTGGGGACCTACGAAAGTCTGGGGCTCTGTTAAAGTATTTTCCTGTAACCATACCTACTCTATTAATAATAGCATTGACAATGGTTTAAAATATGGAGCCAGGTCTGTGATCAAGAGGATCATGGACTTGAAGCAAGCATGTGCTATATAGGGAAACCTTGTTTCAACCAAACCAAACCAAAAACAGAGTCAATGTGATTACTTTCTATTCACACTGTTCCACAAACCCAAAGCATGAGTATACCCCACCCCATGAAGCTTTTCACAAATAAGAATCTTAGGCTTACTGTACACAAATCCACCTTCTGAACATGAGTCTGGCTGTCAGCAAGCGTCGCAGGTAATATTTAGGCACAGGCAAGTTTGAGATGCCCAGGGTTAAACAGTTACTCTGTCAAGGTTCTCCTGTCTTCAAAAATTAACTCCCCTTAGCTGACACAGTGGTTAACACTTAGTCACTACATATTCTTTGGATTTCTCTTAGTGTAATATCTCTTAAAAATAATAGTCACAGGCCTGGTGCCATGACTCCATAGAAAAAGGCACTTGTCAAGAAAGCTTGATCTTAGGAATCCACATAAAAATGAAAGGAGAAAATGGACTCTGATTTTAGCATTGAGGCCATCTCTCTCTCTCTCTCTCTCTCTCTCTCTCTCTCTCTCTCTCTCTCTCTCTCACACACACACACACACACACACACACACTTATTAATTTCAAAAATGGAATTTCACAAACCTTTCCCTACCTATGGTCATCTTTCTACCAATAAATATAAAGTTAGAGCAATACATGTCATGCCTCTAGAATGTGTGGCTGTCGGAATAGAACTTCTGGGAGCTGACTGTCTCCTATTATGTGGGTCCCAGGGATCAAACCCAGATTGTCAGGGTTGAAAGTAAACCCCATTATGCACTGAGACATTTTTCAGATCCATATATTGTTTTATTTTCAAAGACTGATATTTATAAACCTAAGAATAACATAGGTACAGTTAAATTAAAGTACATTATGATTATTAGAGATATATTATAGTTATATTATAAATGGAATTTAATGAGGATAAATGTTTGCATGTCATAATGGTTCACTGAATCCCAGAAGTGTTCTTTATCCTTGGGCAAATTCAATTATTTGCCTAAAATAATGTTCATTCTCATTGTCAAAGTAATGAAATAGAGGATCTACAAGCTACATGTATCTTTGAGCTCATGTATCCAAGGCTGGCCTTGAATTAATTATATAGCTGAGGAAAAACTTCAACTACTGATCCTTCAGCCTGAAGCTCAACAGTGCTGGGATGATAGACAAGTACTATTGTGGGACAACTGCTAATTAAGGTTGAAATCTACCATTGTCCAGATAGCATTTTGGGCTCAGTGCAAAATGGAGGACTCCCTTTACTATCAGGGATTCCCCTTCTCTGGCCTTAACCCCTGCCACACACACACACACACACACACACACACACACACACACCTCTACCTGCAGAATGTCACGTAGCCTTAGATTATAGATTCAACTTCCTTACTCCTGATAAGAGCCCATTCAGCTAGTACCTGGGATTCTTGGAATGCCTCCCTGTGCTAATAAGGCATCTCAGTACCTTAGCCTTCAACCAATGACATTTGCCCATCCTGGATATTCCTACCCCCCTTAACCTAAAGCTATATAATTCTTGCATCACCCCCAAGTAAAGTTGATCTGTCTCTCCACAGTTGATCCTTGTGTGTGGTCCTTACTGTACTTACTTACAGGGCTTCAGAATCCCCTGACCATAGGCTCTGCTCCATTTGCCCTCGTGAACCATGGTGACCCCAGGGGGCAAGGGAGGATCACATGCTATTTCACTGTTTTATGCAGTGCTAGAGATCAAAACTAGGGCTTTATTCTACCAACTGGACTACATATCCAGCCAGAGATTATGTATTTTATATAAAACTGAGCAATTTAACTTGAGTGTTCTACAATTAGCTTAATAAAAATGGCCTGTTAGCTCAGGAAATACGCAATAAGGACATTAGCTTCTGTGCAGATCTGTCTGTAAACCAGGAAGGGCTCACATTGACTGACTAATGGCTTAATGCAGTCACCTGATTTTACTACGTACTTTACCTTCAGGGTACATTTTAAGACGATTACTGGTGGCTAATGGTAAGTAGATCACAGATGAACTTTGCCAGGGTTTTTTTCCATATTAAATCAGTAAATATAGTGACATGGTAAGTACATCACAGATGAAGTTTGCCAGGGGCTTTTTCCATATTAAATTGTTAAGTATACTGTCATGAACAAGAGTCTTTTATAATTTGGATTTTAAGTGCACCTTACCAAACTTCCCAAATCCTAAATAAAGACCTGTTTGCCAGATTGTGGCGCTTATGGGTGGTGTTAGGAGCTTTAGGATGTAAGCCCAGTGAGAGGTTAAATCAGTGGGAGCAAACACTGAGGTTTGTAACCCAGACGCCTTTTCCTCTGTCTCTGAGGTTTGAGACTTTGCTCCACGTTGCTCCCCACCAGGCTTTTTTTTTTTTTTTTTTTTTTTGTTTCGTCACAGGGCCAAAGTCACTGGAATCAAACAACCAGGGACTGAAACCTCTGAAATGGTGAACCAAAGTTAATCTTAAAGAAGGAACTTTAAGATGCATTTCCTCTGGGAGTTTGTCACAGCAATCAAAGGTTCATTGACTTAAGGTCTAACTATGGAACATCCTCAAATCACATGTTAACAAATATGGAGTAAAAAGCAGTGACTTTAAGCCCAGCACCAGGTTCTGGGTGGATGTCAAGGTTCGCTAACCTCTTTTTCATGAAATTTGCTATCTAATTAAAAAAAAACCCATAACATATTTGATGGTTAATAATGGTTGTCAACTTGATAGATTTAGAGTCACCTGGCAGTTTGTAGTTGGGGGTCCATCGTGGTGGGAATGGGATGGTCGCTAGGCTGCATACAAAAGGGAAAGCGAACTGAGCAGAAGTGTTCATTTCCTTTTGCTCCCGGACTGCTGGTGCAGCTTTGCACTCTACCACAGGGCCTTTTCCACTATAATGGACTCTATTCAAACTGTGAGCCAAAATAGATCCTTAGGCTGCCTTTGCCAGGTCGATTATCAAGGTGACGAGCAGCAATTAATACAACATCTCTGTATAAAATGATAAGTAACAATGCCATGTGATACATGGTTCAAGGGTCAAGTCAATGATACACTATGTGCTGAATCAAAGAAAAGAAAGATGGCCAGAAGCCAAATCCCTTGCCTTAGTACAGAACTTGATACCTGGATGACCAGGACTTGGGGATTGGATTTATTTTTTCTCAGTAAATAACTCTGATATTAAACTTCCCTAAACTTCATGTGTCTCATCTATTAAAATGGCATCATTGAAACAGCATCTTCTAAAGTGTTGTAAGGATTAACGGAACTAATACATAGCAGGAATCAGTAGCACTCCTGTCTGAGAAACACTAGCTAAGAAACCCATCTTCTTCATGACAGAGGGAACTGGAGTAGAAGGAGCACCATGTGTGGTGTTGACATTATTAAAGAGAAGCCACTGTAAGTACAGTGGCTACCAGCTTAGTCTGTCTTGTTATTGGCTAAGCCTGAAGATGCACAAGGGCCATAAAGACAAACCTGGAGCATTTTCTCCAAAGACCACAGTATTAGGGTATTTATTTATATACTGGACACAGAACCTAGGGTCTCAATCTACCACTGGGTTATAGCCACAGCTCTCTTTTGACTTCTCTTTTTGAGACAAGTTCTCACTAAATTCCTCCTGCTTGCCTTGAACCCCCACTTCATCCCAGACAGGCCTCAATGGAGTCATCCAGTCTCAGCTTCCTAAGTATCTGGGATTGCAGGCATGTACCAACAGATCCAGATCAAAGGTTGCAATTTTCCAGTATCGAAAGCTTTGTAAATACTAACAGCTCTTCAGCAGGGCATGGTGGCATGTCCCTGCACTCCTAAATACTTAAGATGCTTAAGGCAGGAAGATTAAGCTCTTAGCCAGCCTGGGCGACACAGCATGGCCTTGGCTACATTTCAGAAATCCTTTGCAGGCTTTGAAATGCCAAGTCTAGGGATTGGGACTGTAGTTGTAGCTAGAAGAGTGCTGTTTTAACAGGGTTGGAATCCTGGGTCTAAACCTCTGTATCACACAGAGTGGGTGTTGTTGTGAATGTGTCTGGAATCTCAGCATTCAGAAGGTGGAATCAGATGGGTTTGGAGTTGAAGGTCAGCTTTGACTGCTCAATGAGTTCTAGACTAGCGGAGGACACATGAGATGCTGTTACAAAAAGGAGAAAGGAGGAAAGATAAGGAGGGAAGAGAGGGAGGGAGAAAGAGAAATGCCCAATCTAATTTCTGGAATCTAAATCATCTGCAGCTGAAGATGCACAAGGGCCAAACATGCTGCTTTGGGAAAGAAGATTCTGATTTTATGGGTATGAAGGATGAAAATAAGCTATTTAACGGGAGAGAGGGATCTGGATAGAGTGGTGCACATCTGTAATTCTAGGTCTTGGAAACTGGAGGCAAGAGAACCGGCAGTTCAAGACCATTCTCAGCTACATAGTGAGTTAAAGGGCAGCCTGGGACACAGGAGATTTTTGCCTCAAAAGAAGTAAAAATGCAGGGAGAATGTGAACGGGAAGGAAGTTCCTCTTCATCTCCTGTATAGCACCTCCACCTGCTGGTTATCTGAGGAATAACCAACCAAGCAATGCTGGAGCAGGCACCACATATTGGGCCCCATTGTTCTTTCCTAATGAGCCTCCTAAGCTCTTTACTGTTATCAGGTTAAGCAGGTAACAACACAGTGTGTATCAATTTCTTGTGTCCACTATAACGAATTACTACGAACACAGTGACTTAAAGCAACAGAAATGTATTCTTCACAGTCCTAGAGGTCAGAAATCCCAAAGTGCGTGCGTGTGTGTGTGTGTGTGTGTGTGTGTGTGTGTGTGTGGGCGCGTGCGCGCGAATGCATGCTTGAGTCTGTGTGAGCCAGAGGTCCGTGTTAATGTCTTCTTTGATAGCTCCTCCGGTCATGTTTTGAGACAGGGCTTCTCATTGGCCTTGGAACTTGTTGCTTTGACTAGATTGGCTGGCTAGCAAGTCCAGGAATCATCCTGTTTCTGCATCCCGAGCCCTGAGGTTATACATTATGGTTGCCACATTAAGATTTTCTATGGGTGCTGGAGCTTAAACTCAGGTCCTCGACTTTGAAGAACAAGCGTATTACACATTGAGCCATCTCCCCAGCCTCATTCACTCCATTTTTATTACTCTTTAATTTATTAATAATTAGTATATAGGACTGACTTGCTGGACTGTGTGTGCTGAGTGGATGGCACACAGAGTGCTGAGTTTTGTGTATGGATTTGAGGATAGAAAAGGAAAGGGAGGGTGTGTTACCAGGCAATGGAGGACAGTAAGTGGAGCTGCACAGTGAGCGCTCCTACAGGTGTGCCTGTGAGTGCATTGCTGGTGCCCAAGGAGGCCAAAAGGGCGTCAGAACTCCTGATGCTGGAGTAAAGAGCATTTATGCAGCAAGCTCTCTTAACTTCAGAGCCACCTCTCCAGCCGTAAAGCTATTTCTTGTCTTTTTTAAATTAAAACATGACTTTTCAAAAAAAGATTTATATATTTACGTGAATACACTGTCACTGTCTTCAGACACACCAGAAGAGGGCATCAGATCCCATTACAGATGGTTGTGAGCCACCATGCGGTTGCTGGTCCTGATCTTTTAACTGCTGAGCCATCTCTCCAGCCTGTAAAGCTATTTCTTGACCTTTTTTTTTTGTAATGATGAAAACTTGGAGATCATAATAATGTTAAATATAGTTCACTGCTAAAATAATTCACAGTATGTCCATAGAGTAGGGTGCTATATGTCTCATCAATGAGAATATCAAGTATGTATTTATCAAAATGGAAAGAAGTGCCAGTGTACTATAAGTTGAAAATGGATCAAGTTATAAAATAATGTTAAGGAAACTCCCATGTTCATATATGTACCTTTATATGTATGGACATGAACTTGCAATTTTATGAAGACATACTGCAGAATATTAGCAGTGATAATTATTGAGTGGTGAAACTCTGAATGGTTTAATCTTTTATATCTATATTTTACAACTTTTCCACTAATGATGTATATAATGTCTCTAAGAGAGTGAGAGAAAGATGGAGATACAGATCCACAGAAAGGGAGAGATACAGTGTATGTATGAGATAGAGAGAGAGAGACAGACAGAAAAGGAGAGATATAAAGATAATAACTAATTTAAGGGAGATCCTAAAGGAGGGAGCTGGGAAGGTAACTTTGTGTGTATGAGTGCTTGCTCTGGCCTCAATGGGAGGAGAGGCCCTTGGTCCTGTGAAGGCTCGATGCCCCAGTGTGGAGGAATGCTAGGGCAGGGAGGCAGGAGTGGATGAGTGGGTGGGGGAGAACCCTCAAAGAAGTAGGGGGAGGGGGGATGGGATAGGAGGCTTCGGGGGGGGACCAGAAAAGGGGATAACATTTGAAATGAAAATAAATAAAATATCTAATTAAAAAAAGAAATTGGGCTGAAGAGATGGCTCAGAGGTTAAGATCACTGACTGCTCTTCCAGAGGTTCTGAGTTCAATTCCCAGCAACCACATGGTGGCTCACAACCATCTTTAATGGGATCTGACACCCTCTTCTGGTGTGTCTGGAGACAGCTACAGTGTACTCATGTGCATTAAATAAATAAATATTTTTTAAAAAAGAAATTGCTAAAAGAAGAGACTGACATACAGGAAAATAATTGTACTGTTGTGGATTAATTTTTGTCCTTATTTATTTATATTTGTATACATAAATTATAAAAATGGAATATTATGGACTGAATAACTAGGAGGTTACTGTAATATCTTACTTCCTTGACATCATTGTGCTATTATTGTTTATACATAGAAAATATGGCACTGGCTGAGGAAGTCTGAAATCACCCGGCTTTAATATAAAAGACGCCCCCTTGGGGGAGAAGGGTGGGAGTCAGTGGGATGTATCCAAGTGAAGAAAGGTATCTGTTATGCCTTTATGCCTTTAAATGAACGAATTTCACCTGCAGGCTTCAGCGTGGAATCAAAAGCTAATGGGCTAAAGTACTAGTAATTGGTTAAAATGTTAATGAATCTTGAAAATGGTCAGGCATATTCAGTGCTATGCTTTGTGGTGTTATATGTTGGCCTTTTAAATCATTTTACAGTAATGGTTGTTTTTTTGTGATGTCTATATACTTTAAACATATTTAAGAGGACAATATCCCATCAACATTTACCAGTCATAGGAATGTGCTTATCAAAAATTCTAGTACATTTAAAGTTTATCCTTTATGGATGCTCATTTAGAATAAAGCCAAAAAAGAAGAGGTAATCCATACTGTGTAAATTGTCATCACTAATGCAGTTACTAAAGCATTTTCAAACTTAATAGGAGAAGAAACGTTCAAATAGGGTAGTACAAATAATGCACCAAGGAATAGTTAAATAGTACACTGGTATGAGCCAGGATGGACAGGGATGCTGTGTGATTTGGTGGTTGCTAAATTGATTTCACAAGTTAGCAGAAATGAAATATATGTATTGTATATTAGCTGTATCTATGTAAATAATTATAAATGGTCTTCACTATGTTTTATGCAAAATTTTAAATTTTATAATATGTACTGACTGTCAGCGTTTTTTGTTCTTTATAAGTAAACAGAAGTTGTTCAATTTATACGCTAACCTTTACAGGATGTTTGACAATACATATCTGTAGGTGTCATTTTTACAAGCTACAGGAAGTTTATGAAAATTACTTGGAAATAACAAAAATAAGCATTTACTTTAAAGCATATAAATATATACTTCACTGTATAATCTAATATTGATTTTAAATAGATAAATTAATAGTTACTGGTAATCTTGTGTAAACTATAATGAACATCTTTGCCAAAAAATTAATCTAACAAACAAACAAACAAACAACCACCCTAGCTAAGACGACAAGTGGCGTCGGGGCATCCCAGGTTCATGCAGGCTTTGACTCCTTGCCTTCCCCAGTTGAGCTTTCCCTGTGCTCAGTGTTATTTACAGTTTCATGGAGTTCTTGGGCACTTGTTTTTCTTGTCCTCTTCCTGTCAGTGCTGCTGAATGTATGCATTTGTCTGTTGCTTCTTTTCCCATTGCTCACATGTCCATGGAGACAGCAATCTACTTCCAGGACAACTCTTGGGGCTTGTTAATAAATTAATTGGTGCAAAAACACCTCCCAGGGAACAAAAGCCAGAGCCTTTTTATACCTCTGAACTTTCTATCTCCCTTCCCTTGCTACCTCACTTGAATCTGATAAAGAAGGAGGGAGGGCAGGTTAAGAGGCCTAAGTGGCCCTTTTGGCTCAGGTTCTTTGTGAAAGTGGATCTGAGTTGCAGACACCGATAAAGGATAGAGGTAAAGCTACAAAGGCACGCATGATACTAATGCCATGCGATTTGTTACTCAAACCAGAGTACTTTAAAGAGTTTAGGGCACCGAGAAAAATTCCCTATGCCAGAGAATTTTTACCTGCTAGCTGAAAAATTGATTTTATTATATGGGAAGGTTATAAAAGAGTTCTATTAAAAACTAACTTTTGCAGGTCTGCCATGGCGGCCTGACTTTGTCTTTATGTCCAGGAAGATGCTGCAGGGCAGCTGCCCTGTGAGTTACCTATTGCTGTGCGACCAGGCGGCCTTGCTGTTGGGGAACCTGCTGCTGTTGCACTGTGTCTCTCAGGCCCGAACTGGATCTCTCACCCTCAGGCGCCGCTCACCTGGAGGGTCCCGCAGCCAGGAGCTGGGAATACAGTGACCCTTACTCTCCAGTCATCCTTTGCTCTTACTTACCCGACGAGTTTGTAGATTGTGATGCCCCAGTGAATCACGTTGGAAATGCAACTGCATCCCAGGAACTTGATTCTGGTTGTCTCAAGTTTGGGGATCAGGCCTACAGTGATGTGGAACACACTGCAGTCCAGTGCGGAGCCTTGGAGGGAATTGAGTGTGCCAGTCCCAGGACCTTCCTACGATAAAATAAGCCTTGTATTTTAAAGTACACTGGACACCACTTCATAACCACGCTTCTCTACTCCTTCTTCCTGGGATGCTTTGGAATCGACCACTTCTGTCTGGGACACACTGAAACAGCAGCTGGGAAGCTGCGAACACTTGGAGGATCTGGTGGTTTGTCGATCTTATTTTGCTCATCAGTGGGGGACTGATGCCTAGTGATGGCAGCAACTGGTGCACTGTCTACTAAACCTTGCTGCTGTCCTATGCTGGCAAGGAAAGCGAGTGCTTGGCTGCCAAGATAATTACAAGCTCTAAATTCTCCTCTGAACATCACCATCCTCTCTAGGAGGAAGGACCAACCAATTTTTTCACCCCAAATCTGAACCTTGCAAACCAGAATGACAAGCAGTAGTGTGGAGTCCAGTCGTACCCTTCCTCACATACAGAATCTCAAAGATCAAAAATGGTGACTTCTCTCCAGAGATCATTGTCAGTGATGTTTCTGTGTGTCTGGATCTTCAGTCGTTTGGAGCAAGGGGACCCAACAGGATAAACCAAACGAGTGTTTATCCATTCCCAGCCTTTTGTAACCCTAAATTTTCATGCACAGATCAGAAGCTGCGCCAATGAGAAGTCTTCAGGTGATGTAGAAATGACTGCGGATTTTAACACACACTGAAATTCTGACTCTGAGAATTTGAATTGCAGAATAAAGTTAAAAAAAAAAAAACTAACGAACTTCCAAAATAATACTAATGCAGAATGATGGAGTTTAAGGTCAGTATGAGACACATGGCAAAGCCAACAAAGAAAGAAGTTCTTTCTAAAAAGAAAAAAATACATATTACATATTAATGACTATAAGAGAAAAATCCCTTATTTATACTGCTTATCTGAACATTAAAATAGCATAAACAGAATAATTTCTTTTCTTTTTTAAAAAAGATTTATTTATTTATGTATATGAGTAGCTGAAGACTGTAGCTGCCTTCAGACACACCAGAAGAGGGCATCCGCTCCTATTTCAGATGGTTGTGAGCTATCATGTGGATGCTGGGAATTGAATTCAGGACCTCTGCAAGAGCAATCAGAGCTCTTAACCGCTGAGCCATCTTTCCAGTCCAAATAGAGTAATTTCTTAATAATGTCTTCAATATTACATTACTAGTATTTTTCTAAAAATGTGGTTTTATAATATAATCATATTATAAACTGTTTTTAATTTTTTTTCATGATGTTGCCCATAATCTGTTTTATTACAACTATGTTTTATGCTTAAAATGTGAAATTATTAGACTTTTAAAAAAAAGATTTATTTATTTATTTATTTATTTATTTATTTATTTATTATATGTAAGTACACTGTAGTTGTTTTCAGACACTCCAGAAGAGGGCATCAGGTCTCATTACAGATGGTTGTGAGCCACCATGTGGTTGCAGGGATTTGAACTCAGGACCTTTGGAAATCAGTCAATGCTCTTACCCGCTGAGCCATCTCACCAGTCCTATTAGACATTTTCAAGTGATTTTTTCTGTATAGGTTACAATGTTGGAATTACAAGATTATTCTGCGAGGAGCTAGTCCAGTGGTAGAGTTCTTACACTGCTATTCCTTGGGTTTAGTCCTCAGCATGCTCCCCAAACCCCCCAAATGAAGAGTTATAGCTAAGTGTGGTGGTGCATGCCTTTAACACCAGCAGTCCGGAGGCAGAGGCAGGTGAATCTCTGTGAGTTTGAGGTCAGCCTGGTCTACAGAAAGAGTTCCAGAACACCCAGGACTACACAAAGAAACCTTGTCTTGAAAAAAAAAACACAAATTAATTAATTAGTTAATTAAATAATTCCACAGGAACAGCAAACCCGTCCAATGGGGAATATTCTCAATACTATATTTTAATAGAAATATGGAAAGCTTCAGCTTAACTATTTTACAAGTTCCATATCTGATTGAAGGGCATACCTCCAAACACCTGAAAATCTCCCACTGGGGCCCACCTCATAAAGCTTTCCCTACTCCCAGTGGTGCAACACTAGGGAAGAGCCTTCGGAGGACACAAGAATCAAATACAGTAGACTACTGAGAAAAAAGTTGGTGATGGTGACCAGAATTCGAAGCATAGTGCAAATGGGTAAAGCTCTTTTGTGTCATTCATTAGCATGCAAACAAACCACCACCACGGGAGGTTCCGGACCGAGACATGAATTCTCTCAAAGTCAATGCATATTTCAGTAAAATAGAACAGAAACAGAAGCAGGAGGAACTATAATGGAAGTCAAGTCTCTAAGGATAGACATTAATTGTATGAAGGAAGGAAAGAGGAGTCATGTCTCAATCACAGTTCATGAAAATGATGTCTGAAAGCTTTAATTACCTCATAGCTTAACTCTATCATATGGTTGAGGAAAATGATAATGTAACCCTAAGGTCACTTAATAGAAGTCTAGATTCTACAAATATCAGTTTTATATTTGTGCTAACCAGACCTCTTTTCTGTGCAGTTCAGGTCACTGATGTATAAGTCATAAATATACAGCTCAGTGAACTTTCACTGTATGAACACATAATTGTTAGGGTGACCAACTGTTGTGATTATACTGGGATTGTTCTAATTTCATTCAGCCTTACAAATACTGTATCCTAGGGGAGTCCTTGGTCCTAGAGTAACCCGACAGCTGTTGACAGTAGACTACCCAGAATAATAGGAAATCCCTGACGCCCAGGAATCTCATAAATGATGCTCAGTTAATACCCACTACTCCTCTAGACAGGAAAGCACTCTCTTGATGTTAGGCACCACAGATTATTTTGAGACACTGTATTTAATATGGGTAGTAAAGAGCAAAGGTTACAGCCTCGTGGCCCACGGGCTGCATCTAGTCATGTAATACTTTCTTGCTAAGCCTGTTTCTCCCTACTTAATTTTTTAGTTGGTAGACAGTTTAAATGCTCATGCGCGCGCGCGCGCGCGCGCGCACACACACACACACACACACACACACACACACACACACA
>NC_034613.1:91876412-91878208 GCF_900095145.1 Mus pahari
GGTCAGCCTGGTCTACAGAAAGAGTTCCAGAACAGTTAGGTTGAGAGAGAGAGAGAGAGAGAGAGAGAGAGAGAGAGAGAGAGAGAGATTCATGTAACAGTTGCAACAGTCAGATCAATGAAATGAGGAAGGGATAGGACATTTATACAAACTCACTGCATCTTTCTGCAGATTACTTACTGATTACAGTAAGCTAAAAAGAATAAGGATAGCTGGGCATGGTGAAATACAGCTGTATTTCCAGTACTTGGGAAGCTGAGGAAGAAAGATTGTTGCATGCATGGTCTACATAGTGAGCAGTAGACCAGTTAGAGTTATATAGAAGACTTTGTCTAAAAAATTATGGTAGTTTAAAAAAATTATTTTATGTATATAAGTACACTGTAGCTGTCTTCATACACACCAGAAGAGGGCTTCAAATCCCATTTCAAATGGTTGTGAGCCATCATGTGATTGCTGAGAATCGAACTCAGGACCTCTGGAAGAGCAGTCAGTGCTCTTAACCACTGAGCCATCTCTCCAGCCCCCTAAATTATGGCAGTTTTAAGGACTACGTTAGCCAAATGATCAAAGTTAATATCACTAGTAACACTGCAACAAACATCATGTATTTGCAGTGAGCATCCAGTGCACATCTTTAATTCCAGCACTCTGGAGACAAGCAGGAGAATCTCTGTGAGTTAGAAGCCAGCTTGCTTTACATAGTGGGTTCTACTCCAGCCAGGATGACATATCTCAATAATACCCAAAATGTCAATAATAGCTAAGCATGGTGGCTCAAACCTGTAATCTCAGGGCTTGGGAGGCTGAAGAAAGGGCATTGCCATGAATTTAAGGGTAGCTCAGGCTGCATAGTGAATCTCAAAAAAGAAATCATTAGCAACAAGAAACAAAACACTAGTGAGGTGGGTCTGGTAGTGTATATGACCCTACAATTAAGGGGGATGCGGCAGGAGGGAGGCTGGCCTCAGTGCTACAGTGTAGAGCTATAGGCCTGGAGATGTAGCTTAGTGGTACAACACTTGTCTGGCATGTTCAAGTCTCTGGCCTTGATCCTAACACCACAAATAAAAGAAAACAAAAATCATTTCAGTGTATGTGTACGGTAATGACCCTTCCAAAAAAAAAAAAAAATCAAAATTGAATAGAAGTGGAGATTTGGGAGGAGTGGTCAAAACACACTGTATGTAATTCTCAAAGAATTATATTAAATTCTATTATAATTATGTAGTTAGCACACCCAAAATTTTAAATAAAATATTTCAAGACCATCAAATATGCAGTCAATATTCAATGATTTTAGTGTGTTCTGTAAACATATGTGTGTAGGCCTAAATGTTTATAGTGACTTCTTTTCCTGTTGGGTTTCCTACGCCTGGGATTTTGCTGGTTGTATCCTAGATCATAATTTTGCATAGCAATTTCCCAATAATTGTAACTATTTTTAATGTAGTATTCACTGAATATTCCCATTGAAACTATATGCTAAGCACCAGTTAATCTAATAGTAGTCATTGAATATTAAAATAAACCTAGATGTTCAAAACCCATCAAAGGTAATTTGCTGCAGAGAATGTAGGAGCTGGGACTGTAAAACTTTCAGAATTGCTACCAAGTGGACATTTTACAATTCCAAGAAACACCAGCACAGGTGAGACATTAGAAGAACTGTAGGCAATTCTCATAAAGGCTTAATTTTGGCCGGGCGTGGTGGCACACGCCTTTAATCCCAGCACTCGGGAGGCAGAGGCAGGTGGATTTCTGAGTTCGAGGCCAGCCTGGTCTACAGAGTGAGT
>NC_034613.1:91878248-91898046 GCF_900095145.1 Mus pahari
AAAAAAAAAAAAAAAAAAAAAAGACTTAATTTTGGTGTCTTTGATATTCCTTATACTTGTTTCTTTATGGACCAAGAAATGTATGCCTGCAGGATCTCATCAGACCCAGCTCTTGGCAAAAAGGGGACTAGGAAAAGAGTCTAGTCATTGTCAATATATGCTCAAAGATCTCTAATTTTTACCTTCAAGAGATGAAACCCCAAGAGAAAACAAGAAAAAAAAAAGATGAATCCTAGTAAGCCTCCTCTTCAATGGGGATTGGATTTAGTGATACATTCCCAATGGCAGATTATGACTGAGACGATGATGTTTGGCACTTGAGAATGAGTAATAAAAGCTATTATAATTTCTTTCTCCTTCTACCACTTGGATCAGTCATTTGAGAAGTATTCAACTCTTATGTCATGAGGACACTGACTAGGTGTTATGGCAAGGACCATGCTGGTAAGAAACTGAGACCCCTTTTCACGAACCATGTGAGCACCATCTTGAAATAGACTTTCACCTCCAGTCAAGCTGTCAGGTAGCTACAACTGACAAATTAGTTCCTTGAGCAAAAGAATCAGTTAGGGTCCTCAGAGTTTACTGTTTGACTTGCCCCAACTTTAGGTTTCCGTCCTTGTCACTGAAGAAGCAAGTTTAAGCAAGAGTCCTGGGCTGGTGAGATGGCTCAGCAGATAAGAGCACCCGACTGCTCTTCCAAAGGTCCTGAGTACAAATCCCAGCAACCACATGGTGGCTCACAACCATCTGTAAGGAGATCTGACTCCCTCTTCTGGAGTGTCTGAAGACAGCTACAGTGTACTTACATATAACAAATAAATAAATCTTTAAAAAAAAAAAGCAAGAGTCCTGCGAAATCTGGTTAGGGAAGACTCTCTCAAGGGCTTGAGTTGGATCCTTGGGACCCACGAAGTGGAGGGAGAGAACTGAGTCCTGAAGGTTTCCTCTGACATCTGTACTAGTGTTTGCAGTTTACACACACACACACACACACACACACACACACACACACACACACACGAGAGAGAGAGAGATTGGGCTGGGGTTCTTTCAAAGAATTCCACACCCTGGTGACTAAACATTCAAATATATAAGGCTATGGGAGCCATTCTTATTTAAACCACTACAACTCTTTGGTGAATTCTGACTTCGTAGGCATCTAAATGAAGCTTAAATTCATCTTCAGTCTCAGTTGCCTCTTCTGGAATTGTCATGTGCCCTTGTAGGCAAACAATCCAAACTACAGACTTACCTCTATTTAAAAAAAAATTTATTTATTTTTTTTTGTGTGTGTGTGTCTATACATGTGTACCACAGTATGCATTTGAGGTCACAGTACAACTTGGGGAAGTCAGTTTTTTCTTACCATGTGCATCCCAGTGTTCAAACTCGGGTTGTTGGACTTAGTGGCAGGTAGTTTTATTGGCTGAACTATCTTAACTATCCCTGGACTTACTTCTTTTCTTTTTAAATCTTGGTTTACTGCTCTGGGTAGTTTTTCAACATTTAAAAAACTTGTTTTGTTTTTTGTTTTGTTTTTGTCTTTTGTTTGTTTGAGACAGAGTTTCTCTTTATAACAACCATAGCTGTCCTGTAGTTCACTGATCAGGCTAGCCTGGGAACTCACAGAAGTTCACCTGCCTTTTCCTTCTGAGTGCAGGGATTAAAGGTATGTGCCTGGCACAATCAACAACACTTTAACGTTTTTTGGCTAAGCTGGACCTGATGGCACAGGCCTGCAGTCTCAGTGCTTGGGATAATGGGGCAGAGGGAATCCCAAGTTTAAGTCTGGTTTGGGCTACAGAGTGAGTTGGAGTCCCACATGGACAACCTTATAAAGACCTTAAAAAACCTGGGATGATTTTGTGGAGTGTGTGAGGCACTGGGTCCAATCCTTGGCATAGCTTCTAGCACCTGTCCCTCCAAAGAGTCCAGCTTTTCTAGTATTTTTCTGTGAGAGCATCAGTCTCAACTATTGACTAAAATATTAGCAGACATGGAATTTTTTTTTCAAGACAGGGTTTCTCTGTATAGCCCTGGCTGTCCTGGAACTCACTCTGTAGACCAGGCTGGCCTCAAACTCAGAAATCCACCTGCCTCTGCTTCCCAAGTGCTGGGATTAAAGGTGTGCGCCACCACACCCCAGCATAGAAATATCTTTTAAAAATGTACAGTCAGATGTGATGGTGTACACCTCTAATCCTGGCACTAAAGAGTTTAATACAGGAGGGTCATGAGTTTGAACATGGCCTGGACCACATAGTGAGCCCCTATCACAAAAAAAAGAATTAACAAAACTGTAAACTTGATCATATGAGTACCATTTAATTCCCCCAATACTGTAGTGAGATGTTTCAGCGGCAAGCAACAGTATACTCAGTAGATTATTACTGGCATTACAGGTTTATTTATTTCACATGATAGAAAGATAGGTTGTACAATGGTGCTGGGATTAGTTAAGTCAGTAAACAGCTGATGTGAACCTTTAATCCCTGCACTCAGAAGGAAAAAGCAGGTGGACCTCAGTGAGTTCCGAGGCCAGCCTGATCAGTGAGCTATGGTTGTTAACAAAGAGAAACTGTCTCAAACAAACATAAATAACAAAAAGGACTCAATTATGTACTCAATGTTTGGGTTATCATGTTGTCCTACAGAACAAAATCATTGCTGAGACTCTGTATTAATTATGTATTTCTGAATAATGAAGTACCTCAAAGTTTAGTACTTCCAAACAATAAATACTATCTCAGACGTTCTGTGAGTCAGGGATTTGACAATACTTAAACTGGTTTTAGTTGGAAACACCTCCCGAGATTGTAATTATATGCAGACGTGGCTTGAGTTGGGGGTGAGAGAGTCCACTTGGAAGGTGGCTGGCTCCTTTACAAAACTGCAGGAAGCAAGACTCACTTCTGTGCTGACTGTTGAAAGATACTCTGAGTTCCTCACTATCTGGGCCACCTCATGAAACTATTTGAATGAACCTAAGACATGGCAGCTGCTGTTCCCAGAATGAAGGATCAGAGAGGGAGGGGGGAAGGAGGGAGGGAGGGAGGGACGGAGAGATCTCCATAGCTACCTCCCATCATTCTGTTAATTAGAAATGAGTCCATATATGTGCAGGGCTTGCTTTTCTCACTGATCTCCATTGTTCCCAGAACAGGAGACTTCCCTTTTTATCTCATTGACCTAAGTTGGGTCACTGCCCATTCCTAGACCAATGTGTGACAAAGGGGCATGTAGGGGGATGGGATTGCCAGGCTCAGCTTAGGTCAACAGTGATTTATCCTTTGGTGCTAGGAGATAAGCCTATCTTTGCTGAGCACTGGCCACTAACCCAACGCTCTATTAAATCGGATTTCTGTAAGCAAGGAAGGTGGGAACTGGTGAGGTAACTGACTGTAACGAACGGGGTTTCCAGTTCTGTTAGGAGGAAAACCATGTCTCTAACATTGTCATAACCCCCAAGGGATCTGGTTCATATTTACCCCACCTCACTTGTATAATTGTTGATTTTTCTATTTTTCAGGTTTTTCTGTTGTCACAGGTTTCTTCTCATCGTTGGCTGTTTCTCTCTGTGATTTTAGGCCACTAGTGGAAAAAAACTTCCCAATCTTTATAATCTTCAATATTCTTGTGTTTAAGATATAACACTTACTTCATAAAGTTCTTATGCAGAGTAGTGAGTCATGTATATTCAGCCCTCCACAGTGCCTGGCAAACAGCAAGTGCTTAATAACTGGGAAGAATCATTAAGTTAGGGAGTCACACTCTATGTTTGCATAGTTTCCTCTTCGACAGTCAATATTGTAGTTCTACCTTATCTGAAGACAGTTTGACTCATTACAATGATAACTCGGCCAGAATGGAATAGTTACCAAATGATAGGAAGTCCAGAGAATCATTTGGAAATAATTTCCAGGAGTTGTTTCCCAGAAGGGTTGAAAGGAAGAAAAGTTGGAAAGGATTGGCAAAAACAAATGTTTATCTTAAACACAGACATACATGCAGGCAAAAAACTCCACAGGCAAGGATAAACACAAATGAAAAGGTAGTTATATGTAGAGATCTGTAGCTGGCATTAGGGCATTCATTTCAGCATTGCTGGCACTATGGAGTTTCCTTCAGAACCTGGGGAGGTAGGGTGCATTCATGTGCCCAGAGACCTTGCCATCCACCATGGAAAAGAATTTCACCAGGATTTGGAGCGAAGCAGTTAGCTTGTTGATAAAACAGAAAGAAAAAATGCAGGGTCAGTGAGATCAATTAGCAGGGAAAGGTGCAGACCTCAAAATTCATGGCCTTTTTTTTCGTGTGTGTGTGTGTGTGTGTGTGTGTGTGTGTGTACTTAAATATGTAAGGACAACCTTCTCAGTCTGTGTAAAGTCACTTGTATGTATCCGATTTCAGACTGCACTACTGCTATTGGATAACCACGGGGGGGGGGCTCTCAGCATTCCTGCAGTCCTTTGTCTCTTCCATCACGTGGCTCCTGTTACCCAGTTCTTTTTCCTTCCTCTTAAAACTATTTTCCCTTTCGTGGACCTGTCTCTACCCTCTCCATGTATATGCTTATATAAAAAGCTGCATATGATAGAAAACACATGGTATTGTCTTTCTGAGTTACTTCACATAATATAGTAATTTCCAGAGGTGGTTTGGCCAGTCACTCCTGGGTATCAGCCAGTGAGAGAGGTGGAAGGAAAAAAAAAACAGGAGAGTGAAGAAGGGTTTACATTTCTCATGTGCCCTTCAATTTCCTAACTAGTTGTTCTGCCTCAGACTGTTAGGCAAGCACTTTACCACTGAGCAGCGTCCTTAGCCCAAATGAGTGTCAGTAGACATTTAAAGTTTTGATTTTGTTTTTAAACAGTGCTGGAGGTTGGATCCACGGCCTCTGGCACGCATTTTACCACTGAGCTACATTCCCAAAGCAATCTAAATCCCAGTGGCCCAGGATTGAAATGATCACTTAGATGCTTTGCAATCTTGATAAGACACTACATCTTTGTCTATCAGTTACTTCATCTTTAATAACAGAACGTACTTAGGAATTTTATGAGCATTGTTAGTTAACATGACACATGCTGTATGTATTCGTCATTATGAATAATGTAACCACAGCAATTATATTGTACTTTTTATTATAAAAGGAGGGAGGGGAAGGCCTGGTCCTTTTTTGACTTCTGAGAGTTTTCGATTACTAAGTAAGACCTTATGTAGACTTCCATTTGGGAGCTGAGAAAGCAGAGGATTCCAAAAGGGGATGATGACATTTGCAAAGGTCTAGAAAAGGCGCCTGGGAATTCTACCGGGTAGGGGAGGCGCTTTTCCCAAGGCAGTCCGGAGCATGCGCTTTAGCAGCCGCGCTGGGCACTTGGTGCTGCACAAGTGGCCTCTGGCCTCGCACACATTCCACATCCACCGGTAGGCGCCAACCGGCTCCGTTCTTGGGTGGCCCCTTCGCGCCACCCTCTACTCCTCCCCTAGTCAGGAAGTTCTCCTCCCCCACGCCCCGCAGCCTGCGTCGTGCAGGACGTGACAAATGGAAGTAGCACGTCCCACCAGCCTCGTGCAGATGAACAGCACCACCGAGCAATGGAAGCCGGTAGGCCTTTGGGGCAGCGGCCAATAGCAGCTTTGCTCCTTCGCTTTCTGGGCGCAGAGACTGGGAAGGGGTGGGTCCGGGGGCGGGCACAGGGGCGGGGCCAGGGGCGGAGCGGGCGCCCGTAGGTCCTCCCGCGGCCCGGCGTTCTGCACGCTTCAAAAGCGCACGTCTGCCGCACAGTTCTCCTCTTCCTCATCTCCCGGCCTCTGGATCTCACTTTGTTGCCAAAATGTCGCTTTCCAACAAGCTGACTTTGGACAAGCTGGACGTGAAGGGGAAGCGGGTCGTGATGAGGTAATTCCGTACTGCTGCCCTCAAGCCCTTGGGGCCACATTCTCTCTGGCCTTGGCAAGCACGCTTTCCCCTTCATTCTAAGTTGCACTTACTTTTCAGCTGGGTCTTGGGGGTCCTGGGTTTGGAGGTTAAGGCTGTTCCTCTCACCCCATTGGGGCGGAGACTGTGTTCGAGTTTGCATTTCTGCGTCCTAACTGCTTTTCTTCTAGCTTAAAAAGCGATCAACAGTGTCCTTTAGGGAGTTGATCCCACCGATAAAGGGCTCAGATTCTCAAGACTCAATCTTTTTCCCATTTCTGAAGTGCGGTTTCGTCTCTTGTAGCGAGAATGGACTTAATACTTATCCTGCAAATCTCTAGGCCCCTGCTGAGGGACCTTGAAAGGTCATTTAGCTAGTTTCCCTTCCCCCAAGATCCTTGGACCATCCGTGACGAATTCGAAACCGCCCACATTTCATTGGTCCTGGTACAAAAGATTTCTTTCCCAAAGATGTTGCTCAAAATACTCTCGAGTGGAGGTCCCTCTCCCCAAAGAATTGTGGGTGGGAGGGTGAGGCCCACTGGATGAAGCTCTGTACGGCTTATATAACAGGCCTCTGCTGCCCTACCTTGCGGTTGGACTCCTGGCCTTGGGGTTTGCATCAGGATTGTGACACATGCAGGGTGTGGCCGCCGGGAGTTGGAGGCCTGTAACCTCACTCTCAGAGGTGGCTAAAGAAGCAGGATGTCAGAACTGAAGAAGGCTCCCACGCACGTGACACATGTGGGTCCCTGGTCACTGACTTAACTTGGCTTCTCCTTTACCTGAAAGAATTACTGGGGTGTATGCATCATCTCTATTTTTGCCTTTCATAATGTATACTTTTTTTTTTGCCAGGATTGAAGGATGATGATTAGATAACATAACTGATGGCCCTGATTGTTCATGTAACAAGGACCCAAGGATGGGAATTTTTAAGGGCCACAGATAGTCGCAGTGACCGACTACTCTGCCTGCTTGACCTTCTTTGGAAGCGGATAGTTGATTGGCAGTAATCCTGGTCCCTTTGAAGATTTGGGCCAGTTCACGTGAGGGAGGGCATCCTTTAGATACTAACACATGTAAGGGAGCAGAGGTTCTCTGGCCTCAGTACCAGAGAATTGTACAGGCACATATTTTATCGTAGCCAGTATTGGTAGATGGCCTTCTCTTACTGGGCTGATATCCAGAACCAAGTATTATGTTTGTGCAAAACACTTAAATGTTAGCCCAAATGGGATAGAGTGATCAGGATGGAGCAGAAATCCCAGCCACCGTAATCATAAAGGGCAGTTTCCAGCTAGCTTTTCAGTCTGTTCTAAAGACAAAAGGGTCATCCTGTGAGGGAGACAGGTACTACTGGCTTGAGACTGATATTTCCAGATGCATGCAGCTGCTCAAAGACAAGACAGTGGGCCATTGTGTTGGTCACTTCTGGGATGGCAGTTTGGGACTTTATGCTATCTTCCACCGAGAAACTATCTTAAAGGAATTAACTCTGACTGAGGGTGAGATAGGAGGCAACAGTTCTCTTTAGCCCCAAATCAAGTTTCATTTAACACAGGTTAACCTTTAAGCCTGGAAAAGACTGGCTGGCCTCCTTTGGCTGATGGAAAAGGGCACGGTGAAGGGTATTGAGCTGTAGAGAATGTTGCAGAGCCAGGACTAGGATTTGGGCCTCTTTAGCTCTTTGAACAGGATGACTGAGGGACAGGTTGGGATGGACTTTATCTGTCGAGTTTGCCGTCCTTCTGTCATATGGATACATTGTACTTGTCCATATGTAGGCCAAAGTAGTGAAGTTGCTTGGTTTCCAGATTAATACATCTTTAATGGGGAGTTGCCTTGTAGGCTTCTCTGGGGAGTCTAGGCAGCCATGCCTGGGTGAGCTCAATACCTTTTTTGTTTCAGTGCCTCTTTTGTGGTAGTTGCTGGCAGTGCTTCAGAAATGGGGCCTCCTGCGTCCCCTGTAGAAGGGCATTCTTGTCTTTTGACTAGTCCCTTGCTTTAAATTGGCAAGGGAAGTTGATTTGTTTTGAAACTTTTAGTTTTCATTGTGTTGGGGAATCAAACAGTAGCCACGTTGTGCTTGAGCACCCTACCACTGAGTCACACCCCAGTTCCTTTTGGAGAAACTTTAAAATAAGCCAGAAACCCCAACAGGTTCCGCCTCACTCTCGTTGATTTTACAAGGCCGTGTGAGTACATTTCCTGCTGATTCTTGTCATGTCATTTCCTTTCCACCCATAGGTCCCTAGTCATCCTTTGCTTGCTGGCAAAGTACTTCTGTTTCTTGTACTTTCTTCCCCCAACCTCACTGGTTTTCTTTTGGGACTTTTGGAAGCAACAGTTCTGGTGGGGAGAGGAAAACGGAGAGCAGGCACCTTCACATTAGCAGAGTTTAGCAATCAGTCCACGAGGCAGTGGCAGGCATGGTTCCTTCCCTTGAGGTTTTAGTAGAACGGGACCTGGAATCCTGAGATTTCAACAAAGACTTGATAATTCTAATTTAATGTTCTCTGTAAAGTTTTTGTTTTGTTTCTTTGCTTTGTTTTTTTGAAGCAGGGGTTCACTCTAGCCCTGGCTGTCCTAGAACTCACCAGGCTGACCTTGAACTCTTGCCTCTGCCTCCTGTGGTGTGTGCTGTAGCCACCACCACTCTGCTTTAAAAAGTTTTATTTTGGAGTAATTACGAAGTTGTAAAAGCTTGCAAAGACTACATAGAAACTCAGTTTTCCCCAGTATATATGTATATAGGTGTATATATGCTCAGTATATATGTATATATGTATGTGTATACACCGTGTCCCCCCACCCCCCACGAGAACAAGTGATGTGTGTAAGGAACACTGTTCCTGCTTTGGAGTCTTCAGGAGAGAAGCTAAAGGCCGAGTTGTAAGTCTAGGACAGAGTGAAGGTCAAAGGCAATCAAGAGGTCAGTGAGAACTAATCCAGTTTTCATTGGTAAGCTGATGCCATCACAGCTTGGATAGGACCCACAGGTGGTTGGATATTTTAGCTCAAAGGCATTCATTCCTTCTTTCTTGTAAGGTTCTGGGTGCAGGAAGCAACACTATCCACCCTGTGCAGTTAACCCTTTTGTCCATTATCTTTTCTAGGAGGCTGCAAGAGGGGAACTCAGTCCTGGTAATGGGATATTTGATCTGTGGTCTGCACTTTAAGGCTGGCAAGGGCCTGCTCGGGATATTTAAAGAGGGTGTCTTAAGTGCCTGAAACCAACTAGAGTGCATTTCTTTGTTCAGAGGCACACTGCCTTTTAATTTTCAATTGGAATCAAGAAGTATCTCCCTCAAGCTCCTTGGTGAGGTAGATTGGTGTTCAGGGTGGAGAGGAAGCCAGTGACCTGCAGGATTTGTGGTCACTGCTGCAGACGGGAAAGAGCAGTGAAAATGGGAAAGATGGAGTTTCACAATCAAGACCAGTAGCAGTCTTGACCCCTCATTGCAGCCCCTTAGTGAGTGGTACCAAAAGTAATGCTTTTACTATAGTTCTTTCAAGTAGCAGTTATAGTTTGGGGAATCAGTGGCATATAATAATAACTAACACCAGTGTGATACCATGTGGCACTTCTAAACCTTTCACATTTACAACTCTTAGCCAGATACTGTACTCATTTCACAGATTTAAGAAAAAATAATAAAATGTCTTGTGTGGATGTCTTGCGTGGATGTCTTGGTATATACTTGGTCTCAGTGTTCATTCAGAAGGTGAATGAAAGCAAGCTACACCGCAGAATGAATCTCTCAAAATCATGGCAGACAGAACTTAGACAGTAAAATCACCACCCCGTAGGAAAGAGTTCTGAATTGGTTCCTAATGGTAAACAGGACTGGGGGTGTCATGCTCAGGTCCCTGGGTTCAGTCCCCAGCACCACCACAAAAAAGAGAGGTAGTAATCCGTTAGGTTAAAAGGGACAGCTTCATTGTATTAGCTTGCAGTTTTTTGATCATATGCCTCCCACTTACCTATTGTCAGTGGGCGGAGGCACATCTCATTTTTTTCCCTTCAGGTTTTTTGAAAGCCACTATTATCTTATATTGAAGCATTGTTTTGACTATTCAGCCTCCAGTCAGGCATTTTCTAGAAAAAAGGAGGTTCTCTTGCTGTGATTTTTGTTTTTGTTTTTTGTTTTTTAAATTTCTTTGGGGAATGTTACCGCAAGGAGTCAGAAGGAATATCAAAATAACTAGAGTCAAGGTGCATTACTTATTACCTGATACCCCCTCGGACTGCTACAGAGACATCATACTAAACAGAATTAAGCTCAGTCACTTGTGGAGTTGAGACGATAACTGGCTTTCTTCCACCCATGGGTCTTGGGGATAACACTCGGGTGGTCAGGCTCGCCAACAAGTGCCCGTGCCCTGAGCCATCTTGCCAACCCTCTGTCTTTTAACGGTTTCAATAAAATACTTAGGGACCAAGACATTGATCATGGCTACGAAACTGAAACCTTTTTTCTTTTCTAGGGTGGACTTCAACGTTCCTATGAAGAACAACCAGATAACAAATAACCAAAGGTAAGATTCCTCGTGAACCTGGCTTGGGTTGCAGTTGTTTGAGTATCTGGAGTACAAATTCCTTTCTTTCCACACTGGGAGTACAGCAGTTGAAGCCATGGTTTCGATTTACTAGCCTGTCAGTGTGGGAGTTAATATTCTAAATTTACGAAAAAATATTGTATAAAAAACAGTCCTAAGCAGGGTGTGGTGGTGTGTGCCTGTGCCTTTCGTCCCAGCACTTGAGAGGCAGACATCTTGAGACCGAAAGCAGCAGAGTTCTAGGATAGCCAGGCCTGTAGAGAGACGCTGTCTCAAGAAATAAACAAACGCCAAAAAACCCCACACAAACAAAACAAACAACTCCCCTCACCCCCTACCCTCCCACCCGCACTAAAATCTAGCTTGACATAATGGTGTATCCCTCTAATCCTAGCGCCTGGGAGTCTGGATTTAGGACTGTTACTATCAGTAATTTTTAACATTGCATGCAGTCACGGTTTGTTCTAAATTGCACAGATAAGGTATTTTGTTGGTGGTGGTGTTGGTGGGAAGTTTGGTTTGCTTGTGCCTCTAATTTGGGCACTAGCTTAAGAAGCAGAGTTTCTTTGTTTTTATTTTTTATTTTATTTTGTTTTTGGTTTTTTGAGACAGGGTTTCTCTGTAGCCCTGGCTGTCCTGGAACTCACTCTGTAGACCAGGCTGGCCTTGAACTCAGAAATCCGCCTGCCTCTGCCTCCCAAGTGCTGGGATCAAAGGTGTGCGCCACCACTGCCCAGCCAGAGTTTCTTTGTAAAGATTTGTGAGTGTGTGTGTGTGTGTGTGTGGGGGGAGTGGTTGCCTATGAAGGCCAGAAGAGGGCATTGGATCCACTGCAGGTGAAGTTATTATGGTGGCTGTAAGCTAGCGGATATGGCTGTTGGAAACTGAACAGCCTTCTAAAATAGCTGCAAGCCTTCTTAACCAGTGTGTACTCTCCAGTACCCCCGCAGAAATGGGATTTTTATATAATAGCACTGTTTTTGAGAAAATTTATAAGAAAGACTTTATTTCAAAACATCATTCTGAGACATTGTTTCAGTTTATGTTGGGCTTGACCTGGGGACCTTCTTGCTTAGGCCTTCCAAGTGTTGGTTTATAGGTGTATTCTACAAAGCCTAGCTTTTTATTTTAAATTAAAAATTTTTTTAAAAGATTTATGTGTGTATAGATCTTATGTTTTGTGACTGAATGGCACCTTGTTTTCTCACCCTCTGCTGATGGGCAATGAGGTAGACTCTTTCATTTTAGCCATTGTAAACAGTGCTATAATAAATACAGATATCTTTTTGTATGTTAATTTCACTTCCTTTGGGTCTGTACCAAGTGACTCTGGTCACAATGGTACCTTCTACCTAGCAACTACTGATTTCAGAATGAGGGAGCAGGTGTTGATCATGCATTACCTTGCTTCTACAGAGTAGAAGAACCAGTGAACAGCTGTTGTCAGCACTGAGGGGGTACTTTAAAAGCTGAGGCATGGCCTCATGTATCTGAGGCTGGCCTCAAATTTGCTGTTCCTTACCGAGGATGATCTTGAACTTCAGAGTCTCTCTCTCCCTCTACCTCCCAAGTCCTGGGTTCACAGATGTGCATCACCACCATGTGCAGTTTGTGGTGCTGCTGGTCCCAGGGCTTTGTGCGTGCCAGGGAAGTATCAACTGAGGTGCATCCCCAGCTCCTGAACCGGCTAACCCAGGCAGGTGCTGCTATAGACAGCAGCTTCGGGCTTGCTAAGTTCTTTCCTGCATGAGGAACAGCTCTATAATGAGACAGTGTAAGGCCAGGTGGCAGCTTTGTATCATGTTCATCTTCTCCTGAACTCAGCTGGAATTCTGCAACTGTCAGATTTGAAACTTGAAGAAGAAAAGAAAGGGAGCTTTATATTGTGAAGTCAGGAGTTCAAAGAGTTCCCACTAATTCCTCGGAATGACATTGTTCTGTCTTTTTTCTCTTGGTTATAGGATCAAGGCTGCTGTTCCAAGCATCAAATTCTGCTTGGACAATGGAGCCAAGTCGGTTGTCCTTATGAGCCACCTGGGCCGGCCTGATGGTGTGCCCATGCCTGACAAGTACTCCTTAGAGCCAGTTGCTGCCGAACTCAAATCTCTGCTGGGCAAGTGAGTACAGGGTTGTGGTGCTGGCGAGCTGGGAGGTGAGGTCGTCAGCAGGCTGCCTGCCACTGGGTCTCAGCTTTCAGGCCACTCCAGTCTCTTCATCTCTTGCTCCCCCCTTCCCCAGGGATGTTCTGTTCTTGAAGGATTGTGTGGGCCCAGAAGTTGAGAATGCCTGTGCCAACCCAGCGGCTGGGGCTGTCATCCTGCTGGAGAACCTCCGCTTTCATGTAGAGGAGGAAGGGAAGGGAAAAGATGCTTCTGGGAACAAGGTAGGACCTGTGATTTGGATATTCTTGGGCCATAGGGCCTGAGTTTGCACGAGGCCATGATGAAAGAATAGAGGAAACTTTATTTTCCCAAACTTTTTTAAATGTAAAAATGTATAGATGGGGGTCTGTGGATGTGACTTAGTGGTAGTGGACAATGCCCCAGGTACAAACAATTGTATAAATGCACAGCATGATGTTTCTGAGTTACCAAAGAGTATACAAGCTGCATAATCTGTCAAGGAATGGAATGTGACCAGCAGTGCAGATGTTCTCTTTCTGTTCATGTTTGAAATCTCTTTGAAAACATACATGAATTCTATTGGATGATATGAGTATTGAGTGAAGGTAACGGCAATAGTGAGATTACTTTAAGGCATTTCTCTTTTGAGTTGGGTGGGTGTGGTTTGAGATAAGTTCTCATGTAGCTCATGTGCTACATAGCTTAGGCTGGTCTGAAATTTGATGTAGCCTAGGATGACCTTGAACTCCTGGTCTTTTCCATCTTCCCAGTGCTGGGATTAGAGGCATGCCCTCGCACACCTGGCTAAAGGCATTTTTTTAATGAAGTATAATGTTTTCATAAACATATGTAGGTACAGGTGTCATCATTTGCTAAAGGAAGGGGCTTTGGTTTCAGAAAGGCAGTCATTTTGCTGAAGTCACTGTTGCTGGGCTTTATAGGTTCATGAAAGTCCATTAGATCTGCAAGCTTTACCTACAAAGATCCACATGGCAAATGCTGTAGACTTTGGGTCATGGAGTCAATTGTGCACAGTTTGAATCTACTCCCCTGCCATTACCCTAGAAATGCTGTTGTAGACAATCCACTAGACTGGCTACTAGACCTGACAGCAGAATTCAACTACTAAAATTGTTCAAGCCGCCTTTTTGAGCATGATATTGGATTTACCCTTTGGTTAGAAGGGGCATGAATGGCACTTCCTAGTATTTTCTCTTCTTTGGCTCTTCAATGATGTGAGAAAAAGATGCTCTGAGGCATCAGTTCCCCTTTGACCTCTGACATTTCTTACTGCATCCTGAGTGCTTGCTTTCAAGCAGTTTCTTTTCTTAGCAGCACAGTCCCTGAGCTTGGCCCTACCCTGCTTTGGCGTGCTTGCTACAGTACTACTAGTTAAATGCTGACCTAAAATTTGCTGCCCTTTTAAACTGAAACTCAAGACTCAAACTAGTGCTTAGAAATGGCAGGAGCAACTGGAAAGTTGATGCAGAGTGTTTTATTCAGGAATCAATGAACTGACTATGTATCTGACTTAGTTGGGTCAGTTGCTATTTAGAGTCTAATGGCTTAGAATGCCTGAAAGTTCAAGCTGGACACAAACATGAAGTCAGTTCAATTTTATTTTTATGAGGTATTTGTATGTGTGTACAGGTGCCCAAAGAGGGCCACAAGAGGGTGTTGGATTCCCTGATACTGGAGTGCCAGGCAGTTAGTTGTGAGCTCCAGTATGTGTCCTGATGGAGCAGCAAGTGCTCTTAACTACTGGGCAATCTGTCCACCCTCATAATGGAATGTTATTCAGTGTGTCTATGTTGTTAAAAATAACATTGTCTTCCTTGTACCCATTGTCAGGTCAAAAATGAGAATTGTCCCGATTGTTAGTTTCTATGGCATTTTTTCCATGAAAAGCTTTCAATTTATCTTATTTTCCCTCAAACATTTTTGATTTGAAAAATTTATTATATATTTAGTGTGTGTGAATATATATGTGTATATGTGTGTACAGTTTTCAGGGAGAGGCAGAGGGGATAAGAAATGACCAAATGACTGACCCTGTTGCTAGTTGTGAAACTTATTGTCCTACTAAGTCATGGTGGCCTGAAATGCTTTTGGAGTTTTTTGGAGTCATCAACATTTTCTATATTAGATTTTTCTTTTTAAACTTTTCTCTGCAGGTTAAAGCTGAGCCAGCCAAAATTGATGCTTTCCGAGCCTCACTGTCCAAACTAGGAGATGTCTATGTCAATGATGCTTTTGGGACTGCACACCGAGCCCACAGGTACCAAAAAATACCTTGTCAGTACTAGGCAGAGCACAATGATCTTAGGCACCTGCGCCATTCAAATTCTGGACTGTTTTTAGAGATTACAATCTTCTATTATATCGATTGTGATTTAGATCAAAAGCAATTTATGGGAAGAAAGGGTTTACTTGGAGTATGCCTCTAAATCACAATCAGAAATCAATAACAGAATTCAAGCTTTGCTTCCTGGCTCATTCACTGGCCTCTGCTTAGGCAGTCTCATGTTTTATTTAGCCCTAGTTAGCTTAGAACTCAGCATGTAGACCAGGCTGGTCTTGAACTCACAGATTCACCTGCCTCTTGATTCTTCAATGCCACCAGTGCCAGACAGTTTTCTTATAGTTCAGGCCCACCAGCCTAGGGATGGTACCATCATTCCTAGTCTGGGCCCTCCTACTTGAATTAGCAATCAGAACAGTGCCTCACAAACATGCCCACAGGCTCCTTTGAGCTGGAGGGTTCCTCTTCGAGGGAACTCTAGGTTTTCGGGTGACAATAAAAACCAAGAGATATTTTTAACTTCTCTCTCTACTTGGTGTTATATGACCCTTGTTAAATATCCTGATTCAAAGTGGAAATACAGATAAAAAATTGGGAGTAATAAATAAAGTTTTTTTTTTTTTTGTATAGCTTCAGGAACAGGCTTCTCTAACTTTGAATGCCTTCTGTAGAATTTTCTTAGCTTTGGAAACATACTGTCAAAACATGTTCTCATCAACTGGTTGATTATATTCTGTGATTTAACCTTCGGCCTATTGAAAACTATTAACTGAGCATTTTTTCCCTTACTATTGAGTTTTGCCTGTATGTTTCTCTGCACCATGTATATGCAGTACCTTCAGAGGCCAGAAGAGGGCATTTGTTTCCCTGGGGCTGGAGTTACAGAGGCTTTTGAGCTGTGTACTTTGAGGATTTGGTTCTGAATCCGGGTCCTCTACGAGAACAGCAAATGAAAGAGCCATCTTTCCACCCTTTTCCTGGGTATCTTAAATTCCACTTCAGGTCACTGCTTTTTTTTTACCCTTGATTATAAATAGTCAGAAAAGTTACCTAAGACGTAAATGGCTTTATTGCAATTTAGGGATGAAATCAGTCTCTTAGTATCTTAGAAGTGATGAAAGCAGTTTAGTAATATGGAACTGACTTCTAGGTGAGGACATGGTACAATTTAACTAGATTTTGAATACATTTTTCTCTTTCCCTAGCTCCATGGTGGGTGTGAATCTGCCACAGAAGGCTGGTGGATTTTTGATGAAGAAGGAGCTGAACTACTTTGCCAAGGCTTTGGAGAGTCCAGAGCGACCCTTCCTGGCTATCTTGGGAGGGTATGAAAGAACACTTGTGGATCATATTTAAATAAGTGTTAGCCTGGCCTGGTAGTGGTTATAACATTGGGTAACTGAGGACAATTTACTAAAGGGACTGTTTACAGAGGTAAGGTCAGAGATGCAGGGAGGAACAAGGAACTTGGACTGCTTGGACGAAAAAGCTGCATTTTACTTGGCATAGCTGTTAGGCAGTAGCCTCTTTCTGCTTAGAGAACCATGACCCTTCAATGGACTGTTCCCCCACCCTCCGTGACTAATGCACACCCAGCGTTTCCTCATGAAAAATTGACTCTAGAATTGTGTCAGTTTCACATAACATTGTTGCTCTCTAGAGGTCATGAGCTCTGTTTCAGGGTCCTTGGAGAAACCAAGATGTGTATAGGGTTTTGTGTTGTCTTAAAATCCTGAAAACTTTGAACCTTTTCTTTTTATGTAATGAGAGCTCTACTGCATACACATCTGCTTGTCTGAAGAGGGCATCAGGTCCCCTATAGATGGTTGTGAGCCACCATGTGGTTGCTGGGAATTGAACTTATAACCTAGAAGAGCAGCCAGTGCTCTTAACCTCTGAGCCATCCCACCAGCCCTGTGAACCTTTTTTTTTAAACATCTTTTTTTTAACTTTATTTTTTTATTGGATATTTTCTTTATTTTCTTTATATATTTTTTTAAGGCAGGGTTTTCCTGTGTAGCCCTGGCTATCCTGGAACTCACTCTGCAGACCAGGCTGGCCTTGAACTCAAATCTGCCTGCCTCTGCTTCCCACGTGCTGGGATTAAAGGCCACTACTGCCCTGCTGAACCTTTTTCAATGAGTTAAAAGCATTAGACTCTGGTCTTTGGCTTCTTCACATTAACATTTGAGCTCTCTGGCTTTGTTCTGAATGAAGACCTGGAATATGTGAGTGAATGCCCCCTGCTGGTGGTATTGAGGTTTCAGAATAAGCCTGAAATACAGCAGTCTTTAACCACAGGGGATATGTTGGAAGATTTCTGAACACTTAAAGCTAAGGATAGTGTGAACCCTGATCTATATATAGGCAGTAGGCAGAGAGGCACACTGGGCCTAGTATGGGATTTGGAAACCTTAAAGCCCACTCCTAGTGATATTCCTTCCAACAAGGCCATACCTCATTCTTTCCAGACAGTTCAACTGGGGACTAAGCATGCAAATAGTCAATGGAGACTATTTTCTTTTTTTTTTAATGTTTATTGAACATTTTTTCAAAGACTTTATATGTATGTATACTGTAGCTGTCTTCAGACACACCAGTAGAGGGCATCACATGTCATTACGGATGGTTGTAAGCCACCATGTGGTTGCTGGGATTTGAACTCAGGACCTTTGGAGGAACAGTCAGTGCTCTTAACTACTAAGCCATCTCTCCAGCCCGAGACTATTTTCATTCACATCCTCAGTTACTAATCTGGCAATCTGGGCCTTGTGAATTTTGGATGGGAGCATGGTTGTTTAGATAGGGAAGCTTTGCTTTTCTGTTTATGGTACTGAGAATGAACCCCAGGCTTTACACATGGATCAATGCACAGAGGGTTGGAGAAACAAGGAAAATTTAGGCAGTACTTCTGTTGCTTCCCTACTGTGGCTTTGAGTATATAGCACTCCACCCATCACTTGTGCTTTCCTGGATGATTCTTGCTTTCTCTTCTAGAGCTAAAGTTGCAGACAAGATCCAGCTGATCAATAATATGCTAGACAAAGTCAATGAGATGATCATTGGTGGTGGAATGGCCTTTACCTTCCTTAAGNTGCTCAACAACATGGAGATTGGCACATCTNTGTATGATGAAGNAGGAGNCAAGATTGTCAAAGATCTCATGTNCAAAGCTNAGAAAAATGGTGTGAAGATTACCTTGCCTGTTGACTTTGTCACTGCTGACAAATTTGATGAGAATGCCAAGACTGGCCAAGCTACTGTGGCCTCCGGTATACCTGCTGGCTGGATGGTGAGTCAGCTGGTTGTTTGCTTATGTAAGGGATCAGAAATTCTTGGCATCATTCATTCATCCATTCATTCATCTAGCAGATTTTTTTTGTGGCATTAGAGATCCATCTGTGTGTCTCATAGATGTTAAGAAGTGAACTACCCCTGAGTTCTTCCAACAGGCATATTACTAGTCTTCCATGGGAACTGTCAAAGAGCACTGCAAATACAGTGGGGACCTGAGGGCAAATCCCTGGGTAGAAGCAGTGCTAGTAGATTGCTGCTGCTTTCATCAATAAGAGGGCAAACCCACTTGATTCTTTCTCAGTACATGTTTTACATTATGTGCTACAGGCAGTACTCTTTCTTTTTTGAGACAAGTACTATGTACTTTCATGGTTTAATCTGTTCTGGATTACAGTGCTAATGGCTACAAGCCATTGTAAGCAAACATTCAGATGGGCGAGATGGCTCAGTGGGTGAAATTGCAAGCTACATGAGCTTGATGGTCCTGAGCTATATCTGTGGGACCTGCACTGGAAGGAAACAGTTTCAAAAATTGTTCTGACCTGTGCGTGCTCCCATAATAACAACCATCGTAAGAGATAAAAATTAAAAACTTTCACAAAACATAGATAATCAAAGTGGGCCAGGCATGGTGGCGCACGCCTTTAATCCCAGCACTGGGAAGCAGATGCAGGCAGATTTCTGAGTTCGAGGCCAGCCTGGTCTACAAAGTGAGTACCAGGACAGCCAGGACTATACAGAGAAACTGTGTCTCGAAAAACCAAAAAAAAACTAAACAACTTTTTATTAACTTATTTAAAAAAAAGACTTTCAATAGGAATGGGATCCAACACCCGTTTGAGCATGGCTTCCTGGAGATCCCATACGTGGGAAGTTGAACACAACTGATCGGGTTCAGTGTTTCTCAGTCTCTACTGGAATCTTGAGGAGTTCTAGCTGTGATAAGGCTATTTATATTGTGGCACGTCTAGTACCACCAGTTACAGTGTGTCACTTGTTTGTGTACACTCCAAGTTATGACATCAAAAATGCCCTCAGACATTGGCACTTGCTCTGATAGGCAGAATCACTCTGCGTTGAGAGCCACTGATGTGGGTCTTGACTGTTATAGTGCCATTAAGAATGTCTTTATTAAGCAACATGAGGTTTTTCCCTTACTTGATCTTACATAAAATTGAATGTTTTTATCAAAGGGCATATACATATAAGTTAAAGGGAGCTAAAGGGTACATTTTGATTCTGGTAGGAACTTTGTTTTTCAAGGCAGCGTTTCTCTGTAGCCTTGGCTGTCCTGGAACTCACTTTATAGACAAGTCTGGCTTTGGACTCACAGATCTGCCTGCCTCTGCCTTCCAAAATGCTGAGACTAAGGGCATGCATCACGACTGTCTGGCCCTAGAAGAAACTTGATGTTCAGCATTACATTATGGTCTTGGTAGACGTTAGTTCTAGTAAGTTTTCTTAACAGTTATCCTCTTTTGAATTCTACCCTCCAGGGTTTGGACTGTGGTACTGAGAGCAGCAAGAAATATGCTGAGGCCGTGGCCCGAGCTAAGCAGATTGTTTGGAATGGTCCTGTTGGGGTATTTG
>NC_034613.1:91898616-91907276 GCF_900095145.1 Mus pahari
AGGTAAAGTCCTTCCTGGGGTGGATGCTCTCAGCAATGTTTAGTATTTTCTTTCCTGCCTTTGGTTCCTGTGCACAGTCCCTAAGTCAACCTAGTATTTTCCGCATCTCCATTTGGTGTTAGCGCAAGATTCAGCTAGTGGCTGAGATGTGGCACCAGGAACCCTTAAAACAGTTGCACAGCATCTCAGCTCATCTTTACTGCACCAGGATTTGTCTGCGTTCTTCAAGATCCCATTTAAATTCCTTAGTGACTAAAACCATTGTGCATTGTAGAGGGTGTCTATTTATATTCTGCCTGAGAAAGGAAGTGAGCTGTAAAGGTTGAGCTCTCTGTATGTAGCCTCTGGTTAGCTTCGTCACTCACTGTTCATGACTCAGCATGGTAATCTGATGAAATCCCAGCTGTGAGTCTGCAGAAGTTGATGATCTAGTCAACAATAAAGATGTCCACTGAAACGGAAGGTTTTCCTGTCATACTTTGTTAAGAAGGGTGAGAACTGCAGAGTACCTACATTTTGAATGGAAGGATTGGGGCTGCGGGGGTGGGGGTGGGGTGGGATTTATGATATTTTGTAGTTGGATATCATAATTTAAACACGCAAAACCAAATTAAGGGCCCACTCATGATCAATGGTCTCTTGTGGGACCATTGTTTTTCTCGATTCCCACTTCATGGTTTTAAGTACTGTGGTTTCCAAATGTGTGTCAGTTTCATAGCCTGAAGAATGAGAGTGGCAGCTTGTTTCACATACACTTCATTCTTAGTATTTTTCAGTATTGTTTTGCCAGGTTCTAATTCAATCAGAAGCTTAGATTATAAAGAATCTGGGCCTGGTGTTTGCTTAAAATCTCATCACTGAGTAGAGGGAGAAGTTCATCCTTGCCTACATAGTGACCAGTGCCGAGCCCTAAGTTTTCTTTTAAAAATTAATTATATGTAAGTACACTGTAGCTGTCTTCAGACACACCAGAAGAGGGCGTTAGATCTCATTACAGATGGTTGTGAGCCACCATGTGGTTGTTGGGATTTGAACTCAGGACCTTCCGAAGAGCAATCAGTGCTCTTAACCACTGAGCCACCTCTCCAGCTCTGAGCCCTAAGGTTTAAGTTAGGATTATAATTACCATTTGTTATATGTGTGGTAATGCTATATTTTTGTCATTTTATTTTTCTTTATAACCTTTTTTTTTTCTGGGCATGGTGCACTTTGATCCTAACACATAGTTCAATACTGACCAAGGCTACCAAGTGAGACCTGTCTAAAAACAGAAAAATAAAACAGTAACTTTCCCGGTTTTTTATGCTACTGATTCATTCCAGCACCCACCATTATAGTAGATGTGAGCACATCAGATAGTTTGGTTTTAGAAATCTGCTGGAATCCTTGGTGCCTCTGTTGCACTTCGTGGCTGCCCTACACTGGATAGGTGTGGCAGGGCTTTCCCCTCTGTTTCTGTTTACTCTTCCGGAGTTGCTGTGTCACCCAGGCTGACAAGGATGTGCTTCCAGATTTAATTGTTTTTTTAATTGGATATTTTATTTACATTTCAAATGTTATCACCGTTTACCAGTTTCCTCTCTGCAAACTCCCTATCCCATCCCCCCTTAGCCTGCTTCTATCAGGGTGCTCCCCTACCCACCTGCCCACTCCTCACCATTCTAGCATTCCTCTACACTGGGGCCTCCCCTCCCATTGATGCTAAGGAAGAGATGTACAGAGGGTCAGGAAATTGAACAGAGGTGTGTAGCAGTGGGAGATGGGGAACTGGGGGTAGCAACCAGAAAGTCCCAGATGCCAGAAAAGCAAGAGGCTCCCAGGACCCAATGGGGATGACATTAGCTGAAATACTCCACAAAGGGGAGGGAGAACCTGTTGAGAGGTTAGGCATGGCCCCCTGCTTGAGAGATGGGGCCACTCACCCATCTCAAATTTTAACCCAGAATTGCTCCTGTCTAAAGGGATTAAATACAGGGACAAAGTGGAGCAGAGACTGCCCCACCTGGGGAATCCATCCCATATATAGACACTTGCTGATGCCAAGAAGTGCTTGCTAACAGACTGATAAATAGCTGTCTCCTGAAAAGTCAGAGCCTGACCAATATAGATGTGGATGATCACAGCCAACCATTGGACCATGAGGACCGCAATGGAGGAGTTAGGGGAAGCACTGAAGGATCTGAAGGGGTTTGCAATCCCATAGGAAGAATAACCAGAGCTCCCAGGGATTAAACCAGCAACCAGTTGGGCTCCAGCCACATTGTAGCAGAGGATGGCCTTGTAAGGCATCAGTGGGAAGAGAGGCTCTTGGTCCTGTGATGCCCCAGTGTAAGGGAATGCTAGGACAGTGGGGCGGGAGTGGGTGGGTGGATGAAGGCAGGGGGAAGGGGTGGAATGGGGGGTTTTGGAGGGGAAACTGGGAAGGGCGATAATACTTGAACTGTAATAAAATATTCAATAAAATAAAGACCCTAGGGGACAATAGTTTGAAAAAAATAAAATTACTAATGTTAATGATGTGTTATAGGCATGTATTTTAAGTAAAATCACTTTGAATATGTCCACTTAATCCCCATGTTATAAATGAGGAATTCAAATTTTGGTGTGTGTGTGCGAGTGTGTGTGTGTGTGTAGAATAATAAGAATACTGTTTGACCTAGCTCCAAACTCATGATCCTGATGCAGCCAGACTCCCCTACCCTCAGTGCTCATTGTTTCCTGTTTTTTCATGCCTCATGGGATACATGTTTATATGTAATCAAAAAGGGTATCTAAGACAAGGCACCATCTTAGTTGTCTCCTGGCTTTCCTCCCCAGAAGCAACCAGAGCTATACATGTACAAATTCCCACTATCTTAAGTTTGTAAGATTTAATACTATATTATTTGATTTTCATCATTTTCTTTACCATGACTCAAATGCCAATTCCCAGCGAAAACATGCTGTCAACATCAGTAGATCTGAATTGCTATACTGTTGCCTTGGTCACTTTCCTCGAATCTCTTCAGCCAAAAAATGAAAGGTCACTGATTAAAGTTAAATTTTTATTAATAATGTTGAAACAAATATATTAATAACTATATAGCTTTTACAATCTTGAACTTTCACACACACCAGCTAAACCCTCACAACATCCCTGTGAGGTAGGCAGGGTAGATGTTATTTCCCTATTACTAGTGAGAACAATGCTCAGAGGTAAAGTAAGGTCACATTGTTGGTAAATGAAACTAATACTAGAACCTAGGCTTTCTGGTATTCTGCCTCCCTGAGAACATTCTAGTCCTGACAATTCAAACTGGCATGAAATATCTGTCTTGTGACTGATCTATTTCATGTAACAAACACCATCCTATGCTGATACTTAGTAAGTTTTGATCCATGGCTATAAATTCTAAGGGGCATGAAGGTTTCAGAAAGTTTTTCCAATGTTGGCTATGTGGAACTTAAACCAAATCAAATCAGTTCTTTTTATACTCTGGGGAAAAAAGCTTTGCCGTTTCCAGTGAGTCTTGTAGGTGTGTATTAAAACAAAGTAGGAGAAGGTGTATAGAAACAAATTTTGGGGTACCTAAATGGAGTCAGATGACTTTTTCCCTGTTGGCCTGATAAGGAAAGAGAATCAGAATCTTCCTTCAGGCTTGATCCCATCTTATGTGTGACACCCTCAGCAGCAAGCTAGAAAGGCGATCTGAATGAAATCAATGGACTGGTTCAAGCAGTAGTGACCAAAGCATATATATATGCAGGTGGTTAAGAAAAGCAACAGTTCTTTAGTGGTTTTGTCTGGGTCCAGTGTAAATTACTTACCAAGGCAGGCTTTAAGTTATATTTTAAATTATAAACATGAAAGACTGTGAATGCAACTGATGCAAAACTGCCTGTCAATGAGAAGAGCTTAGCAGGCATGAAAGGCAAGTGCTGAGACCCAAATGCTCTATTACAGAGTGAAGAAGAGCAAATGCAGACACTCAGGTTCACGGGACCTGCAGAGTGCCAGGCATCTAGGGCATATTACAAATTCCAGTCACAGTCTATTAAATTTAAGTGCAATGGCAAATGACTTAAGGCGATGAGAGGTGGGAACAGAAAACAAACGAGATCTAGATGGGGAATTAGAAAGACCAAAACCCAAATACATTCAAAATGGATTTAGCACACTTCTAAATCCACTGTTTCAAAAAAAAAAAAACTTTCCTAAATTGAGAGATTTGGTCAAAAAAGTGACAATGTGAGTAGTTCACTATCAAAAGAAAGTCCTATTAACTGTAAATGAGACCAGGAACTGAAATCCAAGTGCTGCTGCTAATGATACATATCGGAAAAGTGCTTCTAAAAATAGAGTTGCCATGGTGAGACTCAACATTAATGAAGTTGTCTAGAAGCAAGTACTTGTACACCTGAAGCCTACTGAGAAAACATGTGTATCCACTGCAACAAAACCTACCAGATGTAACTAATGTGAAAAATATTACCACTACATCTCTAAGATAAAACTTACGAAGACTTAGGCTATTGAGTCCACCATATGGGCCCAAACATCCAAAAATGTTAATGTATGCAGAACAGACATTATTCCTTACACAGTGTCATTGTCATCATCATCATCATGCTTCCTCTTCAGTGGGTTTGAGTCGGTGGCTGTGTTCTGTGAGGAAACCATGCTGGTGGTAATGAGAATATTTTTGGGCCCAATCATTGAAGGATTAATCAGAACATTTTGGACTGCAGTTGCTGCAGGAGCTGTAAACAGAAGAGAACCCCCAACCCCAGATATGAATTACCTATGATCTAAAAGTAGACAACATAGAGAATGTAATTTTAGACAAGTTTCAATAGCACAGCACATAACTACATCATAGAAGAAACATAGGTAATTACTAACAGTAAATCTTTAAAAATTTTTATCTTAAATTTGCCAATAGTGATATTTACCAGGCATAAGGATGTTTGGATATATGTATATATAAGTGTTAAATTTCCTAAGCCTATTGCAAAATTAACCAAATTTTGTTTTATTTTTAATTACCTGAATTTTTAATTAGTATTCAGTGCACTGGATTCATGTGCAAGGCCAGGAGACATGCTTCTCTTATAGGGCATTTTCCAAAACAACTGCATTTATAGACTTGTGTGTGCATGCTTGTGCAGGTGTGTATGTACCATGGAACACATATGGAGGGCAGAGGATAACTTCTGGGAGTCGGTTCTCTATACCATGGGGGTCCTGGGAATTGAACCCAAGTCATAAAGCCTGGTGGCAAGTGCCCTTACCCAAGAGCCATCTTGCTATCCCAACTTTTATCTAAGATGCTACTTTTATGGAGATATGTTTCAAAAGATGTGCAGTCTAAGCATACACATTAGGAAAGCTGTGTCAGCAGTCTATTGACATTAGTCCAATCACAGCTGCCACCTATGATGTGAATAAAGACACATTTTCATTCACATTTACATTGGGATCATACACGTGCATCACTAAACTATTCCAGTTCTTTTGAGATTTTACTCAAAGCGCTTTTCCCTGAAGACATCTTAGATCTGTGAACCCCAATTTCTTTAGTTTATAGTATTTTAGAATTTGATGAGTACCTCAATATATTACCCTCCTCCTGAAATTTTAGGTATATGTAAAACTTCATGCAATTGTACAGACCTTGCATAAAGAGCCCTGGTTTGCAGCTTTACCTGTCACCTTCCTGTTGTGACACTAAAAAAGCCTTCCTACAGTGATACATACTGTTGTATAATTGAGAATTACCCATGAACTCCATCCCCTCTTCTGTATCATGTTACCTGGTTTGGCAGGTGTGGACTGAGAAGGTGGAATCTGCACGGCAAATCTTTGGCTTGTCACTGACACTGGAGTTGCAACCTTATTTGGGACAGATACGGCTTGTGGGGGTGCTATAGTTGAAATGAACAGATTGTACTAGTTAGATGCCTTCGTACACATTCATACTCTATAACTTAGGAAGATGAGAAAGTATTATCAGAAATGAAGGCAGAGTAATTTAAGAATTTTACAATGGGTATTCTTACCCTGGAACCTCTCTCTCACTCTGGGTAGATTTTTTCCTCACTTTTCCTTAGTGTAAATATGTTTCCTGTGTTTTAAAATAAAAAGTAATTGATGCCACAGGGAAGGAGGATGCTGGGGGGGGGTATGAGGTGGGGGATGATGGGTGCATAAGGTGGGTGGGTGGGAGAACCTTCTTAGAGGCAAAGGGGTGGGGGGNTGGGGTGAAGAACTCTGGGAGGGGGGGACTGGAAAAGGGGGCAACATTTGGAATGTAAATAAATAAAATAATAAAAACAAAAACAAAAAAGTAAGTTTTCTTCATTTTAAAGATTGAATGTGGCCGGGCGTGGTGGCGCACGCCTTTAATCCCAGCACTCGGGAGGCAGAGGCAGGCGGATTTCTGAGTTCGAGGCCAGCCTGGTCTACAAAGTGAGTTCCAGGACAGCCAGGGCTATACAGAGAAACCCTGTCTCGAAAAACCAAAAAAAAAAGATTGAATGTTTAAATAGAAAGTTTGGGTTAAGACTTATATTCTAGGAGGTTAAACTCTAAATGAGTAACAGATGCCCAGTAATGTACAAAAGCAACTGGTACTAAAATTGGCTTCCTTGCACATTACGTGTAACTGATCACTATGCCCTGTTGTTTTTAAGTGCAGTAGTACACACCTGTCTAATGCAGCTAGTCTGGGGGTAGGGTCAGGATTCAAAACCTTGAGTTTAGGATTTAAGACAAGCCTGGGCAACATAGATAACTTTCAAAAAAGCAAAATTTTGATATTCCCTTAATTAATGTGAATATACAGGTAAGTAGAATATGGCTGAAGAGTTACAGCTTTTATATGCAGATTTCTGTTCACAGGAGGTCATATGTAGATTGTTGGAGCTACATACCTAACTGATAACAGTTTAAAAATGTTGGCATGTACGGAGGGTCAGGAAATTGAACAGAGGCGTGTAGCAATGGGGGATGGGGAACTGGGGTAGCCACCAGAAATTCCCAGATGCCAGAAAAGAAAGAGGCACCCAGGATACTGTAACATTAGCTGAAATACCCAACAAAGGGGAGGGAGAACCTGTAGAGGCAATATCCAGAGGTTAGGCACTATCCCTGGATGAGGGATGGGGCCACCCACCCATCTTCAAAATTTTAATCCAGAACTGCTCCTATCTAAAGGAAATGCAGGGACAAATTGTGGAGCAGAGACTGAAGGAAAGGTCACCCAGAGACTGCCCCACCTGGAGATCCATCCCACATACAGACACCAAACCCAGACACTATTGCTGATGCCAAGAAGTGCTTGCTGACAGGAGCCTGATACAGCTGTCTCCTGAGAGGCTCTGCCAGATCCTGACCAATACAGAGGTGGATGTTTGCAGCCAACCATTGAACTGAGCACGGGGTCTCCAATGCAGGAGTAAGAGAAAGGACTGAAGGAGCTGAAGGAGTTTTTAACCTCATAGGAAGAACAATAAAATCAATCAACCAGACACCCCCACTCCTCAGAGCTCCCAGGGACTGAGGCACCAACCAAAGAGTACACATGGAGTGACCCATTCCTACAGTCACATATGTAGCAGAGGATGGTCTTATCTGACATCAGTGGGAGGGGAGCCCCTTGGTCCTGTGGAGGCCCGATATCCCAGTGTAGGATGATGCTAGGGAGGGTGGGTGGGAGAATACCCTCTTAGAAGCAGGGGGAAGGGATAGGGGGTTTGCAGAGGGGAAACTGGGAAGGGGGATAACATTTGAACTGTAAATAAACAAAATAACCAATAAAAATGCTGGCATGTAAATTTATATCCTGAGAATATGAAAAAATCATTCATACCTCAAAGATCAAATGCTATGTGGGCAGTATTCTTCATGTGTAATATGAATACTCAGAAGGCTGAAGAATAGCAAGTTTAAGGCTATCCTGGGTTACATAGTAAGACCCAGTCTTTAAAAAAATTAGTCTTATGCTATAAGTATAATGAGACCTATAAGACTCAAGTTAAAGATAGTAAGAGTCATGAAATTAATACAAGTGAAAAAGAAGATGATTTTTTTCTGAAAAAGATGCAAAAAAATCAGAAAACTTAATTTTTTCTTTTGGGGGATAGGGGTTTGAGGCAGGGTTTCTCTGTGTAGCTCTGGCTGTCCTGGAACTCACTCTGTAGACCAGGCTGGCCTCGAACTCATATCCTGCCTGCCTTTGCCTCCCAAGTGCCACCACTGCCCACCTCCTTAATTTTTTTAAAAAAAAAAAAACATTACAAATAATGGTTACCATTAACTAAAAAGACCTAAGGCTCTTTGGAGAAGTATTCGATTCTAAAACTTAGACATAGAAATATAAGAGGCTTGGAACATCATATGTCAGAAATATCCACAGTATGATTGAGAGTTATCAAATTGATTTCAGAACACAGCTTTAAGGGCTCTCACTGACAAATATAGGATAATTAGTATGATTTTCTTTTTTGGGGTGGGGTCTTTCTATGCTACCCTGGCTGATCCTTGTACTGTTTTTTAAAGGTAAGTATTAAGGACTGTTTTTAAGAATGTTGAACTTTGCTGGGCGGTGGTCGGGCGGTGGTGGCACACGCCTTGATCACAGCACTTGGGAGGCAGAGGCAGGCGGATTTCTGAGTTCGAG
>NC_034613.1:91907400-91912522 GCF_900095145.1 Mus pahari
AAAAAAAAAAAAAAAAAAAAAAAAAAGTTGAACTTTTCATATATTCCAAACTTCTCTGAACCTGTACCTACTTTATTGAGACATTTGCTTAAGTTCTATTATAAGTAGGTAGCTGGCATGGATGTGTTTGGAGACCTGAACATAGAAGGTGGAAACAGCTAAGAATAAAGAGTTTCTGGACTCACAATTTATATGAACAAAGGATTGGCCAATGTAATTTGGCATCAGTCAGTTTTTCTGTTTTTTTTTTTTCTCACTGAATCTGATTAAAACTCATGTTCATATTTTTACCAGAAGATGAGTAAAATTCATCAGTGGTAACATATTGGAGTTTATGACTCCCATTTTGACTTGGGTTATGGTTCAAAAGCAAATGCTGAGAGGCTGTTTTTACTGTTCAGAAAGGCCATTTTCCCCTTTACTTACCTACAGTAGGAGTAGTAGGTCTGCTACTGACCGCACTTAATCTGGGAACTAGTCTTCCTTGGTTAGGTCCCTACGGGATTTAAAAATACATTAGTTTTCATGGTAAGATTTTATACCTAAACTTGATGAAGACTGAAAGTGTAACTGCTGATGTGGGTTATTAGTGGATGATCCAATGCAACAGTATTTGGTTTTATTGTGTTTTTCTTTTTGTCATGTTACTGAGGACTGAACTCTTCTGTTTTAAAACCAATTATTGGGAGTTTTTACATCCATCCATATATATATCTATATCTCTATATATATCTATATATCTTTTTCAAGACAGGGATTAAAGGCATGCGCCACCACTGCCCGGCTCAGTTCTGTATATTTAAGGTAGATAAATGTTCACTTGTATTATAATATTGGAATTTAACTAGTCAGTGTCTTAATTCTGCCTAAAATAAAACTGTCTTATAGCAGAGTTTCAGAAAACAAGGGTGGCCCAATATAGAGAATACTCTTTTCAGTGCTCAGAGAGCCTTAGGTCATATGTCTGAAAAAAAGTCTAGTTATGAATGGCATACCATTCACCTCATTATTGGATGCCACACACAAAAAGCTATGGCAAAGTGGAAAGTTTGTGAGCTACCAGATCTGGGAATCAGTCCTAGTTTTGTCCCTGACTCCATGAGAAAAATTCCCACTGGGTTAGATGAAATAATAAAATTCCTCTAGCGCTAAAAAAAAAATTCCAAGAATTATTTTAACCTTTACTGTGCCATCTACAGGAATCTGGCTTTCTGTAAGTTTACCTATTACTTCCACCCTTTAAAAAACATAAGATTGAGGGATCTGAAGGGGATAGGGACTCCATATGAAGGACAGAGTCAACTAACCCTGCCCCCACCCCCGAACATATGCAGCAGATGTGCAGCACAGCTGTCTTCATTTGAGTCTCCCAACAATTGGAGTGGGGACTGTCCCTGAATCTGTTGCTTGCCTGTGGATTCTCTTCCCTTAACTATGCCACCTTGTCTGGCCTCAGTGGGAGAGGGTTAGTCCTGTAGTGATGTGCCAGGGCAGGAGGATACCCAGGGGGTTCTCTCTTCCCAGAAGAGAAGGGGAGGGAGGATGAGGGGAGTAGAAGCTGTGTGTGTATGTGGGGGGGGGGGGACTGGGAGGAGGGGGGGTTGGATCCTGATATAAAGTGAGTAAATAAATTGAAAAAAAACCCATAAGCTAACTAAAACTCCCCAGTCCCCCGGTTTTGACATAAGCAATTCATGTAGCCTAAGACAGCTTTGAACCCCCATCCCTCCTGCCTTAGCATCCCTACTGTTGGAATTATAGGCACTAGCTACTACACCTGTCCAGAAACTCTTACCTTTTTAACTAAGGACTTCAGCCTATAGTTTGGAGCTGTTAAGCAGTATCTATCAGGTGGCAATCTGGGTCCTGCATATGGCTTAATCAGTGGCAAAGGGGTTTGATTCTTCTGCCTTGCAATATCTAGTAAAAACTAATAGAGAAAAAAATACTCATTAGAAATATAACTTTTAAAGTGTAAGTAAGAAAAACTGCAAATAGACGTCTGCTCACATCTCTTGGGGGAGGAGAGGTAAAAGACTGGTCAGCCCGACACTGGATGGCCAGTCTCACGTCATCTGCATCAACAGTGGGTTTCTTAGCATGACTTGAATAAATCTTCGCATCGTCCAGAATTGTAGTCACATATCCTTTAAGAGCAAAATAATTTTTTCTTAAACGAATGAAGAGATTTCAAGCAGGATCTTAACTAGCCCATACTGGCTTCACTATATAGCCAAGGGATACCTGGAACATCTAATCCTCTTGCCTCCCCTTCTCAAGGGCTAGATTACAGTATGCATTATCAAGACTAACCTAAAAGCATCTTATTATTTATGGCCCCTTGTTTTAAAAGGTCCCACGAATTTCTGGAACGTTTATGAATTTTGGTTTTAATAGCTAACTGTCCTATTCACATACTTTACTTAAATGGACATGCCACATCTAAATACTACTCTCCCTTAACTTGCGCTCCTTTATAGTGCTTTACTCATCTCTAGATTAGTAACAACTGATTTTGGTTTAAAGTGTTACAGCAAACGATCTTCACTAATTCATGAGGTCAGGTTTTGGGTGTATTCACTTATTTAACTTACGGAAAGCAAATTCCAACATTTGATTTATAACCCTTGGCTCATACTCTGTGATTCCCATATCCTTCAGGATCTGTGCCATCACCTGTGGATTCAAAGACAAAAATGCCAGACGGAATGTGCGACGTAAGTGAAAGGGATCAAGGCTGGATCGAAGGCATGTTTTTATATGCAGCAAACCGCCCCCTCCTTGTGCCTCTCCCCGTGCTTGCCTGTCAGTGATCACATAAAACCAGTCATATGCTCTTGCTGAAAACTTTTAGCAAGGGTGGGAGCAAAGGCACAAGAATGGCCTTTACCGGCTTTCCAGGCAGAGGTAGGGGTGGGTCCAGCTGGCTGTCATTTTCGGATCTGTCAGCGAGGGAAGCTACTAGCATCAGAACCCATGTCGCAGTCAGGGCTCCTAGTGAAGCGAGGAGGCTGCGGACTTGTGGGTGGGGGCGGCCTCGGGCCAGCGAGACAAAGCCCCGTGGCAGCCCTCTGGAGGGGCTCCCCAGGAGCACGGACGGCACCCCGGGGACAGGGGGACCCCATTGCCCTTTCCCAGCCATGTCTCCCGGCTGCAAACGACGCGCGAGCCCCCCTACCCGCCTCCCCCCCGCCAGGCGCTCGGGCTGGCCCGTCTCACAGGTCCCAATGCCACCGAGTGCGCCCGACCCCGCTCCCCCCGCGCGCTTACCAAGGCATCCCTCGGAGCGTTCTTGACAGGCGCCATCTTGGCCGGCTCCATTTTCTCTTGCGGCTCCTCAACCTCGGAGATAGAGCTGCAGGCGGTTTCCACCTCGGCCAGGCTCCACCCCTGTGGGGGATGGAAGGCGGTCCTAGCACGCAGCTCCCCGGCCTGGGCCGCTTCACAGCCGCCAGCCCCCACCTGTGTGGCCTTGGCTACCCGGGGCCCATGCAGGCTCGGAGGTGGAGAGGTGCGGAGGATGCTCAGCGACCCTGCGGCCACGCAGCGCCAGCTCCCCTCCGATCATCCTCACTCCCCCTTAATGCCCACAGGTCCTCGGAGTTTCCTGGAATTCCCTCCGAGGCCCTTCCTCCACTCGGCCGCTGGGTGAACATGGTTCTGGCAAACACGACAGCCCAGTATCACATTAACAACGAATGTGTATCACCACCTTGACACACAGGCCATGTTGATACTACAAAATTAGTTGCTGCCTAGCTGACATTCAAATTTAAGTGAGCATTAGGAAATCTTTTTCCAACCTGGGAATCCTACCCAACAGACCAGAGATTTTCGACCTGCGGGTTGCGACTCCTTCGGGGTCGAACCATCCTTGCACAGGGGTCGCATATCAGATATTTAACAAAAACATATTTACCTTGTTCACATTACAACTCATAACAGCACCAAAATTACAGTTATGAAGTAGGAACAAAAATACTTTTATGGTTGGGGGGGTCACCACAAGCTGAGGAACTGCATTAAAGGGTACAGCATCTCGAAGGGGGAAAACCACTGCCGTAGACACTGTCCTTCACACTTAGGGATTTGGTCAAGCCTACAAAAGCATCTGCTCCCCTAGGTCCTCGTGGTCTGAGGGGCTCCAACCGCTAAGGTGGAAGCTGGGCTCCTTCTTGTCTCCCAGACTGCCCACTCCCATATATATATATATATTTTTTTTTCGGAATAGGGACCGTCAAAGAGAGGTTCAGAGCGGTTTAACGCTCTTCCGCCATGCCAAGTCTGATGACCTCTGAACTCCACAAATGCCCCGGGCGTGAGTACCACGAGGTTCACGAGGTTCACGCCATGGCTTCTACCTCCCCTCCCCTTAGAATCATGAAGGCATTAGTTAAAGGTCTCTGGTTTAAAATAAGCCCAAGAATCCCGTTCCTACATTTCGCAACAGCCCTGTTCTCTTCCACCTTCGAAAAGGTTGCCAGGACCCCTAGATCAGACACAATCAGGCCCATTAAAGAGCGACAAGTCCTATCAGGGTAACTTCACAAAATTACATCCCATCTCATTGGTACCTAGTTCTAAAGCGTTGATGATAGCATCCTTCCGCTGCTTACGAAGATTAGAGAATTAGGCCTCGCAAACGAGGGGCCTCGTAGTTAGAACAAATACTGTTTTACTTAAAATTCTCCGGTAATACCTCTCACAGATTTAACAGTTCGGGGCTTAGCGAACCCTTCAGTTTAGGTAGGGCAGTTTACCTCATCCGAGGACACCTCGACAATCTCGCCAGACGCAGCCGACTCCTGATCAGCCATCTTGAACTTTGATGCTCTTGCGGAACTCACGCTAACGGCTCCCAAGCCCCGCCCTACGCGCCCCGAGCCCCGCCCCCTGATCCCCCGCCCCCCGCCCCCCTCCAGCGCCCTGCACCTTAGCAATGCTTTATTTTCTAGTGGGAATCTTTCTTGTTCCGTAGCATCTTTTCCCCACTCGTAAGCCAGCTGACCAGTGTTCAAAACTAACGATTACCTTTTCTTTTTCTTTTCTTTTCTTTTCTTTTCTTTTCTTTTCTTTTCTTTTCTTTTCTTTTCTTTTCTTTCTTTCTTTCTTTCTTTTTTTT
>NC_034613.1:91912580-91921270 GCF_900095145.1 Mus pahari
CTGTAGACCAGGCTGGCCTCGAACTCAGAAATCCACTTGCCTCTGCCGCCCGAATGCTGGGATTAACGGCGTGCACCACCACGCCTGGCACGATTACCTTTTCAAAGCAAGCAGAAACTAATAAATGAGTAGTTTGTACCTAGTATATAACAATTTAAAAAAATGAAAAACACCATTTGACTCCCACAGTTTTGACTTAAAACTTGTCTATGCAAAATATAAGGAGTATCTTGTTTCTATCGTCTTTCCCGATGTAAGTCATTTTACTTTTCTGTATACAAATGTCCAGAATTACTTATCTTGTGCCTTGGGACTATTTGTTGGTAAAATAACAGTTATTTGCCCCCACGCACTGCAGCAGCTCATAGGACAACTGAAATAGTTTCTGATTCCTGGGTGAATCCGTGTATAGCTGAGTGCACTGGATGAAGGGATGGCTCAATATGGGAGGACACAAGAATTTAATATACTACTGAGATCAGCTTTCGATTTAGGATTCATGAATCATTAGTTTCTGGAATTTTTTATTTAATAAATTTGGATCATGGTTGAACACAGGCAACTGAAATTATGGAAAGCAAAAACAAACGAACAAACAAACAAACAAACAAAACCAAAGCAACCCACCAGATTAGAGAGATTACTGTAAAGAAATTAAGAGTCCTGTTTCACTCTGATGCTTTTTTTTGGTAACTCTGTATCTCTCTGTGTGTGTGTGTGTGTGTGTGCTCTGAAGTTATTTTATTTTCAAATACAGCACTTTTTTTTTCTTTCTTGAATGAGAGTTGTTTCACAACCTACACATAATGTCTGTGCTGATTAGGTTTTCTTTTTGACAACTTGACACAAGCCAAGGTGATCTGGAAGAAGGAACCTCAACTGACAAAATGCCTCTGTAAGACTGGCCTTTAAGGCAAGTCTTTGGAGTAATTTTCTTGATTGATGATTGATGTGTGAGGGCCCAGGCCATTGTGGGTGGTCCACTGCTGAGCAGATGGGCCTTAGTTATATACGAAGCAGGCTGGGCAAGCAGTGGGAAATAAGGCAGCAAGCAGCACTCCTTTGCTGTCTCTACTTCAGTCTCTGCCCTGACTTCCCTGAATATGATGGAGTACAGCGGTAAGATGAATAAATCCTTCCCTTCCCATGGTAACTTTGCTCATGGCGTTTCATCATATCTTCCAAAATCAAGCTCTTTTGGAGAAACAGCATAGAAATCTCCATTTGAATATTGTCTAGTCTCACCCCCAGTGTATTTCCAAATTAAATGCATTTCTTTCTTTCTCACCTTAATAAAACTTTGAATTTATAGCAGACTGACATTTTAATATCTTTTCTGTGGCCAATTATTATGATAATCACTTTGCAGGCACATGTCTTAAGTAAGTTATTCCTTCTATTTATGGAAACTGAAACATTTCAGGTACCTCCGTTTGGTTTGAGGAAACTGGAAAATAGATGAAAACTTCCATTATGAAATCTTTAATATGCTAGACAAGAAAATCACATCCGTATTCACCACAATTACATAGAAGACTTGTATATAGTACACCTAGTTGGTTGATAGCTTGTGATTTTCTTTGCTAGCAATTTATGGACTGAGTGGAATATATTATAATTTATATTTGCATGTTCTTTGAATATGAACACAACTAAGCAAACTTCGCTTTGTATTTGGACAAAATAGCAACATTTTGTTATATATTTTCTACAGTTTTATTAATGTCTTTATGAATCCATTTAGTAGGCATGAAACTCCGTTGTGTTCAAGTACACATTTTTTAAAATGAGAAGGAACATTTGTAGAAAGTATGATTGGTAGTAAGATATGACCCATTTGACTGTATATATTTTTGAATGTCTAAACTATTTTAATACTGTTCTTTTCTTTATTTCTTGTCCTTTTTTTTTTTTGGTTTTTTGAAACAGGGTTTCTCTGTGTAGCCCTGGCTGTCCTGGAACTCACTCTGTAGACCAGGCTGGCCTCGAACTCAGAAATCCTCCTGCCTCTGCCTCCCAAGTGCTGGGATCAAAGGCGTGCGCCACCACGCCCGGCTCCCTTGTCCTTTTTGTTTGTTTGTTTGTTTTTTACAGTGTGTGGTTATATAGCTCAAGACTGACTTTGAAATCACCATGTAGCACAGGCAGGTATTAAAATTGTGGTTTTCATATCTCAGCTGCCCAAGTGCTGCAATTACAGACATTGACTGCCGAATCTGTATGGTTGCAGTTGGTTTCAACTCAATATTGGAGTCTTACTGCGAGGTGAGCAAACTGAATTTGGTCTCCCTATGTCTTTCTACTTCCCTTTCTACAATGTGCAATTTTATATTCTTTTCTGTATATTATGAAGCATGCTCTATTTTTATTATTGTCCTTCCTATACTAGTGTGCATGTCCTGGAAGATCAGAAGGATCCAACCACCATCACACGTATTTGGCTAGAAGTTAAGCACTATTAGGTAACATTTATTGAAGAAATATATGTTATTTTCAGGTTTGTATTTGTTGTCAGGATCCCTTAGTGTTGTTTCTCTTTTCTCCTTTTTAAAGGATTCATTTATTATTTACTTGTACTTGCATAAGCGTATGTACCACCCGAGTGCAGGAGCTCGTGAAGGCCAGAGGACATTGGACCTCCTAGAACGGGAGTTACAGGTGGTTGTTAACCATTTGATATGGGTGTGGCACACAACCCATAGCAGTAAGTGCTCTGAAGGGCAGAGCCATCTCTCAAGACCCGTTTTCTTTTCCTTTTAAGTAACCAAAGCCCTCAGACACCAGCAGTTAGACTATCCAATTGGTTAGTTATCTGACTCTTCCTTTCTGATGCCCTTCCTTACAGGCAACTTTCAGGGAGTGGAAATGAGTGACTGACTCAGATTGAGGGCAAAAAATGGAGGCCAGATTGGAATTAAAACTGTTGCAGTTTTTGAGGTCTTCTAGAAGTACATGTCCATTAGCATTGTGGCAAGCACATCTACGGCTTGGGCATTTTATTTTTATTTTTTATTTTTATTTTTTATTTTTATTTTTTATTTTTTATTTTTTGGGGGCATTTTCTCAGAGGCTGCACAAACTATTAATCAAATATTTGCTTCTTAGGTCATTGTTTCAACTGTCATCCATACAGCTTTGACTGCTTTAAGCACCTCACAACTGCCTGGAAAACTAAGATCCAGTTCAGACACCCAGGGAAGATCCTGGTCTAGCTATAGATGACCCAAGGGGAATCCCTTCCAGCAATTTAGACCACTTATATTGGTCATAGTCACTTCAACATTGGGTTTGCTTCAGGAAAATTTACATCAATTCTGGCCACATCAGACATCAAGAAACAGCTTTGGGAGACGTCCATTGGGTCATGACAGATTCAGGTGAGGCTTATATGTATGGGAAAAGCATTGACAGTCACTATGGAAAACAGATAATCTGTGTTGTGTTGACAGTAAAGACAGTGTTGCTTGATCCTTTATTTACTGATTTGGCCATTGTTTACAACTGAGTTATTTAGGATTTCTTGTGTCAAAAAGATTTATGATTGATCCATCTAGTAGATCATGTTTTTTTTCAGAGTGCCACCTTGAAGCTCTTTTAAATGAGCCAAAATACAGGTCATTTGGAGAACTTCACAGAGCAAAGGTTGATTCTCTCTTTATATAAACGTTGTGAAGTGCAAGTTTCCTCATTGAGAACTAACTAAAAGGGGGCCTCTTGTTTCCCTCTGCAGCTAGCAGAAGTCATACATGGGCTTGTTTTGCTCTGGAAGCCTGAACAAGGTAGTTTAAATCCATTATCTATAAAAAAATATGAATAATAAATAACAATAGTGTTATTCAATAACTAAAGTTGTTACCATGGATAGTCACATAGTTCTGAATTTCCCTTGGGTAGTCAAGTGACAGTTTGTACTGTGGCAAATACTCTACATTATACTTAGACAAATACTATAGGACAAGCAAAGTAGCCTGAGAATATGAAGAAAGAAAAGACAAATTGACTCTCAAGAGAGACCCACTTGGATGTTGGGATATAATTTAGTAAGCCAAATTTCATAATATAAGTTCCTGGCTTTGAGGTCTGTAACAAGAATAAGTAAGCATTTCATTTCTGATAATAGCCTGTATTACAGTTTGGTGTTGGACCCTATCCAGTATAGCTCAGCAAGTAACCCCGTATGCTGGCTAGTTTTATGCCAACTTGACACCAGCTAGAGGTATCTGAAAGGAGGGAACCTCAATTGAGAAAATGCATACATAAGGTCCACCTGTAAGGCATTTTCTTAATTAGGGATTGGTTGGGGAGGTTCCAGCTCATTGTGGGTGATGCCATCCCTCTGCAGGTGGTCCTGGGTTCTATAAGAAAGAAGGCTGAGCAAGCAGGGGGAAGCAAGCCAGTAACACCCCTCCATGACCTCTGCATCAGTTTCTGACTCCACTCTGTTTGAGTTCCTGCCCTGACTTGCCTCAGTAATGGACTATGATGTGGAAGTATAAGCCAAATAAACCCCTTTGTCTCCAGTTTGCTTTTGGCCAGTGTATTTCATCACAGCAATAGAAAACCTAACTAGGACACCTTGCAACAAGAGATTGAAAGATGAACTTGCTTCTAGGCTAGACTATGCTCACTTGACACTTCTCTGAGTTTGACCAGAAAAATCTTGCCTATAGTAAAAGTTGGATTATGCTGGGTTGGAGTTGCATGATCTGATTTTGGCTAAAAGAAGAAACTGTCCCAGACAACCATTCTGTGACATCAAGGGGCTTCTCTATTATGGTAAGAACTGAGGTTTGATAGGAGTTTGCCTGGTACATAGTGAGGGACCATATCATTTTCTTACTGGCCATAATATTAAGGAACACTAATTTCAGAGTCTTATAAAATAAGACATCACAAAGATCCCTTTATAACTTTATCCAAGCCCAGAATAAAACCCAGGACAGGGGCTGGAGAGAAGTTCAGTACTTGAGAGCACTTCAGTGGCTCACAACTCTCTGTAAGTTCAATTTCAGGGGATCCAAAATCATTTCTGTCTCCATTGATTCCACGCACACACCTGGTGCACATACATGCAGGCAAAACACCTGTATACATAAAATACAAATTTAAAAAATTAAAAATCAGCCAGGCAGTGGTGGTACATGCCTTTAATTTCAGCACTTGAGAAATTAATTTGGTAGAAGCAGACAGATATCTTTGAGTTCAAGGCCAGCCTGGTCTCCAAAGTGAGTTCCAGGGCAGTCAGGGCTACACAGAGCAACCTGTCTCAGAAAATACACACACACACACACACACACACACACACACACACACACACACACAAATAGAAAACAAGGAGTAGTTTCTGTTACCCATTACAACTTAACTCTTGAAATGTCTTTCTTGGGCTGCAGAGATGGCTCAGTGGTTAAGAGCACTGACTGCTCTTCCGAAGGTCCTGAGTTCAAATCCCAGCAACCACATGGTGGCTCACAACCATCCGTAATGAGATCTGACGACCTCTTCTGGTGCATCTGGAGACAGCTACAGTGTACTTAGATATAATAGATAAATCTTTAAAAAAATAAAAAGAAATGTCTTTCTTTCATGAATATGAGATTTATCATGAATCTCAATTGTAAGGTTGTTTCTCCCTTTGACAGCACTTTGAGATGCTCCCATAAGTTACCTTTGTTGCATGTCCTCCCCCTTTTCACCCACACAAAACTTTATGTATGGATATTATGCTTGCATGTATGTCTGTGCACCACATGTGTACAGTGCAATGGGGCCTAGAAGAGAGCACCGAATCCTCCTGGACTGGAGTTGCTGATGGTTTTGAGCCATCATGTGGGTTCTGGAAATCAAACCCAGGTCCTCCTAGAAGAGCAGTCAGTGCTCTTAACCACAGAACCATCTCTTCAGCTCCTGTTTGCTCTCTTTTGCTACATGAAGCAAATCCACTTTTTCTTCACTATTGTCATGTTCTTGACATGTACACTGACTCAAAGGAAATTGGCACTTGCTATCTGCACATTCTGTTTAGTGAAGTAGTTCATTGTTTTAACTCATTGCTGAGTTTTTTTTTTTTTTTTAACAGAGTTTTAAGAACCTCTTATATTTTGGATACAAACTTTCTATCACATTTACAAATATTGCCTAGTCTGTGTTCTGAGTTTTACTGTGTGTACATTTGTGTGTGTGTGTGTGTGTGTGTGTGTGTGTGTGTGTGTGTGTGCGTGTGTGTTTATGAGTGTATGAAGTGCAAATTTAAGGGTTCTTTGGAAAGTTGGTTGGACGGTGTTTTGCTGGGACAAACAACGTGAAGGAACGTTTAGCTGAAGTGGACACAGGTGAAAGACTAAGGCAGACTCATGAAGGACCTTTTAGCTGAAGCAGACACAGGAGAGAGGATTTTCTGATAAAGCATGAAAGGATACGTGATGAAGGATTCTTTGCTAATGGCTTGCATGTATTGGTCCACCTTACATTGCATAGTTGAGCTGCATTTGTCTGGGCTCCATAGTCAGAAATACACCAAAAAACTTGTGGAGTGTTGCAGTTTCTTCCCACTTCTGCGGACTCAGATTGATTGGCAGAGTGATGTCAGCTGAGACAGACACAGGTGCTGAGGGAAGGCATGTGGAGGACACGTGATGTTTGGAGGGTATAAATAGGACTCCATGGAGTGACAGAGACAGCTTGGCTTGCTAGTATCGCTAACTGTTCAATGCTTCTGGGTCTCGAGTCTTTGCTGATCTTTGTTTCCCGGAGAGAGTCACAGCCACGAACTTCTCCTGCTATTCCTCTTGGTCTCTCCTGCTGACCTGAACTGAGGCTGAGGTCTGGCTGTCTCTGCTAGGTCATGCCACCACTGCTGATTCCTGTCTGCAATCCTGACTCTACTGAACTGGACTGCTGGTATATCCATGAAATGTTTGTGAGTGGATCGAGCTTCCTCTGCTAACCTGTGAACTTAAGTGCTGATTTCCACACAACACAGATGAGAGTTGCTCCAAAGAACGTTATAAAACAGGTCCACTTCCCCGTATCCTATCTTTTCCACTACCTCTGGTAGGTGGTGGGCTACAAGGGAGTTTAAAGCCTTTAAGAACCATCATTAAGTTAAATGCTTTAAACTCCCTTGTAGCCCACCACCCAGGGCATGGTGGTGCACACCTTTGATCCCAGCACTTGGGAGGCAGAGGCAGGTGGATTTCTGAGTTCGAGGGCAGCCTGGTCTACAGAGTGAGTTCCAGGACAGCCAGAGCTACACAGAGAAACCCTGTCTTGAAAAGACAAAACAAACAAAAAATTAAAAGTGTGCATATGTGTGTGTGTGTGTGTGTGTGAGAGAGAGAGAGAGAGAGAGAGAGAGAGAGAGAGAGAGAGAGAGAGAGAGTGAGAGTGAGCCTCCATGTGGAGGCCAAAGGACAACCTTGGATATCATTCTTAAGATGCTGCCAACTGCCGGGAAGTGATGGCACACGCCTTTAATCCCAGCACTTGGGAGGCAGAGGCAGGTGGATTTGAGTTCGAGGCCAGGTCTACAAAGTGAGTTCCAGAACAGCCAGGGCTGCACAGAAAAACCCTGTCTCGACCCCCCCCCAAAAAAAAAAAGATGCTGCCAACTTATTTTAGATGCAGACTATCTCATTAGCCTGGAACTCACATGGTCCTGTCTCTCCAGCACTGGGACATGCGTATAGCCTCCATCTGACAGCTTTGCATGGGTTTTGAGGGTTTCTCTAGATTGCAAGGTAAGCACTTTTGTCAGTGTAGCTATGGTCCCAGCACTTAAGGTTCAGAAAATAACTTGGAAGGAATCTAATCTGCCATTTTAAAATATATTATGCATTTCAGTGGCATATGCAAAGATGATGTATCTAGCTGAAGGACTGTAAGCTCTTCTAACACTTCCTTTAAAAGTGCTATAGTTTTATCCCTCACATTAAAGCTATATTCTTTTTAGTGTATGGTGTGAAGAGTCTAAACTCATGTTGTTGCATGTGAATATTCAATTGTCCCAGTGCGATTTGGTGACAGAAAGAAATTTCTTCTTTGTTTTGCTAGTCCCTATGTAAAATCAATTGAGCAAAATTTGAGTTTTAAAATAGCTTTTACTTTGTATCAAACATCTATATAGCTATTCTTATGCTATTACCACACTGTCCTGATTATTGTAAGATTATAATCATGTTTTTGAGATCTCACTATGTAGCTCTGGTTCGCCTTTAACTCATGGAAATCCACTTGCCTCTGGTACCCAAGTGCTGTAATGAAAGGCTTTTGCCACCATGGCTGGCTGTAGTCACTTTTGAAATGGAGAAAATGTGAAATCTTCACCTTTATTATTTTCTTATATTATTCTCTCTATTCTTGATCTTTTGTGATTTCATTAAATTACTGGCCGAATTATATTCAAAAGTAGAATGGTGGTATGGAGGGTAACTGACTGCTTTGTGATTGGATATGAGGCCTTGCCCATAGGATAGATTTCCTGAATGCAACGCAGACCTTGTCAGAAACTCATGACTAGGCAGATCACAAGCTCTATGAGACACTAATGTTGTTATTCAATGGTCATGCTATCAAACTGCTTTTTATTTTATTTTTTAAATTTATTTATTATTATTTTCTTTATTTACATTTCAAATGCTATCCCGAAAGTTCCCTATACCCCAACCCCGCCCCTGCTCCCCTACCCACCC
>NC_034613.1:91923125-91925061 GCF_900095145.1 Mus pahari
GGGACACAGTACCATTTACAGTCAACTGAGAATGAATTGCCAGTGATCAGCTATGGGTGAATCATCTATATCAACCTTTCCTGACTGAGGACTCAAGGAGTATCAGGAAGAATGGGTGGAAAGAATGTAAGAACTGGGAAATAAGAGAGTTGTGAAAAGCTGACCTCTGAATGTGGCATGGCTACTGCACACAGACACAACAGCTCACAGTAGTTGTACCTGCACAATATCAAGCCAGTTAAAATTCCATCCTGGTCAGGAGAGTGGTGCTCAAGGCCCTACTCTTATTGCTGGAAGAGTTGACAGTTGATGGCTGTTGAAGGAGAGAGAATTACACTCTTTTGTGTAATGTGTCTGCTGGTACATTGTCCATCTGCTTGCAGCTGGCCCCACATCCATGCACATAGGAAGCACTCTTTGAACTCAAGGAGTTATTAATAGCAAAACATGATGTGATGATGCCATGAGAGATGTGGGCAATGGCAGTAGGGAGAATTGGATGAGGTACTGATAGATGAATATGATCAAATACATTATTTGAGCCATCAAATAAAAATTTAAGTTATGTTTTGTGGCTCAGAATGTGATCTCTCTTAGGGAATGCTCCCTGTAAGCTCATGGCGAATATGTTCATGTATGCTACTATTCTTAGATATAGGTATCAATTGTGATGAAGTGGTTGGTGGTACAGTTGAATTCAGGTATGTCTCTATGTTCTGCTTGCTCTATCTTATAGATGGTGCTGATGTCTCCTAGTAGAATAGTGCCTTTGCTTATTTTTCATTGTTATTTTGTCATTGCCTGTTTCATGTATTTTGGAACTCTATTGTTAGGTGTATACAAAATAAGCCTTAAGGATCAGAGAAATGATCATGTCATTATGCTATATCCTTATTTATCTTTGATGATTTCCCTTATTCTAAAGCCTTTGTTGCCTGAAATATAGACAGCTATTTCTTTTGCATGATCTTTCTCTCATCTCTGTGTATCTCTTTACTTTTGTCTATTTCTTCATATTTAAATTGGACTCTTTTAGACAATATATATTTGAGACTTTTGTCTTAAGTTCTTATTGCTAATATCTTAACATATTAATATACTTATTTGTATCCATAATAAATCTACAGTTTATAAACCATGCTTACCATATTATAACATTCTGAATTTGTTTTTTCATTTTTATTAGATGTTTTCTTCATTTACATTTCAAATGTTATCTCAAAAGTCCCTTATACCCTCCTCCTCGCTCTGTTCCCCAACCCACCCACTCCTCCTTCGTGTCCCTGGCATTCCCCTGTACTGGGGCATATGATCTTCACAAGACCAAGGGCTTCTCCTCCCATTGATGGCCGACTAGGCCATCCTCTGCTACATATGCAACTAGAGACACAGTTCTGTGGGTTAGTTCATATTGTTGATCCTCCTATAGGGTTCCAAACCCCTTTAGCCCCTTGGTTAGTTTCTCTAGCTCATTCTTTAGGGGCCCTGTGTTTCTTCCAGTTGATGACTGTGAGCATCCACTTCTGTATTTGCCAGGAACTGGCGTGGCCTTACAAGAGACAGCTATATCCAGGTCCTGTCATCAAATTCTTGCTGGCATATACAATAGGATCTGGGTTTGGTGGTTGTTTATGGGATGGATTTCCCAGGTTGGGCAGTCTCTGGATGGTCCATCCTTTCATCTCAGGTCGAAACTTTTTCTCTGTAACTCCTTCCATGGGTATTTTGTTCCCTATACTAAGAAGGAATAAAGTATTCACGCATTGTTCTTCCTTCTTGAGTTTCATGTGTTTTGAAAATTGTATCTTGGGTAGTCTAAGTTTCTGGGCTAATAATATCCACTTATCAGTGAGTGCATATGTACTGGCTAGCTTTGTGTCAACTTGACCCAGCTGGAGTTATCACAGAGAAAGGAGCTTTAGTTGGGAAAATGCCT
>NC_034613.1:91926076-91927842 GCF_900095145.1 Mus pahari
AAGCCAGGGGAGGCAAGCCAGTAAGTAACATCCCTCCATGGCCTCTGCATCAGCTCCTGCTTTCTGATCTGCTTGAGTTCCAGTCCTGACTTCTTTCAGCGATGAACAGCAATGTGGAAATGTAAGCTGAATAAAAACCTTTCCTCCCCAACTTGCTTCTTGGTCATGATGTTTGTGCAGGAATAGAAACCCTGACTAAGACGGCATATCATGTGTGTTCTTTTGCGATTGGGTTACCTCACTCAGGATGATATCCTCCAGATGTATCCCTATGCCTAAGAATTTCATAAATTCATTGTTTTTAATTACTGAGTAGTACTCCATTGTGTAAATGTACCATACTTTTTGTATCCATTCCTCTGTTGAGGGACATCTGGGTTCTTTCCAGCTTCCAGCTATTATAAATAAGGCTGCTATGAACATAGTGGAGTGTGTGTCCTTATTACAAGTTGGAACATCTTCTGGGTATATGCCTAGGAGAGATATTGCTTGATCTTCCATAGTACTATGCCCAATTTTCTGAGGAACTGCCAGACTGATTTCCAGAGGGGTTGTACCAGCTTTCAATCTCACCATCAGTGGAGGAGTGTTCCTCTTTCTCCACATCCTTGCCAGCATCTGCTGTCACCTGAATTTTTGATCTTAGCCATTCTGACTGGTATGAGGTGATATCTCAGGGTCATTTTGATGTTCATTTCCCTTATGACTAAGGATGTTAAACATTTCTTTAGGTGCTTCTCAGCCATTCAGTATTCCTCGGTTGAGAATTCTTTAACTCGTTATCCCATTTTTCAATAGAGTTATTTGTTTCTCTGGAGTATAATGTTTTGAGTTCTTTGTTTATATTAGATATTAGCCCTCTGTCAGATGTAGGATTGATAAAGATCTTTTCCCAAACTGTTGGTTGCTGTCTTGTCCTATTGACAGTATTCTTTGCTGAAGCTTTTCAATTCTATGAGGTCCCATTTGTTGATTCTTGATCTTAGAGCGTAAGCCACTGTTGTTCTGTTCAGGAAAATTTCCCCTGTGCCCATGTGTTCAAGGCTCTTCCACATTTTCTCTTCTATTAGATTCAGTGTATCTGGTTTTATGTGGAGGTCCTTGATCCACTTGGACTTGAGCTTTGTACAAAGAGATAAGAATGGATCAATTTTCATCTTCTACATGCAGTCTACCAGTTGAACCAGCACCATTTGTTGAAAATATCATCTTTTTCCCACTGGGTGGTTTAACATCTTTGTCAAGATCAAGTGGGTCTTCAAGTCTATTCCATTGGTCTACCTGCCTTTCTTGGTACCAATACCATGCAGATTTTTTTCTTTTCCTTTTTTCCCTTTTTTTCTTTTTTTATCATCATTGCTCTGTAGGACAGCTTGAGGTCAGGGATGGTGATATCCCCAGATCATTTATTGTTGAAAATAATTTTTGCGATCCTGGGTTTTTGTTTATTACAAATGTATTTGAGAGTTGCTTTTCCAACTCTATGAAGAATTGAGTTGAAATCTTGATGGGCACTGCATTGAATCTTCAGATTGCTTCTGGTAAGGCAGCCATTTTTACTATATTAATCCTGCCAATCCATGAGCATGGGAGATCTTTCCATCTTCTGAGATCTTTTTTGATTTCTTTCTTCAGAGACTTCACTTTCTTGTCATACAGATCTTTCACTTTCTTGGTTAGAGTCACACCAAGGTATTTTATATTATTTGTGACTATTGTGAAGGGTGTTGTTTCCCTAATTTCTTTCTCAGCCTGTTTATCCTTTG
>NC_034613.1:91930757-91936562 GCF_900095145.1 Mus pahari
TCTTACTGAATTCCAAGCCCAGGGTCGGCTCAAGGACTACCTAGGACATTGGTGAAGGCCAGGAAGCAAAGTTCAATTTTGCTTAGGTATTTGGCAAGTCATTGTTTGGAGGCACCTATAACAAAACAATACTGAAGGGAAGCACACAGATGCTATGGGATGCCACAGTTCCAGGAGACTAAGTTTCCATGACCTTTTTGCCTCAGGACAGCACCCAGTTTTTTGGGGACTGTCGCGCTTGTCACTACTGGAGTGGATGTAGCAGTGGTGGTGAATAATTTTCTTGGTGTGTTCTTAGATTTGGTTTGCAAGAATTTTATTGAGTATTTTTGCATGATAGTCACAAGGAAAATTGGTGTGAAGTTCTCTTTCTTTTTTGGATCTTTGTGTGGTTGAGGTATCAGTGCAACTGTAGCTTCATAGAACGAATTAGGTAGTGTTCGTTCTTTTTCTGTTTTGTGGAATAGTTTGAAGAGTATTGTTATTAGGTCTTTTTTGAAGGTCTGATAGAATTCTGCAGTAAAACCATCTGGTCCTGTGCTTCTTTTTGGTTGGGAGACTTTTAATCAATGCTTCTATTTCTTTAGGAGAGATAGGACTGTTTAGATGGTTTATCTGACCCTGATTTATCTTTGGTACCTTGTATCTGTCTAGAAAAGTTTCTATTTCATCCATATAGTTCAGTTTAATTGAGTATAGGCTTTGTGGTAGGACCTGATGATGATGATGGTTATTTTTTTTTTATTTTCCTCAGTTTCTGTTGTTCTGTCTACCTTTTTCATTTCTGATTTTGTTAATTTTGATACTGTCTGTCCTCTGGATAGTCTGGTTAAGGGTTTGTCTTGTATTTTTCTCAATTTATTTGAATTTGTTATCATTTAGAAACATATTTTGAGTAAATAGACTTATAGCACATCCTTCTTTCCCTTTTGTACCCCAACTCCTCCTGGGGACCCCCCTTCAAAACCTTCAATGCTTTTCGTTTTGTCATATTCTTTAAAATTTATAAACTATTGTAAAAATAGTTTATATTATAAAATACTCATCATATATATTATAAAATACTCACCTTTATATTGTTTTATGTCATTGGTTGATATAAAACAACAATCAATTGAACAGTCTTATGTAGATGTTTGCCTACAGCAATACTGAACATACATACCTTTTACTCAATATAAATTTTAAATGACTCCAAATATATTAACTGTATAATATTTTAAAATAATATATCACTATTAGTTTTTTAATGAACATAAATAGATAAAATCTTTTTGTTTGTTTTGTTTTTAGTAGAACTGAGAATCTTGGCTCTTACTATGGTACAAACACAAAATAAGAACAGTTTTTGGACATTGGAGTTCATTGTAATAAGGCTGTACTTGAATGTCTCTCACATCACCAAAGGATTTTACCTCCATAGTAGATAAGTTAAGAGTTGGCCGTTCTGCTGCACCAAGGAATGAATTATAGGCACGATTTTTGGATACAGATTTCCTGCTAAGGTTAAAGCTATTTGACTTGAGTGATTGTCATCATTCTCAGCCCGCAGGGAACAGGTTATATTCATTTAAGAAATGGTGTGTGTATTAAGATGGTCTACCCAATGAAGTCATTTATCAACTGTTTCAATGAACAATGGTTCTGCTTGGAGGGTGGCACAGACGTTAGGTGAGGGTAAGATTCTGGTTCATTGGTTGTGATGATTTTGAAAAGCATTCATCTCAGAATAAGAGTAACTTATGAAGTCCTCTTCTTCATAATTGATACAATAATTATAAATATCAAACAAAGCATTCTGTTTCCCTATTTGCTATTCTCTTACAAGCCACCTGCCAAATTAATTGTCTATATTTCTTTTGTCTGTGTAAATAATTTTGAAATATGTAAGCTGTTCTGAAAACCATAATAGTGTAAGAAAATCAAATAAACAATCGTACTAATAAAAAGGCTGAGATAGGAGAAGCATGATTTCAAGACCCTTGCATGGCACACAGCAAGATCCTGTCATGTACAAACAAGCAGAAAGTGTATATGGGTTGTAAAATACTGGGCCTATTTTTCCCATTACCAAATTAGAGAGACCACAGGTTGACAGCTGAAAAATTTCTTTTTTAAAATATATTTTTCCTTTATTAGATATTTTCTTTATTTACATTTCAAATGCTATCCCGAAAATTCCCTATAACCTCCCCCCCGCCCTGATCCCATACCCACCCACTCCCACTTCTTGGCCCTGGCATTTGTCTGTACTGGGGCATATAAAGTTTGCATAGCCTAGGGGCCTCTCTTCCCAATGATGGACAACTAGGACATCTGCTGAATATGCAGCTAGAGACATGAGCTCTGGGGGTACTGGTTAGTTCATATTGTTGCTCCATCTATAGGGTTGCAGACCCCTTCAGTACCATGGGTTCTTTCTCTAGACAACTGACAAATTTCTAATTCCTCATATTTTTGAATTTCAATAGATTAGAATATGTTGGTAATATTAATTTTCATATTATGAGTTATTAAAGAAAAGTGATTGTTACTTTCTGTTAATTTTCTTGTTAGAGGTGGAATTATGTTTTGTTTTGTTTTTTGTGGTTATCTTCCTTTTGGTTAGTTAAAAGAAGGTTATTTTCTTGCCTTTTCTAGGATGTAGTTTCCCTCCTTATGTTGGGAGTTTTCCATTCATTATCCTTTGAAGGGCTGGATTTGTGGAGAGATATTGAGTAAATTTGCTTTAGTCATGGAATACTTTGGTTTCTCCATCTATGGTAACTGAGAGTTTTGCTGGGTATAGTAGCTTGGGCTGGCATTTGTGTTCTCTTAGGGTCTGTATAACATCTGTCCAGGATCTTCTGGCTTTCATAGTCTCTGGTGAGAAGTCTGGTGTAACTCTGATATGTCTGCCTTTATATTTTATTTGACCATTTCCCTTACTTCTTTTAATATTCTTTCTTCCTTTTGTGCATTTGGTGTTTTGACTATTATGTGACAGGAGGAGTTTCTTTTCTGTTTGAGTCTATTTAGGGTTCTGTAGGCCTCTTGTATGTTTATGGGCACCTCTGACTTTTGGTTAGGGAAATTTTCTTCTATATTTTGTTGAAGATACTTGCTGGCCCTCTGAGTTGGGAATCTTCACTCTCTTCTATACCTATGATCCTTAGGTTTGGTCTTTTCATTGTGTCTTGGATTTTCTGGATGTTTTGAGTTAGGAGCTTTTTCATTTTGCATTTTTCTGTGACTGTTGTGTCAATGTTTTCTATGGTATCTTATATACCTGATATACTCTCTTCTGTCTCTTGTATTGTATTGGTTATTCTTGCATCTATGACTTTTGACCTCTTTCCTAGGTTTTCTATCTCCACAGTTGTATCCCTTTGTGATTTCTCTATTGTTTCTCCTTCCATTTTTAGAGCCTGGATGGTTTTGTTCAATTCCTTCACCTGTTTTGTTGTGTTTTCCTGCATATCTTTAAGGGATTTTGTGTTTCCTTTTTAAGGACTTCTAACAGTTTCCCTTTATTCTCCTGTATTTCTTTATGGGAGTTATTTTTGTCCTTTTTAAAAGTCCTCTATCATCATCATGAGATGTGATTTTAAATCGGAATCTAGCTTTGCAGGTGTGTTCGGTTATCCAGGGCTCACTGTGTCGGGAGAACTGGGTTCTGATGATGCCAAGTAGCCTTCATTTCTGTTGCCTATGCTCTTGCACTTGCCTCTTGCCATTTTTTTCCTTGTGTTAGCTGGTCCTGTTGTCTCTGACTGTACATTTTTCCTCCTATGAGTCTATGAGCCTGTGATCTTAGATATGTCAGCATTTCCTGGGGGACAAGCTTACTCTGGGAGGCATTGGGGTGCAGAGACCTGTGAAATAGGGTCAGCTTTGTGGCACAGATGGAAACCGGAAGTATCCTGTCCTCTAGCCTTTCTTATAGGACAGGTCTGATGACCCTAAGTTTGCTTGACCCTTACTGTCTGAGAACATTTATTTCTACTTCATTTGTAGAGAATATCTTCAATGAATACTAGTATTCTGCATTGGCATTTGTTTTTTGTTTTTATTTTTGTTTTTTTGATACAGTGAAAACTTTTGGAACTACAGTTAACAGACTGTTGTAAACAGTTGAAAATATCTCAGGTCCTTTGTAAGAACAGAAAAATGAATTGAGCCTTCTCTCTACCACTCCCTCATTATCTTTTTGAATAAACTTTCTGAATAAGGACCCCTTTGGGCTTCTTGTCTCATTTTCTTTCCTTAAAGACAAATAGTTTTCTAAACATTTTGTCATTTTCATGCTGTCTTGGAGTTCTCATATGTCTTCTTCACTTCTAGCTTTCTTTGTCATCTGATTATGTATTTTCAAGTAATGTGTCTTAAAGCTTCCTCATTTTGTTTCCTGTTTGATCTGTTCTTCCATATAATCTTTCTATCATGCTTTGACTCTCACTTAATATACTTTTCAGTTCAAGAACCTTTGTAGGAGGCAGAGGCCAATAGATTTTGAGCATTTTGCTAGCCCAGGCACAAATAACCAAAAAAAAAAGTTTCATTAGAAAAAAGCATTCTCACTATTCTGTTATATGGAGTTTTATTAGTACAATACATGAATATCTATCTGTATTTCTTGACTTCCTTGTAATCATTAAAAAATAATGAAGTCCATAAAAAAAAAAAAAAAAAAAAAAAAAAAAGAAAAAAGCATTCTGAGGTGAGGGAGCCATCTTGTGTCTTGGGTCTCTCAGAGACCAGTGAGAGTGCTCAGGTGAGAGTGAGGACTGTAGAAGCAACACAGCTTCTGGGACAGGCAGAAGCTACACAGCTTCTGGGACAGGCCCCATTTAGGGCTCCAGAGATCTGGGTACCTTCCCGCCAGAGGAGAAGTAGCCACCTGGGAGAGCAGGTGAGGGAGCCATCTTGTGTCCTGGCTCCCTCAGAGACCAGTCTGTGCAGGTGAGCGTTCAGACTGCAGAGGTAAGACATCTTCTGGGACAGGCCCTGTTTCAGGCCTTCATCTCCAGCCAGGAGGCAGGTCTGAATGCCAGACCTCAGTGCACATGGCCTTCTGAGAGTACTCTGACCACTGAGACTCAGGAGAGAGCTGGACTCCCAGGAATGCTGACAGAGGCTAACAGAATCACAGGAGGAACAAGCTCCAGCCAGAGACAACTATAACAACTAATGCCAGAGATTACCAGATGGTGAAAGGCAAACATAAGAATCTTACTAATAAAACCAAGACCGCTCACCATCATCAGAACCCAGCACTCCCACCTCATTCAGTCCTGGATAGCCCAACACACCCGAAAAGCAAGATTCAGGTTTAAAATCATATCTCATGATGCTGGTAGAGGACTTTAATAAGGGCATTAATAATTCACTTAAAGAAACACAGGAGAACACAGCGAAACAGGTAGAAGTCCTTAAAGAGGAAACACAAAAATCCCTTAAAGAATTACAGAGAAATACAACCAAACAGGTAATGGAATTGAACAAAACCATCCAAGACCTAAAAGGGAAGTAGAAACAATAAAGAAAACCCAAAGTGAGACAACTCTGGAGATAGAAACCCTAGGAAAGAAATCAGGAACCATAGATGCCAGCATCAGCAACAGAATACCAAGTGATTGAAGAGAGAATCTCAGGTGCAGAAGATTCCATAGAGAACATGGGCACAACGATCAAATAAAATGCAAAATGCAAAATGCAAAAAGATCCTAACTCAAAACATTCAGGAAATCCAGGACAAAATGAGAAGACCAAACCTACGGATAATAGGAGTAGATGAGAATGAAGATTTTCAACTTAAAGGGCCAG
>NC_034613.1:92121316-92126462 GCF_900095145.1 Mus pahari
AAACGGGATCCTTCCCAGAAGCTGTGTTGCTTCTNCGGCAGAGCACTGGAGCAAAGATGGCTCTCCTTCTGGCTCAGGCCTTGAGACTCCTCCTGGGCGGACACCCCTCCTGGGGCAGGAAAGGTGCCAGGTGACTGGAGCCAGAAACGGACCCCTCCCAGAAGCTGTGTCACTTCTGCAGGCTACCCTCTCCCTGGCAGAGCACAGGAGCAAAGATGGCTCTCCTACAGGTTCTGGCCTTGAGACTACTCCCAGGCAGACACCCCTCCTAGGGCCGGAAAAGTGCTGGATGAAGGTTCAGGCCCGCAGACTCCTCTAGGGCAGACACCCCCTCCTCGGGCGGGAAAGGTGCTGGATGACTGGAACCAGAAATGGGATCCTTCCCAGAAGCTGTGTTGCTTCTCCGGCAGAGCACTAGAGCGCTATAGCAATTCTAAGTACTAAACTTATATAGATTAAGAAATCTCCTTTAGCCGGGCAGTGGTGGTGCAGGCCTTTAATCCCAGAACTTGGCAGGCAAGGGCAGGCTGATTTCTGAGTTCGAGGGCAGCCTTGTCTACAGAGTGAGTTCCAGGGCTACACAGAGAAACCCTGTCTCGGAAAAAAAAAAGTCTTCTACCTACAAGCTGGTGGTTGGTTGTGTGGCACAGAGTTCTTACCTTAAAAAGTAGACCATGCTAGGTTGTAGATCATGTAGGACCACAGTAACGCAATCACCACTGTGTAGATAAACTTTGTTTATATGGGATATCACATACATTTAAAAGCAAAGTACACAGTTTTAATCTCATAATTACTGATAAAGAACCACAATTCTTCTGAAAGTTTCAATCACTTTAACGTATTTTATATGCGAACAAAATAATGTTAGTAGGCTGCAGCCTCCATCGAGGAGCATATCAAGTTTTTGATTGATGGTATGATCTGGGAGGTGTGTGGTTTTCACTGTCTAGTGGACATATCTCAGAGCTGCTCTAGGTTTCTAAGGGTCAAGTTCAGAGGGTGGGGATACACATCTGCAAAACTACTCATCTACACACCTACACCAAGAGGAAGCTAAAGGAGCTGAACAAAGTAGTCATCAGGAAAGCAGCCTCCAGGAAGTTCTGTGTTTGTCTTGTCCCTTCATTCAATATGTATATTTACCATACCATACACCAACTGTGATACTTCTCATTCAATGTAGCCAATTTGCATTTCAGTACTGTATATATTTAACCAAAAAATATCGACTTGGTTTTAAGTAGCTCATTTAAAAGAGTGTAGATACCAAATGCTTTGAAAAACAGCACAGCTCACACAATTCATTCATTCAGTTTAAGAGGGACTTTCTGGGTGAGATCCTCCTGTCTGTCACATGAACAGAGGGATTATATTGCCACACCTATGCCTTCCTGAGCAAAGACCAAGGAATTTGTTCTAGCTCTAGATCCTAAGATGAAACCTCTAAAATGGAAGATATTGATACTTTTTTTTTTTTTTTTTTTTTTTTTTTTTTTTTTTTTTTTTTTTTTTTTGGTTTTTCGAGACAGGGTTTTTCTGTATACTCCCGGCTGTCCTGGAACTCCCTCTGTAGACCAGGCTGGCCTCAAACTCAGAAATTCACCTGCCTCTTGTCTCCCAAGTGCTGGGATTAAAGGCGTGTGCCACCACACCCTTCCTGATATTGATACTTTTAAGCAAAGGCTACTTAAAACAAAGGGTAATCAGAGGTGGAAGCAAATAGGCAATTTCCTCCTACAGCTATAGCTCCTCATCTTCACCCTCCTCCTCCTCCCAATGCTGAAAGCTGATGTGTTTATCTTTTTAAGGTAGTGGTGCTCATAAAAATACATGACATACCAGAAAAAGATTTCCATGCTATACAGTTTTGCATATCCCCAACTCTGCTACACAGCACAGAGGATTGTTGGCTGGGATTATTAGATCACACAACTTCAAGTACTAATTATCCAAGAAATAAAACTTTACATAATTTTACATTTTCATATCAAGTCTCTGAATAAGAAGAAAAATTATCAAAAATAAAATTGTGTCTATCCATCAGTCCATTCATTCATCCATCTATCTATCCATCCATCCATCCATCCATCCATCCTTCTATACATGTTGTTCAAGGCAGGGTTTCTCTTGAGTGAGGCTCTGGCTGTCTTGGCCCTCACTCTATAGACCAGGCTGGTCTTGAACTCAGAGATCAGACTGCCTTTGTTTCCTGAATGCTACCATTAAAGGTGAGTGCCACCACTGGCTGACTGATGAGCAGATATTTGAATAACATGCTATGATTTTAAAGAGGTTTGTGGATTGGCTTGGTAAGCTACTACTAGACACTTACTCCTGTCAATAAGAATTTAGGAGAAAATGAGGAATTTATCCTAGGTACAAGTTAGGGCACAGCGACTAAATGTTTATATTGTATGTTTGAATTAAATAACATAAAATAATTAAAAACACTTATGTAAAATGGTTTTATAGATTCCATTTTCATCACTGGTGTACAGTGCCAATTCAAAGGATGTAGGAGAAGTAATATCATGTTTTTCATTATTCTTCATAGTCCATGAAACAGTAGCAGATTGGGTTTGAATATTAGACACCTAAAATGAAGAAAATGCAATGTAAAAAATCATAATCTCTACATTTAAATGCAAACCTTTCTTTAGCTGTTTCATACTATGTCCAATTCTCATATTAGGTGCTTAGATACTATGATTAACTAATCAGTCACCACTCCTATCTTTAATTGCTGCAGAAGATTATAAAAATATCAGCACAGTAAATGCTTTAAAAATAGGAATAATTTTGGAGGATTTAGATGGAAAAGATGGAAGAGCATGAAATCTTCAATTTTGATACATACCACAGGTTTTCCAACAGCAAAACAACATGGCTGTGTTCTGTCCTCTGTATTGTGTTCTAAAAGTAAGAAAAAAAAAACACGTCAAACAAAAGTAATATTTTCGAAATTCAAGAGAAAAGAGTTAGATCAGAGTTCATCACTATGATATCTAGTAAACCCAATTAATTTTTTATTAAAACATTTGAATCAATCTTGTACCCTGGTCCCTCAGAGACCAGTCTGCTAAGGAGAGCCCACGGGCTACAGAAGCAACATAGCTTCTCAGACAGGGTCCCTTCAGGCTCTCATCATCAGCCAGGAGGCAGACCTGAGATCCTGACTCAGTATAATTTCCCTGATAGAGGAGATTCAGCCTCCAGGGTGGGCTATGACCCTGGGACCTGGTGACAATGCCATCTTATATCCTGGGTCTCTCAGAGACCAGTCTGCGCAGGAGAACGCACAGGCTGCAGAAGCAACATAGCTTCATGGCCAGGGTTGCATCATCTTCAGCCAGGAGGCCTAGCTGAGCTCCAGACCTCTGTGCACTTTCCCTGCAAGAGGAGAGCTTGCCTATAGTGAGTGTTCTGACCACAGAGACTCAGGAGAGAGTTGGACTCTCAGGAGTGCTAACAGGATCACAGGAGGAACAAGCTCCAGCCAGAGGCAGCTATAACAACTAACACCAGAGATTACCAGATAGCAAAAGGCAAACATAAGAATCTTACTAACAGAAACCAAGACCACTCAGCATCAACAGAACCCAACACTCACACCACAGCAAGTCCTGTATACCCTAACATACCTGAAAAGCAAGATTTGGATTTAAAATCATATCCCATGATGCTGGTAGAGGATTTTAAGAAGGACATTAATAACTCACTTATAGAAATACAGGAGAACACTGTTAAACAGGTAGAAGTCCTTAAAGAGAAAGCACAAAAAAATCCCTTAAAGAATTACAGGAAAACACTGCTAAACAGGTAGAAGTCTTTAAATTAGAAACCCAAAAATCCCTTAAAGAATTACAGGAAAACACAACCAAACAGGTGATGGAATTGAACAAAACCATCCTTTAAAAATGAAAGTAGAAACAAAAAAAACAAAAAACAAAACAAAACAAAACAACAACAACAAAAAACCAAAGGGAGACAACTCTGGAGATAGAAATCCTAGGAAAGAAATCAGGAACCATAAATGTGATCATTAGCAACAGAATACAAGAGATGGAAGAGAGAATCTCAGATGCAGAAGATTCCATAGAGAACATGGACACAACAATTAAAAAAAATGCAAAATGCAAAAAGAACCTAACTCAAAATAAACAGGAACTCCAAGACACAATAAGAATACCAAACCTTCTGATAATAGCTATAGATGAGAATAAAGATTTTCAACTTAACGAGCCAGTAAATATCTTCAACAAAATTATAGAAGAAAACTTTCCTAACCTAAAGAAAGAAATGCCCATGAACATCCAAGAAGCTTACAGAACTCCAAATAGACTGGATCAGAAAAGAAATTCCCCCTGACACATAATAATAAAAACAACAGATCTTGTATCCCGGATCTCTCAGAGACCAGTCTGTGCAGGAGAGCACACAGACTTCAGAAGCAACATAGCTTCTGGGACAGGCCCATTTCCGGCCTTCATCTTCAGCCAGGAAGCAGATATGAGCTCCAGACATCTGTGCACTCTCACCACTGAGACTCAGGAGAGAGTTGGACTCCCAGGAGTGCTGACAGAGGCTAACAGAATCACAGGAGGAACAAGCTCCAGCCAGAGACAGCTATAACAACTAACACCAGAGATTACCAGATGGCAAAAGGCAAATGAAAAATCTTCCTAAGAGAAACTAGTACCACTGGGCATCATCAGAACCCAGTATGCCCACCACAGCAAGTCCTGGATACCCCAACACACCTGAAAAGCAATATTCAGTTCTAAAATCATATCTCATGATGCAGGTAGAGGATTTTAAGAAAGGCACTAATAACTTACTTAAAGAAATACAGGAGAACACTGCTAAACAGGTAGAAGCCCTTAAAGAAGAAGCAAAAAATCCATCAAGGAATTACAGGAAAACACTGCTAAACAGGTAGAAGACCTTAAAGAGGAAACACAAAAATCCCTTAAAGAATTACAGGAAAACACAACCAAAGAGGTGATGGAATTGAACAAAACCATCCAAGACCTAAAAAGAGAAGTAGAAACAATGAAGAAAACCTAAAGGGAGACAACTCTGGAGATAGAAACCCTAGGAAAGAAATCAGGAACCATACATGTGAGCATTAGCAATACAATAC
>NC_034613.1:92128198-92129487 GCF_900095145.1 Mus pahari
AAAAAGTTATCAAAAAGGACAAGGAGGGGCACTTCATACTTACCAAAGATAAAATCTAGCAAGATGAACTCTCAATTCTAAATATCAATGCTCCAAATGCAAGGATAGCCACATTCCCTAAATAAACTTTAGTAAAGTTCAAAGCACCCATTGTACCTCACACAATAATAGTGGGAGAAGTCAACATTCAACTCTCACCAATGGACAGACATAATCCAACACCCCTTCATGATAAAAGTCATGGAAAGATCAGGAACTCAAGGCCCTTACCTAAACATAATAAAAGCAATCTACAGCAAACCAGTAGCCAACATCAAAGTAAATGGAGGGAAGCTGGAAGCAATCCCATTAAAATCAGGGACTAGAAAAGAATGCCCACGTTCTCCCTACCTCTTCAATATAGTACTTGAAGTCCTCACCAGAGCAATTCAACAACAAAAGGAGATCAAGGGGATACAAATTGGAAAGGAAGAAGTCAAAATATCATTATTTGCAGGTGTTATGATAGTATATGTAAGTGACCCTAAAAATTCCACCAGTGAACTCCTAAACCTGATAACCAGCATCAGTGCAGTAGCTGGATATAAAAATAACTCAAACAAATTAGTGGCCTTTCTCTACACAAAGGATAAACAGGATGAGAAAAATAGGGAAACAACACCTTTACAATAGTCACAAATAATATAAAATACCTTGCTGTAACTCTAACTAAAGAAGTGAAAGATCTGTATGATAAGAAGTTCAAGTCTCTGAAGAAAGAAATTGAAGATCTCAGAAGATGGAAAGATCTTCCATGCTTATGGATTGGCAGGATTAATATAATCAAAATGGCTATCCTGCTGAAAGCATTCTACAGATTCAATGCACTCCCCATCAAAATTCCAACTCAATTCTTCACTGAGTTAGAAAGGGCAATTAGCAAATTTGTCTGGAATAACAAAAAACCTAGGATAGCAAAAACTATTCTCAACAATAAAAGAACCTCTGGGGAAATAACCATGCCAGACCTCAAGCTGTACTACAGAGCAATTGTGATAAAAACTGCATGGTACTGGTACAGCGACAGACAGGTAGATCAGTGGAATAGAATTGAATACCCAGAAATGAACCCACACACCTATGGTTACTTGATCTTTGACAAGGAAGCTAAAATCATTCAGTGGAAAAAAGACAGCATTTTCAACAAATGGTGCTGGCACAACTCGCAGTTATGTAGAAGAATGAATATTGATCTATTCTTATCTCCTTGTACAAAGCTCAAGTCTAAGTGGATCAATGAACTACTCATA
>NC_034613.1:92131577-92144747 GCF_900095145.1 Mus pahari
GAGATGGGGAAGGGGCTGAGGTCAAGTTGGACAGGTGAAAACCATGGTTCAACAGAGATGCACAGGAATGATGTTAGTGGTGTGANCTTGGGGAAGCTGACTATGGGAAATTGAAACTGCTAGTGACAGGAAGGAGGGACTATTCAAACTGGAATTTATTGACAGGAGGAGACAGGGCTGGAATGAAGGCTGCCAGTGACTCATGTTCTTGTTCTCTCCCAAAAGTGTGGGCAGTTGTCCTAATTAAGGTTTGTTCTTTGAGTGGAAGTTGGCCTTCCCTCACAAGGCGCAGAGAGTCTGGTCTCCAGTCGTGCTGAGGTAGAACCCTGGTGGTGGTTATTTCCACCTACTTGGGACAGTAAGTGTTCCCTTATGTCTACTGGACCTCTGGCTCCTGTTGAAGTTACCGCCCCCACAGCTCCCACAGGAGAAGCATGTGATTGTAGTCACATACACATTATCCCAAGCTTCTGACCTTCAGGCTAGACTCCTACCAATTACCTAGCAACAGCAAGATAGCACAGCTGACTGTAGGAGGGGCTGCTTGGCCCCTGCTTGTTCTCTTAAGCTTTCACTTTCCTTACTATCCTTCTTACTCTCCCTCTTACTCTAGCCTTTCTTCTCTCTCTCTCTCCTTTTCCCATTTCTCTCCCCTTGGCTATGGCTGGCCTCTCTCTTTCTACTTTCTCTCTTTCATAGACTGTCTTTGTTCATCAAGGCCTGCTGTGCTTGGACAATGGGATACACTTTCTCTTAATGAGCAGTGCCTAATCTCCCATCAGAAGGCCTTTCTACACTCCAACCACAAACCAGACTAAGGACTCTTGCCTGCATGGGAACCTCTTCCCATATCCCTGGGGCCTGGTGCTGCCCTGGGGCCCCCTTTCTGATCTCAGCTCCTCTGCCATATTCAGTGTGGAGACTGAGCACCCGGTACGGAGGCTGCCCTTGTCCACCCCCCACCGACTGGGGCCAAGTGGAAAGCATCCAGCAGTTTTCCCGAGACCACCTGCCCAGAACATGGGAACTCTGGCAGGACACGGGCACTCTGTCCTACTCCCATTTTTTCCTAAGTCCCCGGATCAGAGTACTCCCTGGAGGCAAGATTACCCGAGCATTCCACAAACTTCCTGAGGTTCCTTATAACCCTCTCATTCTCTGCACTCCTGAAAAAAAATACATATATATATATACATATATATGTATATATATATATATATGTATATATATATATATATATATATATATAGTATATACCCATCCATTTTTGTTGCTCTCAAATTTGGCCAGAGATGCTTCTTTGTGCAGCAGAGTCTCCTAAGGGACACAGTGCCATGTACAGTCAACTGAGAATGAACTGCCAGTGATGAGCTGTGGGTGAATCATCTATATCAAGCTTTCCTGATCGAGGACTCAAGGATTATCATGAAGAATGGATGGAAAGAATGTAAGAACTGGGAAATAAGAGAGTTGTGAAAAGCTGACCTCTGAATATGGCATGGATACTGCACACAGGCACAACAGCTCACACTAGTTGTACTTGCACAATATCAAGCCAGTTAAAGATTTCATCCTGGATGGGAGAGAGGTGCTCAAGGCCCTCACTTTTGCTCACACATCCTTTCAATTGGAACCCATCAAAGGACCATCCTGCTTCATCAAATACGTGACTATTTTAGTTCTTCAAACCCTTCTACTATCCTTTGCTAATTTCCAGGGATCCCATTTCCATCCCTGCCTCAATAGACTACTCCTTGCTCCTCCTATTTTGAGATATTGTTTTAATTCTCACTTCAGTGAATGCTCTAAAGACCACATGTGATGGCCTGCACAAGCTCCTTCTAAGAGAAGGATCCTCCCACATCCAACCTTCAAGATTGTTCCCACTGGTACTAGTACTTCTCCCCATAAGGGAGTGCCCTCTGGCCCTGGGGACATGAACACACTAGTTACTAAACACTCTCTCACCTGCACAGGATCAACCTTGGTGTGCCTCATCTGCATCCTAGAGAATATGGATGAATGCATACTCCCAGTCTACCACCTAAACCTGTCGCCACTCTTTCTTCCTTCCTTCCCTCTCAGATGGGGTCTGGGTCCTTACCTGATAGCTAAACCAGAGTGCCTTATTCACTACCAATCTCCAGAAGAGCTTTAATGATTCTGTTCACTCCTCCTGTTAGGTCTGACCACACTTGCCTTACATAGCTAACAAAGTTCTCCTGGTGTCCATTGCTGCCTGGNTTACTTCAGAAGTGGGACTTCACCCTGCCTAACCAGACACCACTGGATCTGTATACACACATGGGGANGNCTGGAATGGAGGCGAAGATTTCTGCAAGCAGGCCATCATAATTGTTTCCAGAGATCACATACCTACCTATAACCTCCTTAGTGTCTCATCACTGGCTCTGATATAAAGGCCTCTGTCTGGCCTACCAAGGCAACCTATGTAACTTCTGCAGCTTATAATCAGATCATTGCCACTTTACCCTAACCTCTCTTGCCCCAACTCAGAAACCAAAATCAGACCTACTGACTGCCAGGGAAGTGATTGGCTTTCTGATCCCTTCTTTGTGTCTTACTTTTCCCACCCTTAATTCCTTTGCTATCCCTTCCTCCCCCAAATACACCTCCCCCTGCTATTGAATTCATACTCATGATTTCCCTGAAATCCTCTTCTTAAAAGCAGGTATTTTCAACTTAACCTTGGAGGTGTCTCCTTCAGATTGTCATGCCACCCTGTGTACCCTGTCACAGCCCTACGCTTTTGACACTCCACCTCTCTTTGGCACACTCATTCTTAGCACCAAATGCAGACACTCACGGAAGCTCTTCCAGATATCCTGCTTTAACCTTTCTACCTGTCTGCCTGTCACAGAGCACTGGAATCTTGGATTTACAGCTCCCAGGCATTGACGTCTTTTCCTTTTACCAGATAAGAGTGTCTTCTTACCTTCCTTTGCCCTACATTCTCTTTCCTCATGACACACAAATCTCAATCCAGAACTTGCCTTCTGCCAGGACACACTGGTCTGTGAGGATGATCGTTCTCCTACCAATCTTGGGGCTCTGACAGAAGTGGGCACAGGGACTTCCAAATAAGCATTAGAAAGTCTCAACACTTGTTTATCAGGATGTGATTTTTGTACATCAGCTCCTGCCAGTCCATGCCCCTATGTGTTCCCTAGCTGCTGTTTATCATACAGGATATTGTTACTTGGAGACCACACATAGGGGTGTATGTGCAATTCTGAATGATCAGAGCTACTATATTAGTACGTCATCACTGTTAGAGATGGATTACAGAGGGAAAGGGAGAGCGCCTCTGCTCTTCTGCACTACTCCAGCTCATTCTTAACATTTTCATTGTCCTATCTGCTTTCTTTGGCTGCCTCTTTCATCCTGATATCCCTGTGGATACTCTGCTCACCTCAGCTCCACTCTCAAACTGATTTGTAAACCCTTAGGTCTCTACCCAGCAATCTGTGATGCTCTCAAATTTGGCCAGAGATGTTTCTTTGTGCAGCAGAGTCTCCTAAGGGACACAGTGCCATGTACAGTCAACTGAGAATGAATTGCCAGTGATCAGCTGTGGGTGAATCATCTATATCAAGCTTTCCTGATCGAGGACTCAAGGAGTATCAGGAAGAATGGGTGGAAAGAATGTAAGAACTGGGAAATAAGAGAGTTGTGAAAAGCTGACCTCTGAATGTGGCATGGCTACTGCATCCAGGCCCAACATCTCACACTAGTTGTACATGCCTGTGCAACATCAAGCCAGTTAAAAATTTGATCCTGGATGGGATAGTGGTGCTCAAGGCCCTACTCTTATTGGTAGAACAGTTGACAGTTGATGGCTGTTGGAGGAGAGAGAATTACTCTGTTTTGTGTAATGTGGCTGCTGGTATGTTGCCCATCTGTCTGCAGCTGGCCCCACATCCATGCTCATATGAAGCATCACTGGACTCAAGGAGTTATTAATAATAAAACATGATTTAATGTTGCCATGAGAGATATGGGCAGCGGCACTAGGGAGAATTGGATAAGGTACTTGTCTTAGTTAGGGTTTCTATTCCTGGACAAAACATCATGACCAAGAAGCAGGTTGGGGAGGAAAGGGTTTATTCGGCTTACACTTCCACATTGCTGTTCATCACCAAGGAAGTCAGGACTGGAACTCAAGCAGGTCAGGAAGCAGGAGCTGATGCAGAGGCCATGGAGAGATGTTCCTTACTGACTTGCTTCCCCTGGCTTGCTCAGCCTGCTCTCTTATAGAACCCAAGACTACCAGCCCAGAGATGGTCCTACCCACAAGGGCCTCTTCCCCCTTGATCACTAATTGAGAAAATGCCCCTCAGCTGGATCTCATGGAGGCATTTCCCCAACTGAAGCTCCTTTCTCTGTGTTAACTCCAGTTATGTTTCGTGGCTCAGAATGTGGTCTCCCTTAGGGAATGCTCCCTGTGAGCTCATGGTGAATATGTTCATGTATGCTACTATTCTTAGATATAGGTATCAATTGTGATGATGAAGTGGTTGGTGGTACAGTTGAGTTCATGTATGTCCTTATGTTCTGCTTGCTCTGTCTATCTTATAGAGGGTGCTGATGTCTCCTAGTAGAATAGTGCCTTTGTTTATTTTTCATTGTTATTTTGTCAATATCTGTTTCATGTATTTTAGAACTCTGTTGTTAGGTGTATACAAAAGAAGCCATAAGGATCAGAGAAATGATCATGTCATTATGCTATATCCTTACTTATCCTTGATGATTTCCCTTATTCTAAAGCCTTTGTTGCCTGAAATATAGACAGCTGTTTATTTTGCATGATCTCTCTCTCATCTCTGTGTATCTCTTTACTTTTGTCTATTTTTTCATATTTATATTGGGTTCTTGTAGACAATATATATTTGAGCCTTTTGTCTTAAGTCCTTATTGCTAATATCTTAACATATTAATGTAGTTATTATTTTTTATCCATAATAAATCTATGAACAGTTTACAGACCATGTTCACCATATTAGAATTAGTGAATTTTACATGTTCTAATATTTTCTTCTTACTCATTATTTTTATTTCAGTCTGAAGTAGTCCCTAACATTTCTTTGTTTTTTTTATTATTACTTTAATTTTTTTTTACAGTCCAGTCATTGCCCCCTACCCAGTCCTCCCTCCTCCTTATCCCACAGTTCCTTATCCCATTCTGTCTCCCCATGTCTACAAGAGGATATTGCTCCCATCACCCGGCCCCCTCAGTTCCCGGGGCCTCAAGGTTCTCGAGGGCTAGGTGTCTCTTCGCCAACTGAGGCCAGACCAGGCAGTCCTCTGCTATATATGTGTCAGGGGTCTCAGATCAGCTCCCGTATGCTGCCTGGTGGTTGGTGGGTCAGTGTCTGAAAGATCTCAGGGGTCCAGGTTAGTCTACCTATGGGATAGCCCTCATGTTGAGCTTCTTCCAGCCTTTTCTAATTCAATCTCAGACTTCAGTCCATTGATTGGGTGTAAGTATCTGTGACAGTCAGCTGCTTGTTGGACCTCTCAGAGGTCAGCCATGCTAGGCTCCTGTCTGTAAGTACACCATAGCACCAGAAATTGTGTCAGAACTTGGAGCCTCCCCTTGAGATGAGCCCCAATTTGGTCCAGTCACTGGACTGCCTTTCCCTCAGTCTTTTCTCCATTTTTGTTCCTTTTAGACAGGAACAATTCCAGGTCAGAGTATTTGACTGTGGATTGCAACCCTGTCAATCCAGTTAATGTCTTTCTACTGGAGGTGGACTCTACAAGTTCCTTCTTCCCCCTCCCTTTGAGCCCTGAGAGTCCCTCATCTCCAGGTCTCTGGTAAGTTCCAGAGTGTTCCTCACCTCCTACCCCCACAAGGTTGAATATTTGCATTCACTCTACTGGCCCTCAGGGCTTCTCTCCTGTACTCCCCATATCTGATCATGTTCACCCTTTCTCCTCCCTGTCCCCTCTTACCTAGGTGCCTCCATCTCTCTGCCTCCCATGATTATTTTCTTCTTCCTCCCAAGTGGGATTGAGGCATCCTCACTTGGGCCCTGCTGCTTGTTGACCTTCTTGAGTTCTGTGGATTGTATCCTGGGTATTTTGTACATTTTTGACTAATATTCACTTATTTGTGAGTACATACCATGTATATCCTTTTGGGTCTGAGTTACCACATGCAGGTAGATATTTTCTAGTTCCATCCATTTGCCTGCAAAACTCAATGTCCCCATTCTTTTTTTTTTAAACCACCATGTGGTTGCTAGGATTTGAACTCAGGACATTCGGAAGAGCAGTCGGTGCTCTTAACCACTAGGCCATCTCTCCAGCCTGATGTCCTCATTCTTAATAGCTGAATAGTATTCCATTGTGTAAATGATCCACATTTTCTGTATCCATTCTTTGTTTATGGGACACCTGGGTTGTTTCCACTTTCTGCCTATCACAAAGTCTCTAGGAACATGGTGGAGTGCATGCCCCTGTGGCATGGTGGGACATCTTTTGGGTATATGCTCAAGAGTGGTATAGCTGGGTCTTCAGGTAGATCTCTTTCCAATTTTCTGAGGAAGCTCCAGACTGATTTCCTGAGTAGTTGTATCAGTTTGCAATCCCACCAGCAATGGAGAAGTGTTCCTCTTTCTCCACATCCTCACCAACATGTGCTGTCACCTGAGTTTTTTATCTTAGCCATTATGATTGGTGTAAGGTGGAATCTCATGTTCATTTTCATTTGCAATTCCCCGATGACTAAGGACTTTGAACATTTCTTAAAGTACTTCTAGGCCATTCAAGATTCCTCTCTTGTGAATTCTCTGTTTAGGTCTATACCCCAGTTTTTGATTGGGTTGTTTGGTTTTTTGGAGGTTAGCTTCTTGAATTTTTATATATTTTTAATATTAGCTCTCTATTGGATGTGGAGTTAGTGAATATTTTTCCCAATCCATAGGTTGCTGATCCATCCAACTGACTATGTCCTTTGCCTTAGAGCTTTTCAATTTTATGAGGTTCCATTTATCAGTTCTTAGTCTTAGAGTCTGAACTACTGGATGTCTGTTTAGGAACCCCATACTGTGCTAATGAGACTTAAGCTTTTCCTTACTTCCTTTTCTATTAGATCTAGTGTATCTGGTTTTATGTTGAGGTCTTCAATCCACTTGGAGGAGTGGAGAGATGGTTCAGCTATTAAAGTCCAGGCTCACAACCAAACATATAAGAGAAGGAAGACTAAGCCAAAGTGTATCAAAATGTAGTGGTACTTGTATAATATCATTTATCAGTTTCCAATAAAAGGCTGTGCCAAAATTGTCAGTGGCCTTTAGAAGTGGATATCTTCATCCTGAATTTAGCGTATTCAGTGTTAGAACCACTGAAACAGGAAATAGCATCTTAAACATTTTCAGTGAGGGCAACAAGTTTCATGACACATTCTGAGAAAAGCTCCTGGAGGGTGACCTGTGGGAACCATGGTTGAGATGCTTTGTGTGTAACTAGACATGGATGTGAATCCATCTATGGTGAGAGAAAACAATGATAACACTCCATGTCCATATGGATGTATATGATTGTGCATGTATACAATATTTGAGAATAGTAATTAGAGGATTTTAAAGACCCTACAGTGGTATAGAATTGTTCTCTTTGTCCTCCTTTCCATTTTGCCTACTTCCTATTACAGCAAAGTGCTATAAATTACTATTGCCCCTCTACAAAGCATGATGAGGAATCTTGGTTGTCATCATGACTGCATCTTGAGTCAATGAAAACCCAAGGTTCTCCTGTGTAAAGCATTTTCTTACTTAGATTACTTCAAGCAGGTAGACCCATCCTAGATTTTGGCTCTACCTTCTGGTGGCAGACTACATTAAAGGACACAGGACAAGGTAGTATTGATATTTTGCCTGCTTTTTCTTACTCTTCCTGGTAAGTGTATCTATCCTGTTGTTATCCTGTGTTAAATCCAACTTCTTCACGATTCCAATGCAATCTGAAAACCAGCAGCTCTTCAGGAATCCTCAAGGATTCCAGCCCCAGTCTGGGAGTGTTGAGACAGCCAGCCTTGTGGATGAATCAACTACTAATTCTTGGCCTTTTTGTCAGGAGACAGTCAGTGTTAGACTATCCAGACCACACACACTCTCAGGCACTCTGACAAAGCCCCTGTTAGTGTGTGTATGTGTGTGTATATACATATATATTCTGCCAGCTCTGTTATTTAGCAAATCTTAACAAACACACCAAGTCTTTATCATGGTAGAAACCACTAGGTCAATATGTTATTTTGAACAGATAAACACACACAAGAAATTTTGTAGATACATTTTTTATTACTTCATATGGACATTAACAGGACAGATAGAAGTAATATTTCTTATTTTGTTCTAAAAAAATTCCAGAATACTGTTGTTATATCATAGTCATAAAATTTTTTGAAAATATTAACTTGACAAGTGAAGGCATAAAATAGTTTCCACAGATGATTGAATTTTACATAACAAGGTGATGTTTTTTTTCACAGAACAATGAAAATAGTAAAATTCATGGTACATATGTTTCCTTAGAAATCTCTGTTCTACTGTCACAAAAGGTTGTAAAAATGAAGATAGTGTTTTGATTTGTTTTCCTGTTACTACTTTCTATCAATAAGCCTTAAATATAAGCATGTGCTTTAAGATGTATCTAAGGTTTTCTAAACTGGATACAATTTCCTTTTTTCCCCCCTAAAGGAACAGACTAGTTGATCAGGAGGTACTGAACAGCGACAGCACACAAAACTGCAATAAGTGCGAACCCTATCAGAAGGGTAAGAACGAAGGTATCATCACTCATCTCCGTCTTGCACCTTTCCCCTTTCTCATTGTGGTTGCCTTTTCCTTTACCCCCACTGCCTTTGCCATGCCCGGAGTGATGCTTATAAGTTGAGAAAAGAGCACTGGGACTATATGGTCCCCACAGCTCTTGAAGACCATTGGAGGTTTCATATCGGCGTCCTGCACAGACCTTGAAGCGATAGCGAGAATTTGCATGATAGTTGGAAAAGGAAAAGGAAGTGTTCGGTCCTTTGTAAATCTAAGGAAAAAGGATCAGAAGAAATTGTGGTTTTCTTTTCAATTAAACATGCATTGGATAGGTTTTTACAACAAGAGGAATGAAAATTATTTCATGTACTTGCTCATAACAAAAGTAAAAGTTTACTCAATGTTTCTAATGTTCTGAAGGAATTCAGTATTGATGAGATAATTTTGTCCAATAATGTATAGCATACCCTACATCTAATAAAGTTTAATTCTATTATGAATTTGAATCATGGGTTATGGCCAGTGAAAAATCAAGAAATATTATACAATTCAATGGTAATGATTAAATTAAATGAATAAGCTAGTTGTCTCCAAATAATGATTAGGTACATAAATGGTAAGGATGAGATGGAAATTTGGGATAAGATTTAGTTACTTTACATACCTTCAATAATAACTCCCTGCTAAAAGGGCAACCCTTAGCTGGACATAGAACTATCATTTTATTTATTTTTTAGTCCTGACTGTCCTATAACTCCTCTCTGCTTCAACCAGGCTGGCCTCAAATCAAAGGTCCACCTGCCTCTGCCTCCCAACATGTACTGGGATCAAAGTCATACTCCACCACAACCTGACATTTTTTTTTTTTAAAGCAAGGTCTCTACTTTCAAACTTAGTGTGTAGCCAAAGAATACCTGCATTCGCCTGCCTTTAACCCACAAGTGTTGAGGCTATAGATATGTACTACCATGCCTGGCAAAATGGTGAAGACTAAATTTGAGAGAATATACCTGATTAGCCTTTTTTCCGGTGGTGACTTGAAGACAGTAAACAATGGGGTCACCTTTAATTGGATCCAAAGACTCCCATTTGATCTCACAAGAGTTGTTATTTAGTGGATGGACTTTTGGTGCTAGGAGAAAAGGTGACATTTTAGAAGGTCTATTTTTTACCTAAATGATTTCAAATGTATTGAAAAGAGTCGTGCAACCACACAATCATTACAAGCACATGTAGACCTAACGTGAGAAATATAAAACTATTCTTTAACAGGAAATTTATGTATTTTGAGAGAAGGTCTCACTATATAGCTGTGGCTGGCCTTGAACTTGCTATGAAGACCAGACTAGCCTTGAAGTCACAGATATTCTCCTAGCTCTGGCCACCTTGTGCTGACATTAAAGGCATGCACTACCACACCCAACAAACTATACTTATTATTGGAAATAATTTTGTTATACGATCAGGCATCATGATTGTAGAAAATCTTTAACAAAGTTAATAGTGCTTCTTTAGATTTTCTATTCAAATTTTATAAACTTTAATAGTGCCTCTTACTTCTAGAACAATTGGCATTGTATTTATATGGTATGTTGTGCATTTAGAAGTGTTTCCATATGAATAAAAAATTATTGTAGGAGTTCAGCAATTATGTGAGGCAGAAAGGAGTAATTTCTTTATTTCATGTTCTTATTCTCTACATTTTAAGAAAATGGGGCCTAAATAGATAGGGATAGTAGTCAGAAAAGAAGGCATTATTGTCATCTAAGCATGATTATTTTAACTTGAGTGCATTTCAGTTAGCAGTATATTAAAGAGGAATGATTTCATACCCGTGTTGAACTTGCGGGCTGGAGAGATGACTCAGAAGTTAAGAGCACTGGCTACTCTTCAGAGGACCTAGGTTTAATTTGCACCATCCATATGTCAGCTTAGAACTGTCTGTAACTCCAGCTACAGGGGATCTGACACCCTCACACATTTGTACATGAAGGTAAAACATTGATGCCCATGAAATAAATAAAAAAAAAAAGACTGAATTCCTGAGGAAGGACCAGATCAACCAAACATCCCAACTGGGAAATGGAAAAGCAATGTTCAAATCCAAGGTTCTGAGAACTGCAGACTTGTACACACTGTCAGTGTGATACATAGTACTTTACTACTCACAGTGTAACAGGCCCCCAGACCTTAGCACAACTGACTCCATGATGGAAAACTCAGGGTGCACAACTCAGTACTTAGCATCACGTGCCAAAACTAAAACAAAGACCTAATCCACTAAACGCCCTAATTCTGGAATATCTCTGAATGTACTCACCTTGCTTTTTAGGTTCTGTAGTTGTGCTTCTAGATAACTATTCTTGTTAACTAAAGTTTGTCCACCTGGGATGTGGTCTTTTTGCTTAACAGCTGACCCCGAGAAAGGGTCGGTGGTGTACTGGAATCCTAAACACCGAGTGTAGTTACTTGTTGGCTAATAAAGACTTCTATTGCTCATGTCTGAGAAGTTCTCGATGGTAGATACCCCACAACACTGATACGGAGAGTAAGTTCATAGTTTTAGAAATAAACTTATTAAAGTTACATATTAATTGTAGGTTGGCAAGCATAGCTACACCATCTATTTGATTTCTTTCACTATAAACATTTTGAGAAAATGTATTGTGTAGCACTGCATGGATATGATGATGTGGAATGTGCACTATTATGGAAATCAAGAGCCTGAAGAAGCTCTGCTGTGGAGTTGAAGACTGCTTTAGTTATGGGATCTTCCATCTGTGGAACTAACCATCTCACTTCTTTTTCTAAAACTCTATTAGATTTATTCATTCTATTTTATGTGTATTTTACCTGTATATAGGTATGGGTAGCAGTGTGTATGCTGGTGTTCACAGAGGTCAGAGAGGGCATCATGTCCCCTGGGACTGGAATTATGAATGGATGGCTTTGAACCACCACGTGAGTACTGGGGATTGAACTGAGGTCCTGTGAAAGAGGAACAATCACTCTTAATCTCTGAGATATCTCTTTAGCTCCATGTCTTAATCTTAAAAGTGGTAGTGGTGAAGTTAGATGATCTCTAAGACATTTAAAAATTACTGACTGGGAGTTTTATTAAACCATTTTTATGGTCTCCAAGACAGGGCTTCTCTGTGTAGCCCTGGCAGTCCTGAACTCTGTAGACCAGGCTGGCCTTGAACTCAGCCACCTGCCTCTCCTTCCCGAGTGCTGGGATTAAAGACATGAACCACCTCTGCTGGGCCTGAAATCTTAATAAATCTTACATTGCCCTTGAAATCTCTAACTAAGCACTATATTGTTTGTGGAGTTTTCCTATTTGGGAATTTAAAAAATTACTACTGCTAGTTTAATTTTAAGATATAATTTTTAAATTGTTTATTTTATGTGTGTGGAGACTTTGCTTGCATAAATGGTATGTCTGCACCACATGCATGCCTGGGCCCTGTGGAGGACAGAAGAGGGCAATGGTTCCCCTGGAACTGTAATTACAGACAGTTGTGAGCTGCCATGTAGTCAGGCTCTGGGCATCAAACCATGGTCCTCTGGAAGAGCATCCAGTGCTCTTAACCACTGACCCAACCCTCCAGCCCCAAGATTTAATTTTTAGTCTGCAAACAAAAATAACAGGATTCCTCATGGCTTTCATGGCTTTTTAGTGTTGTTTAATCTCCCTATTTGCTGTTCATCCCAGCTTCCTGCTCTCTCATGCTACTGAGGCTTCTCCACCTCCAGCCTTTCCCCTTCCACTTTCATAGTATCTATACTATGCCCTCCCTACCCCTTCCTGAGAGCCTATTCCCCCCTTAAGATTTCGAGTTTCCTGGCCTCTACCGAGAGTTACTGTCACCTAAACACATTGGTATAAAAATTTAGAAGCAAGAGTTTTTATGAGCAGTACACCTGCCATCTGTCTTTCTGAGCCGGGTCTCCTGTCTTACTCTAGAATTTTCTGATTACTGCTCAATTCAATTCATGTTCCGTGGAAGCACCAGGAATATGGTCAGTGTCTTTGTATACCATTTACCTTTAAGTGCAGTGGGTGGGGACTTTGTAGTAGTGAAAGTGTAGATGTCAGACTCTGGTCCTTCCCCAGCTTCATTACATGCCTGGATTTTAAACTTGTATTCTGTGTACTCACTCAACTTTTGTACTTTGTGAGTCACATCCGGCCCACGGTAAATGACAGAAAATCTGAAAGAAAGAAGATAAAGATTAGGGAGACAATATTATAATCATCAGTTAAGCCCAGAGAAGCCAAATTAAGCCAGTAAGGTAAACAAAACAACAAAAAAACCAAAAGGCCAATAGAAATCAAGGTGGTAGAGTCTCTCTCTCTTTCTCTCTCTCT
>NC_034613.1:92144896-92150557 GCF_900095145.1 Mus pahari
TGTGTGTGTGTGTGTGTGTGTGTGTGTGTGTGAGAGAGAGAGAGAGAGAGAGAGAGAGAGAGAGAGAGAGAGAGAGAGAATATGCTTAACAGGATAAAACAATTTAAATTGCCTTTTACTGCAGTAGATTTTAAATGGTAAAAGTCGTTACCTGCCAGATCGATCTTCCATTAGTAAGTTGTAGTTGATAAAGTTGGCAAGTGCTTTTTTGCTTGAGACANTGCCCCATTTGAGTCTGAGACTCTGGTGTCCATAGACCACACAATTAAGCTGTGGAGGCTCTGGTGGTAGTGGTTTGGTTTTGCATCTTATTGATGGGCTAAAAGGGCTTAGTCCATAATGATTGATAGCTTGAATTCTGATTCTAGTGGTAAAAGTAAAATGTATGAATTTATATTCAAAAATGAAATTATTTTCTTTATATAAGTCAACCCACTCTTTCTATATTAGAATGGTGTTCATACTGATCACAAGACAGATTTCCAAGACATAACTACTACTGAGGATTATTGATGAGAAGCAGTCATTGTCTCTTACTGTTAACAAATTTCACCATTAAGAACTCTTTTCAAGGGACATGTGTGTGTATTAAATACACAAATGTGGATGTGCTCAAAATTCTCAACATTCTCTTCATTTACCCTAAATAACATATGAGTGACTAACCTGTATGTAGTATTAGGTTGTAGATCTTTCAGAACATACTCGGTTATTCTTTTGACAGTCACGATTTTTTTATCTCCATATTCAATGTTATATCCAGTGATAGGAGAGCCATGGCAGTCTGGCTCCTCCCACNGGATAGCTATGCAAGTTGATGACAGCTTGGCAGGCACTTTGCTTTCAACTTCTTGTAACACTGGAACCATTGCTGGGACGGTTCCAGGTGTAGTCACTTTTGCAGTTCCTCCAAACATTCCAACCCCAACTATATTCACAGCCTAAAAAACACATGCTTAGTTAGCAATTTCTTTCAACCATTTTCCATGCATGGACCATTTTGTTGCATAAGAAAACAGTGAGTCCTAAACACATAGACTAACCACTTGGTTCTATGTCACATATTCTAATCATATGGTTTTGTGTCACAGAAATAAAAGGTGAGACTTGCAAGCTGCATTTTTTGGAATGTAAAGAGTGTACACAAGGGAAAGAAAGTCAAGAGTGTTGAAGTGGGCGTTTAAGGAACGTTACACCCCTGAAAGACTCACCTATCAGTGCACTAAGCTTTTTTCCCTATGATTCTCCACGCCTGAGTCTCTCTGTTACAGTCCCACCCAGACAATCAATTTCTGTTATCTAGGAAAGCATTATGTTTTGTTGCTGTTTTGAGAGTATAAATACACAAATATCCTGCACCTATCTCCCTCTGAAGACAATGTTTTCCATCTCTAAAGTCCCATACCACAACCAGGAATTTGCCATTGATAAACCCCACTGATGTTATTCAGAATTGTGTGCATTTATTTGTGTGTGTACTTAAATTTTATTCAGTGACTACGGATACTTCAATTTTAAGAAATTTTCTCACAGGTTCTCATGTGCTTCTCTTATAGCCAGTCTCTTCCTACACTGTCCATCTTCTAACCTCTGGAAACCACTAATTGCTTGCCATCATTACTACAATTCTGGCATATTCAGAATATTACATAAATTGAATAATGCAAGAGATGAACTTTGATGCGGGTTCATTTTACAGTTACTGCAGCTCCCTGGAGACCTTTCAGCTATTGTATGTATTAAGAATTTATGGCTGGGCATGGTGGTGCACGCCTTTAATCCCAGCACTCAGGAGGCAGAGGCAGGTGGATTTCTGAGTTCAAGGCCAGCCTGGTCTACAGAGTGAGTTCCAAGACAACCAGGGCTACACAGAGAAACCCTGTCTCAAAAAAACAAAAACAAACAAACAAAAAGAATTTGTTTACTTTTATTACTGAACAGTATGACACAGTACAGATGTATCACTGTTTACTCAACCACTCACTGATAGATATTTGAGCTATTATTTTTAGTTTTTGTGTCCTACAAATAAACATAAGATGATACTGAGCTCTTTTCGGGAAGGGTTACAGCTCTCATCAGTAATGCGTGAATGATCAGTTTCCTCATGTCTGTGACAGCACTTGGTGTAACCATTACTCCTTAGCTTAGGCACTCTGAAAGATATGGAAAGGAATTTCATTGCACATTTCCCTAATAGTCAATGGTGCTGATCATCTTTTCATGTGCTTATTTGCCATCTGTATATTCTCTTTAGGCACTAATCTTAACCATTTCCTAAGTGACATGTTTCCATTCACTGTTGAGTTTTAGTGGTCTTTATATATTTTAGGTGCTATTCCTTTGCAAGTTATATGTATTGCAAATATTATCTTTCAGCCTTTAAGTTCACTTTCATCCTGTTTACAGGATAGAAAAGTAGAAGTTTTAAACTTTGAGTAAATCAAATTCACCAAATAACTCCAATATGTATGTAGGCTGTGCTTTTGGTATCAAGTGTTTCCCTAGACATAAATCACTAATATTTCCTCTTGTGATTTTTAATAAAAAGGTTTCTTACATTTTTTCTTGTTTATAAATTTAATACTTATTTATATTTAGAAGGAGCTCATTTATTTCTGTTTATGTACATTGGTGTTTTGACTGCATGTGTGTCTGTACGTAGGTGTAAGATCTTGTGATACTAGAGTTACAGGCTGTTTTGAGCTATGTGATGGCTGGGAATTGAACTCAGGTCCTCGGGAATAGCAGTTGGTGATCTTAACATGTGAGCTAACTGTCCAACCTTTACTTATTTATTTATTTATTTATTTATTCACTCAATTTCATGACAGAGATTATTGGTATGTTGCCCAGTTTGGACCAAAGCCTGTGAGTGTAAGGAATCCTAGCATTTCAACCTTGAGTAGTTGAGACTCCACACACGCCATTTTCCTTGGCTTGCTTTCTGGTTTTATTTTAGTTTCTATTTTCTGGAAAGGAAGATGTAAACTCACTGTTAATTTATCTTGAAATGACTCATAGAATTCTCTAGTCAATCTGTTTGGGACTGGGTATTTCTAAGTGGTTTTCATAAAGAGAGTAAGTTTCTTTCATGACTGCAGGGCTATTTATATCACCTAGGCTCAGATTCAGTACACTGTGATTTTTGAGGACTAGTCTCACTTTTTCATGCACTTACATATGTAAAATTGTTCTGTGGTTGTAAAAGTAATGCTGTTTTCCTGCAGAAATTAGTGATTTCTGTNTATTCTTTTAAGTGCAGATGAACCCTGGTCTCTCACACTGAGTATCCCCATGCCCACAGCCCCTCCAAACCTCCCTTCACTCTGTTAGATCTCAAGGGAGCTTTCTTTCCCAAGGGCTTCTTACCTTTACCGCTTCCTTGCTTGCAACCAGGCCTTAGGCATTCTAGCCCAACTGCTCTGATTACCCCCAGCCTGTGGAAAATATCTGAGCTGGAGCCTTANGTCTCTAGCTTCAGGCAATGACTGTTCCTGCTCTGCGTCATAGCCTTCAATCTGTCCTTTACTAAGTTGTTTTTTCCTGTCCTCTCCTCTATTTCATCCCTTTGCCTCCAGTCTCGTCACATCAGTTTTCTCTACCCTGCAGCCTCTGGACAGATGTTCCCTTCAGTATCTCTGACGCTCTGCTCCCAGCTACAGACAATACCCTTCTTGGGACACAAACACACACCTCACCATTACTCAGAGACGATATAGGAGTCCCTTAAAGTTTCCCACCAGCTCAATTCTACCCCCATTCCTGGGACACTGGATTGTTTGATTGAGGGTAGATCCCTCAAAGACCAGCCCACTTGTTTGCTTTCCATGGTTCAGGGGATAGCATGAGAATCTCAACTGCTTCCATTCTCAGTGAGTTGAAGAGGCAAACTTCCTCCTTCTCAAGAAGGCAGAGCTCAGTGCACTTGCCAGGCTCCAATCCTCAGCCTGGAACACTGAAGAGGTCATCTATCTTGACTCTCTATAGCTACCTACCTATAGCATGATTCACTCCATTTCCTAGATTTGGAGATAATGGTGGTTTCCTTATACAAAAGGCCAACACCATCATCAATGAGAGTCTTTTCCCTCTCCTCTGTGAAGCATTCATATTGCTTAAAGTGGATGCTAAGATGCACTGCCAAGGTCATGTCACAGACAAAGACTTTGTTACCCTGGGGAATTGGATAATCCATCCTTGGGCTGGCCTAGCATTCTAGGGCCGGATGTGCCCCACTGTTTCTTTCCTCTGTATACATCACTTACTGAGCCTTTCTTACTCCATCACACAGGCAGAAAAGCTCTGCTCAATCAGAGGAGCTGTTTCAGGAGCCCTATTTCAGGAGTCCTACTGATAGCTCACCAAAACACTCAGCTTGATATGTGTCAGCTGCATCCCAGAGGACAAGGAGAGCTTACAGCATGCTGTCTGATGGACTTCCCAACCTGTCCCTCCCCTTACTTCTCTCTCCTTCTCTCTCTGTCAGAAAGGGGTCCTTACTTCCATACCTCAACCAGACTGTCTTACTAACAATTAACCTCATGAAATTCCATAACTCCTCTATCCTGTGAGTAACCAGTTAACCTCACTTTCCGGTCAACTATTAAAAAGCATCAACAATGTTGTATATCATTTCCTGATAATCCAAGAGTAGATCTGCTCCATTGCTACTGTTGTCATGCAGAAATGCCGTGGTCTATCTCTGACTTCTACTGGCCACCCTTGGGCTATGTGTGCACTTCTGAATGAACAGTGGTATTTCTTTACTGGTAAGTCAGTGCTGACAGGAATGGTTCACAATATTTAAGCATTAGCAGGCTGGAGAGGTGGCTTGACATTCAAGATCAAGAGCCTTCCGGAGGCTCTGGATTCAGTTCCTAGCAACCACATGGTGGCTCACAACCTTATGTAGCTCCTCTTCCAGGGGAAGTGCTGCCATCTCTTCTGTTCTTTGTGGGCACTCCGCATGTGTATAAAAGTCAATTAAGATAGAAGATAGAGATCATTGCTCCGGTGCATTGCCGGGGAGAGGGCGGATTGGAGAGGCATCACAGCTTCTGGGAAGGATCCCCTTTCTGGCTCCAGTCACCCGGCACCTTTCCTGGCCGAGGAGGGGTGTCCGCCCGGGAGGAGTCTTAGGGCCTGAGCCGGAAGGAGAGCCATCTTTGCTCTGGTGCACTGCCGGGGAGAGGGCAGATTGGAGAGGTGTCACAGCTTCTGTGAAGGATCCCGTTTCTGGCTCCAGACACCCAGCACCTATCCTGCCCGAGGAGGGGTATTCGCTGGGGAGGAGTCTCAAGGTCTGAGCCAGAAGGTAACACATCTTTGCTCCGGGGCACTGCCGGGGAGAAGGCAGATTGGAGAGGTGTCACAGCTTCTGGGAAGGATCCCGTTCCTGGCTCCAGACACCCAGCACCTTTCCTGCCTGAGGAGGGGTGTCTGCCCAGGAGGAGTCTCAAGGCCTGAGCCAGAAGGAGGAACAAGCATTAACCAGATAAAACTATATCAACTAACTCCAGAGATCACCAGATGGCGAAAGGCAAACGTAGGAATCTTACTAACAGAAACCAAGACTACTCACCATCATCAGAACCTAGCACTCCCACCTCAGTCAGTCCTGAATACCCCAAGACACCTGAAAAGCAAGAATCAGATTTA
>NC_034613.1:92150568-92160003 GCF_900095145.1 Mus pahari
GTCTCTAGCTGTATATGTAGCAGAAGATGACCTAATCGGCCATCAGTGGGAAGAGAGGCCCCTTGGTCTTGCAAACTTTATATGACCCAGCACAAGGGAAGGGTGGGCCAAGTAGTGGGAGTGGGTGGGTAGGGGATCAGGGTCGGGAGGGGGGTATAGGGAATTTTCAGGATAGCATTTGTAATATAAATAAAGAAAATAATAAATAAAATAAAATAAAATAAAATAGATAGAAGATAGAGCCATTGTTCTCCATCCGTTCCTCCACCTCATGATTAACCTTTTCACAGTTATTTGGAACAAGGTTTTTGTTGTTCTGATTGTCATGATCATCCTGGATACCTCTTACTTCCTTGTTCTATTAATTTTTTTTTCCAGAAGCTTCTGCCTGGCAGGATCACTTTAATTTCTCCTAGCAGAGTGACTTCACCATGATGTCTTTTTTTTTTAAGGTTAATTGATTTAATTTTTGTATGTGAGTACATCCTTGTGTTCTTCAGACACACCAGAGGAGGACATCAGATCCCATTATAGATGGTTGTGAGCCACCATGTGGTTGCTGGGAATTGGACTCAGGACCTTTGGAAGAGCAGTCATTTCTTTTAACCACTGAGTCATTTCTCTAGCACCCCACAGTAATGTCTTAAATTTTCCATTCTCCTTCAGACATTCATTCCAAGGACCGTAGCAGGGAGTATTAACAAAGATTTGGTTGCCCTGCATTTCTACCAAACCATAGAACTTGAACTGAAAGAACAGTTGCATGACCATCTTGCCTTCAAGGCAGGTTCATCTGGTCTGAAAAGTCCCCTTCATATAAGTAACAGTTTCAGTTTCCTGAAGCCAGGCTTTAACGGAATATACCATTCCTGCACATCCTAGTTTAATCCTTAACACTACCTTATCTAACCAACAAGACTGTTCTGATCATTCAGGAAAGTTCCCAGCCCCCCGCAATAGCCCCTTTCCAAGCCCAAGCCCCTTACCAAGCTTAGACCATAAAAGAAGTTCATTGACTTACTGTCTTGAATTCTGATGAAAGTCTGTTCCAAGGCTGTCTCAAAATAAACATGTCCTTGACTTTGAGTCCCTTTGTACATGCTTATTAAATATAATGATTAACAAACTTGGAAATTAGGAACTGATTGACCAGGTAGTATTGGCATATACCTTTAATCCCAGCATGCCAGGAGGCAGAGGTGGGTGGATATCTGAGTGGGAGGCCTGCCTACAGAGAGAGTTCTAGGAAAGCCAGAGCTACACAGAAATACCCTGTCTCAAAAAACTAAAACCAACCAAACAACACCTTCTGTTGTTAAATATAAGCAATATTCTCAATTTGAAAATTATTCCCTTCTTGACATTGGAAATGATGTTAGTATTATGTATCTGGAAAATATAGGTTTAATAGCTATTGCCTTCTTTATAGTGAATGGAATGTCAGATCTACCTGTACTCTGCATAAGTATGTGGTTGCAGGAATAAGACCTTTAACTTCATAGCGCAAGCAAGGGCCAGTGTAAATCAAATGCATGGAATCTTCAACTTGTCCCCATTGCAGTCGGTAATCAATGATTTCAGCACCGTTGCATTTAGGAATCTGAAAGATGAAACATACACAGAAATTCAATTGTTTTTCTAAGTGTTCAGTATATTTGAATCTGTGAGGAGGAATACCGAGTAAAAGCTTGCAATCCATCAAGTGATACTGGATAGAGATATGTAGAAACAAACACAGGCATGACACTGTAATAACATGAAAGGAACAAGTGAAAGTAAGAAAAAGGACTTGCTAATTCCACATATTAGATGAATGAAAACAAATATATTAAGATTGGTTAAGATTACCATTGGTTAGTATGCTAAAACACATGCACTGGTGATCTAGGCTTCAAAAGTTAAAGAATCAGCTCTGTCATGCATCATTAACAGACTTAGCCTTTTGGATCAATGTTAAAAAGTTACACTGTTGCTTGAGAGTGGGGAAAAAACAGGTCAAATAAACCGATATGACTAAATAATTAGGTTAAATCTTACTTTCGAAAACTTAGGTTGGTAAGACATTCACATGGTTGTAAAAAGTACATTTTAAAATCTTTTCCATTCTTTTGTACCACATTGTAGTTACATGCTAGCTATAGCAGCAGAAGCTTTCCCAGTGAAGTTCTTCAGAGAAGACTAAGTTCTTGGCTGAGGATAATTGTTCAGAAGTAGAGTGCTTCCCTAGCATGTTTGAAGTCCCGGCTTCAGTCCTTAGCACCACAGAAAATTAAACATTTTATAAATTGCTCTTCCTTCAATGACTCCGGCATTAACTTCAAAAATTCAATTAGTTACCCATTCGTGGTTTACTTGGTCCCCAAATTTATAATTAAGATACGAAGAGCAGAGTATTGGCTCTGTTGTCTTCATGACTTCAGTGGTATTAGATCCTAGGAATGCTCTACAAAGCATGGTATGAGTGATGTAGGATCCTAATTCTAATCTATGATTCATTTCATTTTTTTTTCTCCAAAAAGTGCTCCAAACTAGTAACATGTTTGTGTATCAGCAGAATGAATAAAAAGTTGAATTGGTAACATACTTCCCAACTGACAATAACACAGGTTGGACCCTTGCAGGTTAGCACAGGTGTACCACACTGAGAAGGAGGGTGCCGGGCTGGTACAGATCCACACTCCATTGACTGAGATCCAAGCTACAAATTAAACAAACATACAAATAAACAAACACATGCATGACTTTGCAGGCATGGTTACTCCAAACCTTGGCAACAAGAACAGTGCAGACATGTATTCATTCAAAGTGAAACAAAGTACAAGTGGATCATGTGACTAGTATACCTTTTAAACTCATGCTTTATGTTTTCATCCAGAAAGTATGGGTTCTTCAGGAATTAGTTTACTTACTGCACATTTCTTTTCAGAGCTGGGGCACTCTTTTCTGTCCTGATGAGGACCTTTTGCTTTTTTGGCACGCACAAGTGCTTCTGGCTTCCCATTAACAGAACGATTGTCTACAAAACATATAAAATGCACTCAGTTTCCCTTCCCTGCTCAAATTTACCTTGGTAGTAGGGATGTAACCGGGTGAGTTGTGAATACTAAGCACACACTGCATCATTTGGCTCCACAACAAGTCCCTAGTTTTTAGAGATGTTTCTTTAAAACAATACAACCTACTGTACAGTGAGTTAAGGCAACTCTTTAAACAAGCTTAGACACTCAAAGCTCATTGTATCCATTAACTTCTCAATTTGACTTAGACATTAAAAAGTTCGTTGTCAGTTACCAAGGATTGGTTTGTTAACCTTTATTCAATTCTGTCCTAAAAGGAAATGGTACTTGCTAATATTAACACCTGCACAGAAAGCAAAAGTCACGAGCCAGGAAGTTTAGGGACAACTGTGAATCACAGAAGGAAGCCTTACTTACCAGGAAGGTTGGCATCCTTGCCCTTGGTTTTACCACGGAAGGGCTGTGAACGGCAAGACTCAGGAGGAAGAGTAGGCGTATGAATTGTCAATACATCTGAAGGCTAAGAGAAAAGTATTTTACTACTCTACTAAATTCACGATGACCTTCAGAAAACATTTAGTAATATAACAGTTTATTTCAATTCTCAGTTGGAGAACTTTTCCTATTCTGTTTTCTTACACGGCTTTGGCCTGCAGGGGAAGTGCAAAAGACTCTCAGTTTATATGTGGTGGCTGGTTGGAGGTCATCATACAGAAATTCCTGTAGAGTGCCATTGTAGATTATTTTCCAGGTATTCGCTGAAGGAAGAAGAGAAATTTGGTTCAATTTCTTCATAAATCATGTGTAAATTTTATAGGCCACCATAATAGTTAATGTATGCATGATATAAAGCATATATACAATCTACATATTATATGTGAAGAAACAACCGTTTTGGGAAATAACTTGATCCAAAATATTGTTTTAAAGATTTATTTATTCATTGATGTATCTAAATACACTGTTGCTCTCTTCAGACTCACCAGAATAAGCTATCAGACCCCTTTACAAATGGTTGTGTGCAACCATGTGTATGTTGGGAATTGAACACATGCCCTCTAGAATAGCAAGCAGTCAGTACTCTTTTTTTTTTTTTTTTCGTTTTTTGAGACAGGGTTTCTCTGTATAGCCCTGGCTGTCTTGGAACTCACTTTGTAGACTATGTTGGCCTTGAACTCAAAAATCCACCTGTCTCTGCCTCCCAAGTGCTGGGATTAAAGGCGTGTGCCACCACGCCTGGCAGCAGTCATTACTCTTAATATCTGAGTCATATGCCCAGCCCCAATTCAATAATATTTTAAGGTTGTTTAATAATTTCATCCCAGTAGAATTAATCAGAAACTGCAAGTGACCAGTAAATAATAATGTTTTATTAAAATCCAAAGGAATCTAAGTGTGTTGTAGGGTTTGGTTTATAGGTGTGTATCAATCCAGTTTTTCTGGTTCTGGCAATTGTACTATGTCTGCATGAGACACTGCTATTTGGTGAAACCAAGTACAAGTTTTTCACAGGAATTCTGTAGAATTTTTAATACTTTCTAGATGAGTGTAAGATTATTTCAAAATAAAATCTTTTAAAATTTGTGTTGCCTTACCACCATCTGAGTTTTCACAAACTTCTAGGCTGTAACTTGAAATGTTCATTCCACCATTGTCTTTGGGTAAGTCTAAAAGTAGAAATAAAGTTTAAGTGATTCTTTTGTTAAGTGTGTCTTTGGAAAACACAAGTTTTCACTAAAATTTTATCTCATAAATTGTACTTTTCACAGAAAATTATAATCATGTCATATTGGTATATTGACATCTCTATACTAATATTCTCTAAACATAATACAAGCTATATACATGTGACATCAGCCATCAAGCATTTAGATAGCATTTCAAAGTTCTTATGAAGAGACTAAATAAGTACATATAGAATAATTATCATTTACCTAGTTCATATACAGTAATAAGTTTGTGTAAATATAATTTCTGGCTAAGCTGATATTCATCTTTCACACAAACTTCTAACTATGGGCCTTATGTTGGCTATAAATACATTTTACTTGGAAGAAGCTTATTCACAGATCCATATGAAGTTCAACAATTTGTTCACTTGTGAATAGCTAAGCAAGCAATAGGAAATAGAAAAAATAATAGGGATTACCACTAATCCCATTTATATGGCAGAATGGTTCACATGCAAATGAGAATATTTTGCTTAGTGAAATTGCAGGACGATTTCTTCTGAGCTATAAATACTAGTACGGAGAGGGGAAAAGTTCAACAGAGAAGACTTATTTACCCCATCCAATTGTCACTTGTCGTGCATGGATCGTTCCCACTACATATGGTGTATTAGGGCATCCAGGCCTAGCTGGACGAGTAGTATATTTTACTTCTCCACTAGGGTTGCTCCTTCCTTCCAGATTATAGGCAAAAATCTGTTTGAGTGAAAGAGATTATTTTGTTAATCACTGAAAATTAATGTACAGTTTAGCAATATGTAGAGAGTCAGCTCCATGACAATTTCCAAGAATCAAGTGCCAAGTAAACTTTCATTTCAAGAAATAATACCACATTATAAATCATGCCACATACCCGAAACTTGTACATAGTGTTTCTTTGAAGATTTCTTATGGTGCAGGTGAGATCTTCTCCATTGTATTTAGGTTTAAAACCTAATCCCTAAAAATGGAGGACAAAGATTTAGGAGAAAGCCTAGATTCAAGGTGTTCCTTCAATTTTCCATCTACCTGAATGGTTTTGAACCCCAAAGCGGTCTGCATCAGGTCCTCTGCATCTGTTAGGATGTTTGTTAGCTTGGTGTTCTGTGAGACTCCTCACAGTGGGACTGGGCATTGTCTCTGACTTTTGCCTGCTCTTGGGATCCTTTTCCTCTTGTTGGGGTTCCTCCTCCAGGGTTGATATGAGTGTTTGTGCCTAATGTTACTGCAATTTGATAGGCCATGTTCAGGTGATATGCCCGGGAGGCCTGCCTTTTCTGATGGAAAGGGGTGTGTGTATGAGGGGGAGGGCAGGTTGGAGGAGTGGGATAGTGGAGGAGGGGAAACTGGTTTGGTTGTGTTGTATTCTATGAGAAAAAAAAATCCAATTTCAATGAAAATTGGAGATAATTTCTCTTTTCAAAACTTCATTATTTTCAAGATATAATGAGATAGCACATATGGAAGCAAGTAACCTATTAGTTACAAACCAGAACTCATCTTAATGTTATCTGCTTGATTTAAATTTTGGTAACATGGACATAGTAACTTACAGCTGCTTTTTAAATTGACTATCTCTTTGACACAGATTTGGAAGGTCAGAAAGGAATGAAGTAGTTGATCACCCACATGATGAAACTAGATGAAGAGAGGACACAGCTTGAAAATTCCTTTGAAGGTACTAAAAGTATGTGTGGCCACAGAGCATCACCTAGAACAGGCTTAGAATTGAAGATGCTAACCGTCTTCTTTGTATAGACACATGAAACTCTTGCATTCAGCTAGTTTAAGGATAAGGAGGCCTATGCAGACCTGCCCAAAAGTGGTGCTGATTGGCTTCCATTCTGAATATACTGAAGGCTGGTTTTTTTTCAAGTGAGAAGTAAATATAAAAAATTGTTGAAATATGAGGTTAAGCTTATGGTGTAAGAAAAAAATAAAGAAAAAATAAAGAAAAAAAAGAAAAAGACAAAGAAGGAGACTTACAGATTTTGCTTCCTCCATCTCTAGCACATAAGTGAGAGTGTCATTTGGGTTTGGGTTTGTTGGGGCACGCCACTCTAGAGACAAACTGTAGATTCCTGCTTCTTTCAACTTAGGTGGCAGTGGTGTTGGAGGCGTCTTTCCTGATGTATAGAAGACCGCTGTTTCACTGAAATCACTAAAAGAGTAAGTTGAAATGAAAGCATTCATTTTCAGGATCGGTGGCAGTATAGATTTTTCCAGTTGTGCAAATAAGTCAGGGTACCTGCAGCCAAAGTCATTTTTGGCAGCTAATCGGAAGGAATACTTTGTCGAAGGGCTCAGTTTAAAGAGCTTGTGCTGTTTCAGGCGTCCACTGTAACAACTTTTGAAGTCTTCACCTTTACCCTAGACAATGCAAACAAAATATTATCATATTGAATTATATCACACTTAACACACACTCACCATAGCATTAACCATTCCCAATCAGGTGATTTTTAAAAATTCCTTTGTACCAGGTCTAAGCAAGATGGGATCCCAGCACTGAGCAAGGGACCTGGACCCTAACCCAGAGTGTTAACAGTGTGCAATAAAGTTGGTTTCCTCCAATGGAGTCTCACAGGGTGGATAAACTACAGTTGAGGGCGGACCCTCTGCCCAGCACTGGTTAGCCAACACAGAATGAACTCAATAGTAATTCTGAAGTTTGTGTGTGTGTGTGTGTGTGTGTGTGTGTGTGTTTGGATATTTGTGTAACACAATTCGTGTTGCCTGTAGATTCCTGCTTCTTTCAACTTAGGTGGCAGTGGTGTTGGAGGCGGATTTCCTGATGTATAGAAGACCGCTGTTTCACTGAAATCATTATAAAATCATTATAAAATTCCTTACAGGTCTTTTGCTTATATATTATGTTATGTTTTCTGGGTTTTTTTTCCTTTATGAGCCTTTGGTGTGTAAGAAAGTGTGTGTCTCTGTGTCTACATGTGTTCCTTGTGCTTTTCCTTTGGCTCTATTTCTTTCCATTTGTTTGTTTTGTCCTATTCAGGTTTCTTTGTTTGTAAACATATCTTATTGTATTATGATTTTCTTCCATGTTTTCTGAAGAGAAAAAGAAAGGGTGGATTTGAATAGGGGTGGGTTGGGGTGCAGGGATCTGGAGTTGGAAGAAAGGAAACATTAATCAGATTATATTATATGAAAAATCTTATTAATAATAAATGAGCATACCTCATCCCATTCCAAAAGGAAGCTGCTTATTTTGGATCCATTATCATTGGAAACCTGAAAATGTTAGAAAGATAAAATTATGATGGTTTATTTTTATATAGCACATATATATCCTACACACACCATGAGCATGCATTTATGCATTTAAAGTCTGGTGAATTTGTACTTCAAAAATTTGTGTAGGAATATTTATTTTTATGACAATTAGGATTTAAGTTTAAAACACATTTTCCAGTCTCCAAGAAACACCCAGGTCGTATATCTCATGTTTCCAGATTGCATAAAAGGAAGGAAGTTAAAATGGATAACTAAGAAACCAGAGACAAAGTGTTATTGGTAACTGGGATGATTGACACCAAAACATGAGTGCTAGAAATGGGCAGTTAGCTTTTTATTAATGATCGAAAGTATATTGATATTTCTTAATTCACTTGGCATGATCTCTTAGACTGAGCAGAAAGATCATTGTGAAGAGATGTGATGGAGAAATCACTTAGATGAAGCATGCATCATTTATGGTTACATTCAGGAAACAGGACAGTGTTTGAAAATCACATTGAGATTCTTTTGTCAGTAAAATCCTTACTTTCCATTGTAAATTCAGGCTGTTCTTGGTTCTGCTAATCAGTGTGGGTGCAAGAGGAGGGTCTGGTTCACAGCCTGGTGTTGTGAAGCTAACCACTTCAGACACACTTCTGTGTTCTGCATCTCTTATGGTTGTTACTCTGAAAGGGGAACAGAAATTGGTGCGTTCAGGATCCAAGTTACAAGTTTGTATTTCTAGACATATGCTTTGTTGTTCTTTTGTTAGCACATGTTGAGTATACGCATTAACAACTTTCATTATGGAATCCCATATATGACCATCTTCCTATCTCTCCATAAAACTCTTTTGTTCTCTTCCCATGCTCCCTNATCCCCTTTATCTCCCTAACTAGTCACCTGCTTTATAATTTCATCATTTTTTCTTTTCTAGCCTCATGAGTTTAAACTACAGTGGTTGATTACATGAGTATTCAAGGGCACTTTGCCAGCAAAAAGCTAGATTTCCTGTAGCAATTCTCAGTACTAAACTTATATAGATTAAGAAGTTTCTACTAGATACAGGCTCGTGGTAGGTTGTGTGGGACGAAGTTCCTACCTTAAAAAGTAGACCATGCAAGGTTGTAGATCATGTAGGACCACAGTAAGGCCATCACCACTGTGAAGATAAACTTTGTTTATATGGGATCTCACATACATTTAAAAGCAAAGTGCACAGTTTTAGTCTCATAATTACTGATAAAGAACCAGTATTCTTCTGTAAGTTTCAATCACTTTAAACCACTTTATTTTTTTATTAGATATTTTCTTTATTTACATTTCAAATGTTTTATTTACATTTCAAAAGTTCCCTATACCTTCCCTTCCCTGCTCCCCTACCCACTCACTCCTACTTCTTGGCCCTGGCATTCCCCTGTACTGGGACATATAAAGTTTGCAAGACCTAGGGGCCTCTCTTCCCAATGATGGCTGAC
>NC_034613.1:92161705-92171326 GCF_900095145.1 Mus pahari
CTCATAAAATACATGACATATCAGAAAAATATTTCCATGCAAGCCAATTTTGCATATCCCCATCTCTGCTACACAGCACAGAGGATTGTTGGCTGGGATTATTAAATTGCTCAACTTTAAGTACTAATTATCAAAGAAATAAAACTTTACATAAATTTACATGTTCATATCAAGTCTCTGAATAAGAAGAAAAATTATCAAAAATAGAATTGTATCAATCCATTCATCCATCCTTCTATCTATCTAGGTTTTTCAAGACAGTGTTTCTCTTTATTGTAGCCCTGGCTGTCCTGGCCCTCACTCTGTAGCCCAGACTGGCCTTGAACTCAGAGATCAGCCTGCCTTTATCTCCTGAGTATTAGCATTAATACCACCACTGGTTGGCTGATGAACAGCTATTTGAATAACATACTATGATTTTGTGGATTGGCTTGGTAAGCTACTACTAGAAACCTACTNCTGTCAAAAAGAATTTAGGAGAAAATGAGGAATTTATCCTAGATACAAGTTGGGGCACAGGGACCATATGTTTATATTGTATGTTTGAATTGAATAATGCAAAATCATTAAAAAAACTTACATATAAATGTTTTTATAGGTTCCATTTTTACCATTGTTGGACAATGCCAATTCATATGTCATAGAAGAATTAATATCATATTTTTCATTACTCTTCAGAGTCCATGAAACTGTAGCAGATCGGGTTTGAATATTAGAAACCTGAAATGAAGAAAATGCAAGCAGTACACTTTAAAATCATAATCTCTACNTTTAAATGCAAACTTTTCTTTAGCTGTTTGATACTAGGTCCAATTTTCATATTAGGTGCTTAAATATTATGATTAATTAATTAGTCACTACTCCTATCTATAACAATGGTACATTGGATCTTATTGCACTGCTGCAGAAGAGTATGAAAATAGCAACACAGTAAATGCTTTAAAAATAGGAATGATTTTGGAGGGTTTAGATGGAAAAGATGGAAGAGCATGAAATCTTCACTTTTGTTACATACCACAGGTTTTTCAATGGCATAACAACATGGCTGTGTTCTGTCCTCTGTATTGTGTTCTACAAGTAAGAAAAAAAAAAACAACTCAAACAAAATACTATATTGTCCAAAACAAGAGAAAAGAGATAGGTCACACTACAAGTATATCATCACTATGAAATTGAGTAAGACCTAATTTAGATTTTGAATCAGAACCCAATCAACATAAGTATTAAATGTCATGATCTCACTTGTATGTTGAATTTAGTAAAGTTGAAAGAAACATAACAATCTTGGAATAGGAGCAGGGTGGAATTGCTGATCAAAGGAAAGAAAATTCATATAGAAGGAATAGGTTTCGGGAGTTATTGAACAGCAGGATGACTTAGTTATTATAAGGTATATTTCAATATAGTGGACATATGTTTTCATATGTTTGAACAAAAAAAGATAAGAAAAGGAAAAAAAAACAATCCTAGTCGGTAAGTGAGATGATGGATGTTTGTCAGCTTCATTTTCTAATTCCACATTATATTTATATATTCCATATATAAATGTGTCAACATGTCTCATTGCATTTTATAAGTTTATACATATTATTTGTTAATTAATAATAAATTAAAAATAAATTAGAAAAAATGGATGTAAAGGGGAAACAAAAACAGAGAATGGCACTCTAATATTTTGAATTGGCTGGCAAGGTGACTTGGACAGTAAAGGTACTTTCTACCAATCACTATAACCTGAGTTTGAACCAGGGACCTGCATCTTTGAAAGGAAAAAACAAACTCCCATGAGTTTCCTTCTGATCTCCCTCATTCACATACACATATAAATAAATAATCATGTATAATAGAAGTGTATTTAAAACGCACCGAGAGTCCAAATTATTTGACTTGTACCCTCATTGGCAACAGAATGGGGTTCCTGGGTTTACCTTTCAGTGATGCATTTGACGACTGACTCTTCTTTTGGTTTTCACCTAATATCTGCTTATTGTCTCCAGCTCCCATGTTAGCCTCTGTCTCTCCACGATTGTTTTCAGAAGTTCTGGCAGCATTGGAAGGTCTGAGGTCATCATTTATTGAGGAAGGGCTATGAGCATTTTCAGAGACAAAAGGGTTGCTAGCACTTTGGGAAATACAGCTTGGAATACTCTTAGTATCTGATGGTTCGTGAGTTTCATCATAGGTGACTTGACTGTAAGTACTTATGGAAGAGTCTGTAATATTGTTACTGTTGTCAGAGCAAAAAGTAGCATTTGAGGTAGAAATGCTTGGGGTATGATCAGAAGAACTAGTGATTGTGTCAGTAGTGCTAGTGTCTGGATTATTGTCAGCCATGTTTCTTGGAGCACTGTCAACAGTGCAAGTGTTTAAGACAGCATTCAGAGAGTAAGTGTCTGAAGTACTGTCATCAGTGTTAGTATCTGGAGCAGTATTCACAGTGTAAGGACAGAGAGTACCAGGAGGAGCAGATGTGTCGATGGCTTTGTTCAGAAGCAAAGGTGTGTCACTAAACGTAGAGCTAGTCTTGTGTTCACCAAATTGGTGATCTCTTATTTTCTTCTTTGAATATTCTCCAATCTTTACAGTCCTTTCATCAAATTGGTTATGATTCACTCTTCCTTGAGGATAGGTTTCTAAGAGAGATAATAAATATGATAATGTTCAGTAGTAATCATATTCTCTCAAGTTCTTTTAGCAAACTATTCAAAGAACACTGATAAATCTTGGTTTACTTTAAAAGTTTTCTTACTTTGCTTCAATGCAAACATTTAATATTTATGTATATGTGTTTAGGATATACTGATAGGTACAGAAAAATGAGAAAATACAGTATTTTTATAGATAGTGACTTTAATTTAAAATCTTAAGGTCTTATGGATATGATGACATCCTCCATTGGCTTTTATATTTCCAATAGATAGCATTAATAGTCAAGATTAGTATTTTATGTAGGTCATAAACTTTATCCATTATAAGCGTTTTCCTACCAACTATTATCAGCCATAATATATATGTATGATATGTAATCATGGAAATATTTCTATCGTCTCCTTTTTTCCATTTCAATAACTGCCCAAGTCTGTTTATTTTTAACAAACTGAAAATACTTCTTATTTTTCCACTTTTGTAAAAATTTCTGTTTACACTGGCACATATTCATTGTAAGTAGCAATGTGTTTCACAAAACATTTTCATAGAAGTATATCATGCACTTGTCCATATTTACCCCCTTACCCTCCTATTTCTTTTCCCTCCCCCTCCTTCTATCCTCCCCCTCCTCCTCCTCTTCCTCCACTTTCGCTTGTGGATGGCCTTTTGAATCCTCATGCTTCCACATCTAGAATGCTGACATAAGCATCTGCCACCATATCTGGTTTTATGTGGTAACGAAAGTCAGGGCACTGTGTATTCTAGGCAAAGCACTCTACTAACTGATCATCTTCTCAGTTCCAAGATACTCTCTTGTCTACTTCCATGTCTTATCTCTATTTTTTTTAAATCTCAAATCAATGACAATGCTTTGCATTTACAAAAAGTATATGCTGGGGTTGGAGAGATAGCTCAGTGGTTAAGAACTCTGGATACTCTTCCGGAGGATCTGGGTTCAATTTCCAGTATCCACATGACAAGTAACAACTGTAGGTAAATTCATTTGCACAGGATCTGATGCTCTCTTTCTTTCTGTTCTCCAAAGGCATTCTACACACATGGTGTACAGACATACATTCAGGCCATCACTTTACACAAATGAAAATCAAATCTCAATAGAAGAAAAGTATAGACTACCAAGATGTTCCTGGAATAGAAATGTTGCTGCTGGTGGGAGCAGTGGCAGTGGGGGTAGAAGTGGCAGTGGCGGGATCTGCTGTGGTTCTTGTATGTAAGAAGGTACTGGAATTTCCCCTTGAACTGGAGAATACAGAAGTTGAGGGGCCTGTGGGTACGTGAGCAATGGTGCTGCTACAAAGGGCTGCTGCACAGGAGCAGTCATGGGCACATGGTAATCAAGTGTCTGAGGTACAATGACAATTTTTTGAATTCCATTTTCTTCCACCACCTAAAAAAGGAGACAGAATTAAATGTACCTATTAACATCCATAGAAATCATTATGTTTTAGATTTATATCACATGCTGTTAATTTAGAAATCTAAAGATTCATGGACCAATAGTCAAGAAGGTAAGATCATTTTCCCTTCCCACCCCGCGCCTCATCAGGTAGCTTGATTTTACCTCTATATCAAGTCTCTAGAACTCTATGTCAACCAGGCTGACTTCAGACACACAGATCTGCCTCCAGAGTGCTAGGATTAATGCCTGGCTGTAGCTAGCTTTTTAAAAAGAGGTAATTTCTGACACATTTCAAAACCTTAATGTGTAACATATAATTTAAAAGTGTCCTTTCTAATCCTTACTTTCTGAAGGCTTCCTAACTGAAAACTTCTATTAATTTCTTATGAACATTTCTCAAATTTCTTGTTTTCCTTATTTTTATATCACATTAGCTTTATTTCTACCAATCAGCACTTTCACTTTTACTTATTAATATACCTTTTAAAACTATTCTGTTTGGTTTATTATCAGCCCTTGCCCCCCCTGCCTTTTTGAGATAGGGTGTCACTATGTAGCTCTGGCTGTCTTTGAACTCACTGTAGACCAGGCTGGTCTGGAACTCACAGAGATCCGCCTGCCTCTGCCTCCCTAGTGCTGGGATTAAAGGCGTGCGCCACCACCACACAGCCTTTTTTTTTTCAACTTTTTTTGTCTAGTTTTCTAGTGCTCCATTATCTCCATATATCATACAGCCACTCATTTATAGGCATTGGAGTTGTTTTCAAACTTTCTTGTGATTATAAACAACAATGCAAAGACTATTATTTATATGATATATTAATATTATGTATATGCTATAATAATGTATCATTACAAAATTGTAAAAATGTCTGTCTGGTAAATTCTTTAAAGTGCAACTGCTGACTGCAGGCATATGTGCACTCATTTTCACTAGATATTTTCTCACAAGCAATTCAGTATTGAATTAAAGTACCTTATATTGACCTGCATCTGCAATACTATGCAATATACACAACCAAACAAGCCATGAAGGCTAGGAGGAAGGATAGCAAGAAATCTTCTCAAATACTGTAATCCAAGGCCATTGAACATTTTTTAAATCTCTGTAGGAGGGTTATCTGCCTGCTCGTTTTAAGAGCACCACAAATATTTGAGGATTCTTAAAATAAGTTTTCTTAGACCTTTAGGAATAAAATACTACTGGGTTGAAAATAGTATGTTATTTTAAGGATTAAAGATTATACATTATCAGAAGCCATTGCTGTATGTATTGTAATGGTACCTAAGATGAATTAACACACTCTACAAAGCAATGGAAGATAACTATTAAGTGATCTAAATTTGCTAAGCAATTAGGTATCGTGTCTTGGGTAGTCTAAGGAAGGTTTGGTTAAAATCAGTCACTTGAAATACTTTCATTTAAAGGTTTAGTTAAAAGCACAATTTAAAGAAATGATAAGAGTAAAGTGAGTAAATACATTTTCAGAAAATCTATTATCATATGGTGACATAGTAAATAAATATTAAAATAATAATAAAGAGCTAACCACAAAAAGAAAAACCACATTAGCATACCTGAGACACATAACCAGGAGGAAGGTATATTGGTGGCAAATTGCCAGTTGGTGCTATCAGAGGTACATCTGCAGGACCTAAGAAAATTATTAATGAATTTTAAGCAAAGCCTACTACAGAAAACCAGTTAACTAGCATTGAGCTTTAAAATAGCCATTTTGAAAGAATATCACTGCATATACACAAAGCCTATTGCCAAAGTATAGATGAAATCATTGAAACTTCATTTTAACCAATGGAATATAACCAAGGGCTCCAATAAGTCCTGGGTAAAATGTGAATTATAAAATCTACTGGCAAGTTCACTCTAAGTGAGATAGAGTTTCAGCTTTCTGGTGGTGTTCTCTCACTTAGCATGCTTATATTGCCTAATGTTTTACTTTGTGTCATAAAATCATTTCTTGCAGTTATATTACCTAATAAAAATGAAAAGAATTTTTATATTAGGTCTTCCTTCCATAATATTAAAGTGAACACATACATATATATGTAGAGGGATGGGTCAGGGATTGAGAGCACTGGCTGATCTTCCAGAGGACCTGGGTTCGATTCTTAGCTCCTACATAGTGGCTTATAACTATTTGTTAACTCCAGTTCCAGGGCATTTGATGCTCTCTTTTGGCCTCCACATGGCACCAAGTCATACATACAGGCAAAACAATCATACACATAAAATAAAAATAAACACATCTTCAGAAAACAGATAGAGCAAACAGATTTTAGGAAATGACCTACTATAAGAAGGAGTTATGCACCACAACACTTTTATATCCCATATTCTTGATATCACCACATACAATTGTATAGCAACTCAAAGTTACTACAGTACAGATAGATATATGTCATCATTCTTTGGATTATTTGAAATTATTAAAATTAGTACTTACTTCAAAGAATACAAGAGTTTCTAAGGTCCTGGAATGGTAATTTGTGTGAGATCATGGTAAACATTATATACCAGAAAAGAGTGTTAGGTCCACTGGAATTGGAATTACAGATGGTTGTGGGCTGCCTTGTGGGTGCTAGGAACTAAACTTGGGTTCTTTGCAAGAGCAAGAAGACCTCTTAACATCTTAGTATACTATCCAATGAACCTTCTTCCTAAGGGTCAATCTCAAGAAGGAAAAACTGAAATTTTCTACTTAACAAAGTAGTGAGATTCATACTAGCTCTGCCTTATTCATGCAGATGGCAGATTAGATTAAATAACTTTCCTTTACAACAGCTCTCATTCCTTTTCAAGGGGTGATTCTTTCTCTGAATATTATCTTGCTGTGCTTCTGTAGCATATTTATTTCCTTCCTTCCTTCCTTCCTTCCTTCCTTCCTTCCTTCCTTCNCTTCCTTCCTTCCTTCCTTCCTTCCTTCCTTCCTTCCTTCCTTCCTTCCTTCCTTCCATAGTAATTTCACATAAGTATAAACTGTATCTTGGTCACATATATCCTCCCATTCTCTCCCTCCAGCTCTCCTCACCCTTCTAATCTATTTCCCATTTTCTCTTTCATACTCTTACTTTAAAAATATAAGCCATTACTGTGTACATTTGTGTGTGTGTGTGTTTGTGTATGTGTGTGTGTTTGTGTTTACCCACTGAGGCATGAACAATCTGCCAATGGAAGCCCCCCCATAAAGAGAAGTGGCCTTCCCTCAATAGCCACCAACTGCCATTACTCTTCAGTATGGGGTGGGTTATGGAAGCTACATTTTCTCCATGCTGGAGTTGAAGTCTCTTGATACTATGGAAGTCTTATCCAATAACTACAGCTGCGGAGTTGGTGTGCATAACACCCATGTCATGTTCAGAGGCCAGCCTTTCACAGTGTTACTCCTCTCCATCCTCTGGCTCTTATGTTCGTTTGGAACCTACTTCCAAGATATTCCCTGAGAGATTTTTGGTAAGTGTGTGCTTGCCTGCATGTTTGAGTGCGTGCCTGCCTGTGTTCTTGCATATGTGTGTGTTGATGTAGATGCTTCATCTACTGCTGAACAATCACAATTGCTTGTTCTCAGCATTTTATAAAGTTCAGTGTCTCAGCATTAACAACTACCCTCTGCAGGAAGAAGCTTCTCTGGCCAGGGCTGAGAAGAACACAATTCTGCCACTCCCTGGAGCTAGAGAGTTTACTCTGCTTGCTTCCTCATCTTTTCTGGTAAACAGGTTTTACCCTGGTACCTTTGGCTCCCTACTTTTGTTTCTGATAGAACATTCTGGGGCCTGGAAGAGCAACCCTTCTTGCCTCTTTTGGCCTTTCTGTGGTCTTCTGATTATGGTGGTCAGCCAGGTAGGCTTGGGCTGTTTGCAGAGACAGCCAATGGCTTCTGAGCTATGCCTGTGAACTAATATAAGTCGTCAAGAATTTCCTTTTGGTCCGTTATTGAAAGGCTTACTTATTTGCAACTGCAAGTCTCTGACCAAAGCTATTTGTTCACAATTGAAGGCAGTGGGAAAGGAGGAAGAAAGTCTACAGTAAGTCTGTAAGGCTAAGGAGTCATTTTCAACATGTGATATGACTGGTAGCTTGTCCAGAATAGAATTCCCATGTACTGACAATTCTTTCTCATGCCCATCATCTTCTCTTTGTCCCAGTGTTTGCTGTTGCCTTTTAAAACTGGAGGGAGTAACCATGTTTTTAATTTTTTTTTTTAAAAAAACAAATCTTCTCTGGGACTAGGAATCCACTCCTTTCCCTCACAACTAGTTTGTGGTTAATCTTGTTCTGAGAGATTTCCTTTTAAGATTAATTTATCCTGACTAAATACATGGGTATGATCCAGGGTGAAACTATTTCACCTCTAAATGTTGGCAGGGTCTCTGTTCTCTGGGGGTGCCCTAGCTGAGACATTCCTCAGACTGGTCAGGGTGCTGAAGCTGAATCTCACCTATGACTATAGGAGAAGTCTACTGCCCTCCAGAAATACCTTCTGGGTGAACATTGTGACTCATGCAGACCCATACAATGGATCTTGTACCCCTATACTCTCTCTGAACCCTCTAACATGGTTTCAAAAATTGGTCTAATTTTGATTGTCAGTCTTAAAATAAAAACCAATTCTTATTTTCATTTGTAACAAAATTTGGGCCCTATCCTCACTTGCAGGTCAAGAATGCCTGCCACCTCACGCCATATTAAGTTATAACTATAACCTACAATTAGTTGTAATTTATGAAAAGTCTCTCAGATGCCTTATATCTAAGTCTCCAAGTCTCTATCACAAGGTCTTCAGTTGTGAGAGAGATGCCTTATGTGCCTTAATAGATTCTCCTCTACTATTCCATGACCTCTAAACTTAGTTGTAAGTTGTATCCTTGAGAAGTCTTCATTTGTGGGCACCCAAGGCTCATCTATGATTAGATAGGCCAGGGTGTAGTGTAGTACCTGCTATGTAATGTATTTCCTCTGGCCCTATCAGGCCACTGAAGTAGAAACTGATGGGGAAGGATTTGCCAAGATTATATGTTGTCTGTGAGAGGGGATTTTGAAAAGGGTCATTATCAAACTTAATAACTATAACCATTTGTAGGAGATAATACAGGGATGCTCTCAAGAACACTACTTACATACAGTCTGGGCTAGTTACAACAATGTAGAAGTACGCTAATCTGGCTGCACATCAGAAATCCTGGCTATACATTTTTCAAGTCAAATCTTTCCAGATATTGGATAAAAGCTTAAAGGAATCCCACAGTCTTGCTTCAGTTTATTAGACATGGCATTCAAGATCTTTAAAACCATGAGGAGACCTAGATAGCAAAAGTTGCATACTAGAAGTCTAAGGAGAGACAGAGATTGGCTGTCATAATTGTCTATTCCCTGCTCATCTCTAGAGCTCTATCTAGTGGCCAACCTGCTTATTCACAAGGAATCAGCTCATTTTGGGGCCAAAGGACTCCTTCCTGTCATTGTTATTGTTAGCTAGGATTTTTTTTAATGTTTTTTATTAGGTATTTTCTTTATTTAAATTTCAAATGCTATC